>NW_011494852.1:5770304-5809264 GCF_000754665.1 Bison bison bison | reverse complement strand
AGAGGAAGGAGCTGTGCACGTCTGTCCTGAGGGGAGGATGCGGGGAGGATCTGAGGCCTCCTGCTGGAACTCGTCTTTGGAAAAAATGTGGGAGGGGCCCCACGCTCAGATGCTGGAGAGAACCAGACCTGGGGAAGAGGGACCTCTGTGAGCTGACTCAGAGAACCAGCGCCATGGTGCTCAGAGCAGTCGGGGGAGCATGTGGCCGATGGAGCCAAAGATTGACTCGTAGGATGAAAAGATAAAAAAAAAAAAAAAAAGACCACTTTTGTATTATGTAAGTGGACTGGGCAGAGGCAAGGAATCCCTCCACACTACACTCGAGTTTGAAACACACCAACACCGAGTGATATTTGTTATATTTGCTTCTAACTTTCCGTGGTGAGGTGTTCGCGGTGCAAACACACAAAGGTGAAAAGCAGAGCATAAGAACGCCCTCCAGCCAGCTTCAGTAGCACTGCCTCCTGGCCAATCTCACTTCCTCTCTTTCCTCGCCCATACACTTGGCCCCCTCGCCTCCGCGCCCATCCATATTAATCTGAAGCAAATCTCAGATATCTTAACAGTTCATGGGGATTTCAGACTGTAACTCTTCAAAATAAGGACCTTTTCTTGAGCAGAACCACAGTATCATTATCACAGCTTCAAAAATTAACTAGAATTCCTTAATAATGTCAAACATCCAGTGCATTTTTGTTATTTTTGGTTGATTTTTTAAAAATATGTATTTGTACTTATTTATTTGACTCCCTAGGTCTTATTGTGGCATGTGGAATCTAGTTTCCTGACTAGGGATCGAACCCAGGCCCCCTGCATTGAGAGCACAGAGTCTTAGCCACTGGACCACAAGGGAAAAGTCTCTCAAGTCCACAATCATAGAAAAACCTCATGCCCAGAGTGATGGTCAAATGTCCAGGCCCAAAGGGGCCTGGGACCTGCTGCAGGACTACCCTAGACCAGCTCAGAGACCACGTGTGGAGTGGGGCGACCGCACTCGTCAGTGTGGCCCTGCTTCCTGACCCCATTCGGCCACCTGCCATCCACGGACAGACTGCAGACGGGGCGTTTAAGAGCCTGGACCTAGGGACTTCCCTGGTAGACCAGTGGTACAGAATCTGCCTGCCAATGCAGGGAACACAGGTTCAATCCTGGTCCAGGAAGATACCCCATGCCACAGAGCAACTAAGACCCATGAGCCACAACTACTGACACCTGTGCCCTAGAGCCTGCGCCCCCAGCAAGAAAAGCCACCACACAGCCAGTACCCCCAGATGCCACAGCTAGAGAAAGCCTGCATGCAGCAATGAAGACTCAGCGCAGACAAGAACAAAAACAGATAAATGAAACTTAAAAAAAAAAGAGCCTGGACTTGACTGGCTTGGGTTTGAATCCTGACTTTGATACTCACCAGCTTTGTGATTTGCACTTCTCAGGACCTGAGTCTATTTACGTAAGAAATGTGAATGATAAGAATACCTACACCATGGAGTTCTGAGGATTAAATGAGATATTACATGAAAAGCACCCAGAGCAGAGACTTGTACACAGTAAGAGCTCAGGAAACCTCGGCTCGTATCAGCAATTCAGCCGACAAACACACACTGAGCATCTTTAACCGGCCAGGCACTGTCCAGCAGGAGGAGGTAAGAGAGCTGAAGAGGTGAAAGCGCTCAGGAATCACCACTGGGGCTTGCACAGGTCATCTGGGCACGTGAACAGACTTGGAATCTCCAGCACCTGCCTTGTTTGCGTACAAGGTCCAGATACTCCTTGTTCTGAGAGGGGGAATCCTGAACCAAAAGAGTAACTGAAGTTCTAGAATAATGACTCCCGTAGATGAGAGTCCCCTTCCCACTAACCCCCACCCAGCAATGCCTCTGGATCAGGCAAGGGCAATTCTCACACAGTAGGTAAACTCGGCTGTCACTGAGCTCACAGGAAAAAGCCATGAAGCTCCCTCAGGAGGCCACAGTCAAGAGGGACAGAGAGAGGAGGCAGATGAAAGAGAAAAGAGGCTTCGGGAACTCTCCTTGTGGTCCAGTGGTTAAGAATCCGCCTTGCAGTGCAGGGAATGCGGGCTCAATCCCCAGTTGGGGAACTAAGACCCCACCTGCTGTGGGGCAACTAAGCCCGTATTCCTCAACGGAGGAGGACCCCCTCATGAAGCAACTAAGATCTGATGCAGCCAGATACATAAATAAATAAATAAATATTTTCAAAAAAGAAGAGAGGCTTCATGCCCACAGAAGCTGCTTACAATGGACTTTCAATAGGCTGGGTCCTTTTCTCATTTCCTTCACTCATCCTGCCCACTGTCCTCAGTCCCCAAAGACCCTTCCCCTTCCTGGGAAGTAAAGATTCGTTCCCACCAAACCTGGGGCTCAATGTAAGGAGTGGGGTCAGCCAACCTCTCAGGTCTAAACCAGCACTACAGCACCAACAGAAACCCGAGGACTGAGGCTGATGGACACTGGGAGTCTGTTTTGTGTGATGAGTCCTTCCTATGGTATTTTTGTGGCTCAAAGCTCAGACCCCACCCTCCCTCAAACACTAACACAACACAGACACAACAGAGATTTAAGACTATGGTCTCTGTACCTGAGTTCAAATTCTGCCCTCATCACTTGCTAACTGTGAGCAAGTGGCCTCGTGCTGCCAGGCCTCACCTTCTTCATCTGTTTAGTGGGGATGATCAGAGTCCCGGCCACCTCAGAACACAGGTCACATGCGCCAAGCACAACACCAGGCCCAGAAGGTGCCTCTGAAGGATGACAGCTGTGAGTTTAGCTAGGCCTGCCTCTGATCAGCATGCTTTTCATCACTCATCTGCCCTTATTCACCAAGATAAAACAGGGACGGCATCTTTGACCCATCACTGTGAATCTTGACCTACACTTGAGTCTCACACCTGAGGCCCACTCTGTCCAATACATGTGGCTCCTGGGCACCTGAAACATGGTTGGTGCAAATGGAGATGGCTGAAGGAGTAGATTTCACATGGTACTTTGAAGGAAGTGTGAGAAAAAAAGGATGTAATATATCTCAATAATTTTATACTGGTTACATGTTGAAATGATACGCTTTGGACCAAATAAAATTTATTATTAAAGTCCATTTCCTATTTCTTTTTACTTTTCTACAAGTGATCCCTGTAAGATCTTCAATGACATATATGGTCCACATTGGTGGCTCGCGTTATATTTCTAACGAACAGTACTGGTGCAAACCCTGGAGAACCAGAGTCTTCCTATGTGACTTCATACTGCCATGTGTCTAACATACGGTGCCTGGCACCCAGGCTGGGCAGAAACACATGCTTCGTAGATGGCTGGATGAAAGATGCTCTCCACACTTTTCCTGGTCTTAAAAGCAACCACCACCATCTTCACATCTAACCAGGCCTGCCCTTCATTCAAAATACTGAACAACTCTTAAGGGTCCAAGCTACACCAGATCAAAATGGACACAGTCATGGTGGCTGGAACAGGATCCTGGAGCCCCTACTTGGGCCAGGCATCAGCACTTTAACAACTGGACGGTATCTTAAAACTTTAACAGTCCATAATACTAGTTCAGTGCTTAGAAACACTCTTTCCCCAGCTGGTCCAAGTCCTCTTGCAAAGCTCACCCCTTGCAAGCTCAATGGGACACCTCCTTGTTTGCGATCCTTCAACACCACACCTCATTTCTTGCTAACTTGCATCTGGTGTGGTGGCCACACCGCCAATCTTGTTTTATTTGAGGACATGCTTTGCTGAAGGGCCTTTAGTTTTGAAGTAACCAACAACCAACCAACTAAACATCCCCACAGAAACTGACCTTGTCGTGTCTTACTGTGGAGACGACACCACATCCCCAGACCACTCCCGGGGCCACGTGAATGAGGTACTAAATATAGTCCGCAGAGCTTGGCATGTTAAACAACGTGGAAAGGAAACGCTGCACCCACTTAAACTTGCCTCAGCCTGGTCAAGGGGGCCTGGGAAGAGAGGGGTGTAGCATATGAGCCAAGACCTGGGGCCCTGGAGTCAGCATCCTCCTCGGTAATGAGTTCCATACATTTATCTACTTCACTGGATTCTTGTGAGGATTCAGTTCAGTTCAGTTGCTCAGTCGTGTCTGACTCTTTGCGACCCCATGCACTGCAGCACACCAGGCTTCCCTGTCCATCACCAACTCCTGAAGCTTGCTCAAACTCATGTCCATTGAGTCGGTGATGCCATCCAAGCATCTCATCCTCTGTTGTCCCCTTCTTCTTGAGTAAGGATTAATTGAGGAAAAGTGCAAAATGCCTAGAAGAGCACCGAGTACAGAGTAAAGTACCAGGAAATGTCAGCTGCTATTATCATTATTATTATTTTACAAAAATTAAAGTAGCATGAGCCTGAACAGTGGGAATTCACCCTTGTCCAGTTTCAATGATACTGTTTT
Organism: Bison bison bison; assembly: GCF_000754665.1. NCBI lineage: Eukaryota > Metazoa > Chordata > Mammalia > Artiodactyla > Bovidae > Bison > Bison bison. The sequence continues at coordinate 5,804,833 of NW_011494852.1, read as the reverse complement.
TGTAGCAAATACATCCCCACATCTGGGCCTTTGCATTTCCTGTTCCCTCGGCCTGGAATGGTCTTCCCCCAGCTCTCGGCACAGCTGGTGCCTCTTGCTCATTCAGGTCTCAGCTCACATGACTCCCCTTCAGTGAGGCCTAGGAGGCCTTCTCCGAGAAGGCGATGGCACCCCACTCCAGTACTCTTGCCTGGAGAATCCCAGGGACGGGGGAGCCTGGTGGGCTGCCGTCTATGGGGTCACACAGAGTCAGACACGACTGAAGCGACTTAGCAGAAGCAGCAGCAGCAGCAGGCCTTCTGAGGTCATACAAGCGAAAGGAACCAGCCCTTCCCCATCACGTCTACTCCATCCCCTCACGCTGTTATTGCCTCCATCTGAAATTAAAACCACCTGAGATTACCTTGTTTACTGCGTGTCCCCTCAGCTAGAATGTAAACCCTAGGAGAGCAAGGACCTTGTCTCTCTTATTCGCTGTCCAGAATTTATGCTTTCAGCCACTATGCTGTACTGCCTATGTTTCAGAATGCTTACTGGATGTGTGTTTGCAGGTACAATAGAAAACCTAGAGGAACTTCCCTGGTGATCCAGGGACTAAGACTCCACGCTCCCAATCCAGGGGGCCCAGGTTCGATCCCTGGTCAGGGAACTAAATCTCACATGCTACAACTAAAGATCTTACATGCTGCAACTAAGACCTGGTGCCCACCAAATAAATTTTAAAAAAGAAATTCCAGAAAGAACTTTAATGTCCAGTAATAGGGAAATGGCAGTGTGGAGCACCGCCTCTCCACACTGAAGAACGTGGGTCTAGCTGTTAAAAAGAATGTCAGATCTGTATGTAATGACTTGAAGAGATATGCACTATCAAATATTTTTAAAAATTGAGTTACAAACATGTATGACTTGATCCCTCCTTTTCTGGGGAATGGTGAGGGAGAAGAAAGAAAACAGTCGATACCTGCATTGCTGCTATTTAGTCAATTAGTAGTGTCTGACTCTTTTTCAATCCCATGGACTATAGCCCACCAGGCTCCTCTGTCCATGGGATTCTCCAGGCAAGAATACTGGAGTGGGTTGCCATTCCCTTCTCCAGTGGATCAGACCTGGGTCTCTTGCATTGCAGACAGATTATTTACTGTCTGAGCCACCAGGGATGATGCCCCACTATACACATACATACATCCAAACGAGCACAGAAAAAGGTGAGAGCATCCACCCCCACATTTCCAAAGGTAATGAATCTAATTTGTTCTCTGACATCTCCAAAGCCTGACACTACACTCACTGTCTGAATAAATGGTTTTCTTAGGGGGATGGGATTTTGGAATGGAGGGTGGCAGTTATTATTTCCCTTGCCTATCTCTGTAATGTTTGACAGGTTACTACGAGTATGCATTTCTTTGCATAACTTTTTAAAAGCCAAATTCAACCAATCCTCAGGCATACACACACACAAATTATGGCCATGACCACAGAAGTCCTAAGAAATAGAGGCAGTGTCTTAAAGAAAGCACAAATGCACAAACTGGTCCTAATAGCCTCTCATTCTAACTGCTAAAAACCCTTTACTTTGGAGGCAATGACTGCTCAATTATTTTATCAAAACATATAGACATTTAATTTAGATTTGGGAAATTATACACACAACAAGGTTAAGCTCTTATCATAACCTGGGTCATTTTTTTAAACTGAAGTTTGAAATATAAGCAAAATAACTTTCACAGGGAAAAAAAAAAGGCGCCAATCACTGCACATTCTAAATTCCATTTTTGATTTACCGCCTAACAACTGCAATGTCTGAAAAACAGGCTCATGTTTAACTCTGACCACAGACTGCTAAAAACCCACGTGCTGTTGTCACTAACAATCAAGACCAAGATTTTTGTTTTAAAGTCATTGTTTTATTTCCTCAGATGCAAAAAAGCACTTAGGGGGAATTCCTTGGCAGTCCAGTGCTTAAGACTTGGAGTTTTCACTGCTGAAGTCCAGGTTCGATCCCTGGTCAGGGAACTAAGATCCAACAAGCAACATGGCTCAACCAAAAAAAAAAAAAAATCAACCAATTAATAAAAAAATAATAACACACTTAGGTAATTTTAGTGGTTAAAACAAATTTGAGACCACAGGTTCCCATCACCAAATGCAACTACAATTAACAGGGGCTTCCCTGGTCGTCTAGGGGTTAGGAATCCGTCTGCCAACCCAGGAGACACGGGTTCGATCCCTGGTCTGAGAAGATCCCACATGCCGAGAAGCACCTAAGCCCGTGAGCCACAACTACTCAGAGAACCTGTGCTCTGCAACCAGAGAAGCCCCTGCAAAGAGAAGCCTGTGCACCACAATGGTGAGCCCTGCTCACTGCAACTAGAGAAAACCCACGTGCAGCAAGGAACACCCAGCACAGCCAAGAATATATAAATAAAATCTCTAAAAAAAAAAAAAAAAATTACAATGACAGATCTGATGACAGACTCACCCTAAACAGAGAGCTAACATACTCCCTGCCCAGCCTCTTCCTGAGTGTGCGTGTGCTGCCTCCCAAAACACTCCGGATGGCCTGTTGTACAGAGGATATTCTAACCCGCTGACACTGGGTAACTTTGCAGAAAGAAAGTGAGCGACTCAGCTGAGCTTAGCCAGGATAGAAATGGACTCCCTTACAGCCAGGGCTTTTACTCCATACTTGTGGCCACTGCCATCTGGCACGTCTGCAGTGCCTTCTCTGGTTCCTACTGATACAGTGTTTGACATGTATTCATCCTTGGTGACTTGAAAGAAACAACTCAACCATGTTGGAAAAGGCCACCTTCAGTAGCCAAGGGGGACTTTCAGTGGCCCACAAGACAAGAGACCAAGACAGGCCAAATAAATGGTTGCTATGGAATGACAGCACCATCCTCCTTGCCAATCAACTGCATCTGGGAAGCCTCGGGAAGAAGAAGGACTCCCAGGTTTCCAGCTTGGCCCATCTGCCGAGGTGGTGACTACTGGGTCCGGGAGGAAAACGAGCTTCGATTTAACATTTTGAGTTCACGGCACCCAACGGGACATCAAGTTAGCAGAGGACATCAAGGAGCACAGGCCCCACATGTGGAGGTGGGGCTCGGGGGGCTAATGGGGCTTTGAGACAGTCAAGTGCGGGCAGCAGTGGTACAACACTTAAAAGCCAATTTGGGGGCAGGAGTGTGTGAGAGCTGGGGGGAGGGCAGGTAGCCTGCTGATAGCAGCTAGTCAGTGCCATTTCTTCTCAGCCCCTTATATGGCAGTATGTTCCACAATTTTACCTTTGGTGAATAAAAATTAGGGGCGAGGGGACATTAACCTTGTCCTGCTCTGAACTGTAATACAAACATAAGCAGCAAAAGCCCATCAAGAAAAACAAGGCATGTTTATTAAGTGCTTAGGATGCACTTGGCCCTGTGCTGAACACTACACATGAATTATCTTTTGGAATCATTGAAACAACCCTGGCACAAGTGTCCTATGACTATCATTTCACAGATGGGACACTGAGGCTGGGAGTGAACATGTGGGGGAGCTCAGGGCTGTCATGTCACATCCCACCACAGTTAGGCAAGCTCTGGGCCAGATGGAGCACATGGAAGAAGAGCAATTATAATATATAAGAGCTGCTACTTAGTGAGAGATGGCTCTGGACTGGGAACATGGTATCAGCAAATCCTTACAACCCTCTGAGGCTGATATCGTTATCCCATTTTACACGGATGGAACCTGAGGGTGCACGAGAGGAAGTCAACCAGACCAGTTAAATGTCTGATCCACTAGAAAAGCAAGACTACAGGCAGAGCCCCACCCTCGGGGGGTCTCGGAGAAACCGGGAAAACGCTGAATCAATGGTCATTTATTAAATGCTGACTATGTGCCAGCTGCTGCTCTAAGCATTTCACAAATGGTATTCTCACTGCATCCTCCAAACGACTCTATAAGGTGGCTGCTATGAAAAAAATACCCATTTTGTAGACAGAGAAAACCAAGGTACAAAGCAGTGAAGTCTGTCGCCCAAGGTCACAGAGCTGGTAAAAGGTAGAACCTAAATTTGAACCTGGCTCTGCCTCCAAAACCGAAGCTCTTAGCAAAATAATTTCGCCTAACAACAGCCACCTTGCACCGAGTGCTAACCATGTGGCTCACCCTCAGCTTACCACATTCAGTCGATAATACCTTCATCCCATTTCTCCGGAGCAAACAATAAAGCAAGCAAGTAATAAGTGTCTTCTATGTACCAAACGCTTTATTCATCGGATATCAACAGAATTCCCAGCATAAGACAGACACTATTCTTCCCCGGTTTGACCGAAAGGAGAAACTGAGGTTCGGCACGGTTTCTCTAGATCGCACCTCCCGAGAGGCAAGAGTCCGTAAGCGAACCCACCGCTACCCGACTCTCATGCCATGCTTTCCCGCAACGGCGCCGGGTAGCTCGCCTGGAAAGTTGAAGCATGCGGGCACGCGCCCAGCCAGGTCCGGAGGGCGAGAGTGCCGCCGCCGCCCCCCAACAGCCGGTGCCCACACCCGGCCGTCCGCCCAGTAGCTCGCCCGCGCTGACCCTCGGGGTCCGACTGGACATCGATTCCCCGCTACCCTAGCGCAAGGCCAACCCTGCACCCGGAGCCACATACCTGGGTGTCCCGGCTGCCCGCCCCGCGGGCCCCACGACCGCGGCGTCCAAATCCGCGCCGCTTGCTGGAGACGCCGCCAGCTCCAGTGGCCCGAGTGACTTCCAGGCTGCCCACTTCCAAGCCGCTTCGCGCGAGGCCTCCTGGGAACTGTAGTTTCGCCCTAGGCGGCCGCAAACTGAAAAAAGCCTGACGCGCAGGTGCTGCCGGGAGCAGTAGGCGCGGCGCTGCAGCGCCTCTGGGAATGGTAGTCCACCTGTCGCCTCCGTGCCGCTCGAGTCTCCAGAGAACTTCCGCAGCCCCGAGGGGCGTGAGGGATGGAGGTGTGTCTTCTGTAGATTCCAACCCGTTGATTGCGTTCCTTGCTCTGCGAAGGCGGTTTTTTCCTTTTTCCCAGCTCTATCCGCCTCCTCCCTTCCTTCAGTAGACCCTCTTTCTCCCTTTCCGCGAGGCGCGAGGTACTTACCCCGAGGGCGCGAGCCTCTGGAGAAGCGGGAGCAGCGGAACACAGCGCTAGACCCCCAACCGAGGGGAGCTGTGGAGAAAGGCGTCTATGCGCGCTCGCGCACGCGCGCTCGCCGGCCAACTCCGGCCTAAATTGCCGCGGGCCCCCGCGGGGAAGACTTTTTTTTTTTTTTTTTCCTTTCGAACGCGCGCGCGCGCGCGCGGGGTCTCGCGCTGGGCTTTTTCCTGCCGGGCGCGCGCCAGTGCGCACGCGCGCTCACTCCCCTTGCCTTGGTCAGTCCGGCGGGCGCGGGGTTGGGGAGCTAACCGTTTTGTTGGCCGAGTCCTCCCGCAGTATCCCCAAGGTCGCTCCTCTGGCACTCCTGTTCTAGGTCTGGCCCTTCACATAGCTTCGGAGTGCCGCCACACACGCCGTACCCGTCCCTTGTCTGGAGCCCAGTCGTCGCAGGTAACAGGCGCGGCCCCAGCCTTGAGGAGGCGGACACACCCTTCTTCCCTCCCACGCGGAGAGCCGGGACGCCAGAATGTGTTGGGATTCCGGTCTGGTCGCCTCTCCCTGTAGTAGGAGTCTCCGGAGCTCTGCCTTTGACGGGAGTCTCTTGACCGCCACCCAGGGGGGTGCCCTGGAGGCCATGTTACCTATCATTCATTCGTTGATCGCACATTCTTAGCGTAACCAGTGTTTGTTGAGTACCTATGGCTGGGGAGATTTTGTTAAAATTTAGTCCACTTGTCGACATAATCAAGGATCCGACCTTTTTTATTGGCATTCCTACTACTCCGTAAGGGGTTACCGAAGGAACCAGCTGGAATTGCAAGGTTCTTTGGTCAGGAAAACCCAGTCAATATCCTTCCCATCTCATCCTTTCTTCCAAGATGCTGAATGAGACTGAGCTGGGAAGTATATATTTCTTCTTCCTGGGAGAGGGGCAGAGGGTGATTCATTTGCTCATTTATTCAAAAAAAAATGTATTAGACACCTACTTCATGCCAGCTTGGGTGATTGATTACCAGGACAGGGGAGAAATCAAGATAGATTCGGTGCCTACTCTCAAGGAACCGAAGTCCAGACCACCATCGGAAGGTGATAATCTAAAGCAATATTGTCTAATAGAAGTATGATGCAAGTCAAATCTGCAACTTTAAAATTTACATTAAAAAATTAAACAGGTGAAATTTTATTAATTTAAGCCAGTATATCTAAAATAAGTTATGTTTAATGAAAAAAGGTTTACATTGCTTCAGTTTTAAATTTTAAGTTAATTAAAACTGTGCTAATGCTGCTGCTGCTAAGTCGCTTCAGTCGTGTCCGACTCTGTGCGACCCCACAGACGGCAACCCACCAGGCTCTGCCGTCCCTGGTATTCTCCAGGCAAGAACACTGGAGTGGGTTGCCATTTCCTTCTCCAATGCATGAAAGTGAAAAGTGAAAGTGAAGTCGCTCAGTCGTTTAGGACTCTTAGCAACCCCATGGTCTGCAGCCTACCGGGCTCCTCCGTCCATGGGATTCTCCAGGCAAGAGTACTGGAGTGGGGTGCCATTGCCTTCTCCAATTAAAACTGTGAGGCATTAACAAAAATATTCATTTGTGGCATGGGTTATAGCAAAAGGCTGGAAACTGCCCAATTTCTATTAATGGACGTTAGATAAATAAATGATAGTTCAGCCAGACAATGTACCATGCAGCTGACAACTGTTGAAAAATGAGACAGAACTGTATGTTTTAATATGAGTTAATCTTTAAGATTATTAAGTGAGAAAAATGCAGTGTATAGCACCTGGGCTTCCCTGGTGGCTCAGCAATAAAGAATCCACCTGCCAGTGTAGGAGACACGGGTTCAATCCCTGGGTCTGAAAGATCCCCTGGAGAAGGAAATGGCAACCAGCCCCAGTATTCTTCCCTGGGAAATCCCATGGACAGGGGAGCCTGATAGGCTAGAGTCCATGTGATTGCAAAAGAATCTGACATGACTTAGTGACCAAACAACAATATAGCATACTAACATTTGTGTAAGAAAAGTGGTATTTTTCCACATACATCCTTGTGTGTGTACAGAACACAGAGTTACCTTTCTGAAGGGGAAATAGGACAAGTGACTTTCTTTTTAGTATATGTTTCTTAGTATGTTTTGTTAATATGTTATGTTCCATGTCCATTCTGTGACTGAGCTATCAATTAGTGGAGGATGATAGCTAAGTCACAGAATTATTGTATAGTATTAAAACAATATATGTAAAATACCTAGCTACCACTTTACAACCTTAATCATTTCTGGATGCTATCATTACTCCCATGCTGGATGGATAATTCTTCACCCAATAGGAACTTGCCTACCCTGGTAATACATGTTTTTCAGCCTGGAAAACTGTTTCTTTCCATAAAGTGTGTTAAATGTTTTCCAGTCCCAGCCCTACCTGTGACATCACTTATAAGACCAGAGTAGTGGTCCCAGGCCTTGGGGACAGACTTTAGCTCTTTATTAGAAATGTCATTCAAAAACAAAAAAAACAGAGTAAGCCGAGATTGCCCTCTGGCTTTCCAGTCCCTCTGACTTTATAGTCAACTGATGCCAGCTGGGCTTTCTGCATCGCTGTCCCCAAACATAAGAGCCACCTGCAAGGCTATAGGATCCATGCAGGGCTTTACCTCACAGTGTGGAGCACACATCACTATTCTTTAGGGTGGTCAGGTTTCCCTGTTACACATACTCAACAATACTTTGTTCTTTTCCCTCTTAAACAGGGCCCAACAGTCACATGGAGTGCAGTGCCCCCTAGAGTCATTTCTCTGTATTACAAAGGCAGGGCTCACAGGTTGCTGGCCTTTCATCCCACCACCATCAACAGAGCACTGTACCTTGGAAGGGACTGCAGTTAAGAAAAAGGATGTGGTGCCAGCATCAGTGTCCAATAATAGACCTAGTTTGTCTCCGTAGTCAGTATTACATACCATATCTCGGCCCCCACATACTGACTCCCCTAGGTTGGCTGCATGACTTCCCATTAGATCATCTTTCGGTTATCAAGATATTAAAAAGTCAAAATCATTGGGCTTACACTGAATGCTTAAGCTGAAGCTCACTCCGGACTTGCTTTTAAGGACAGGTAATGCGATTAGGGAATCAAAGTGGGAGATTATAGGAGAGGTTTCCTCTAAGGAGACCAGTGTATGAGATGGGAGAAAGTGGCCAAAAGAACAACAACAAAAAAACAAACAAACAAACAAACAGGGAATTCCCTGGCATTTCAGTGATTAGACTCTGTGCTTCCACTGCAGGGGGCACACATTTGATCCCTGGTCGGGGAACTAAGATCCCACAAAAAAGATGAACAAACAAAACTTCCCAAAATAACAACAAACAGAGGTTTGGGGGTTGGAGGACTTCTTTCTTACTAATCTCCAAAGAATATGCCCCCAAGGGTCCCAACCACTTGCTTTTTATAGGCTGGTCGAGAGAAGCTGAACCCAGAGGAGATATTAGGAAAAACAGAAACTTATGGCAGTGACGGCAGATTTGTTGACTTCAAGCAACCACTCTCTCAGTAGCTCTGGGGCCTCAAGAAGGAGCTGGGGTGCGTGGTGGGTGTAGTTCTGAGCTATGGAGCCCTGGCCTGAGGGGCCACCCACCGATCCATTTCAGCAGGTCACAGGGGTTCCTCAAAGGCGGTCAGCAAGTGCAGGGTCACAGGGAAATAGAATGGAAAAAGATATACAGCAGGAGGGCAGCACGCAGGTTTTGGGAGAGAAGAAACACAGGATGCTAATGTCTGAAAGCCAGTCCCCAGCTCCCATCAGTGGGTTTGTGAGGCAGAGAGTGCACTTAGCCTCAGCTTGGAGAGCCTCCTGCTTCTCTGAAAGGCTAGGAGAATCCTGAACTGTGGGTTGAGTCTTAAGAGCCTACCATGTGTAGCTCTCTTTGCATCCTTTACCTCTCTGAATTCACATTTTTTATCCATACAATGGAGGTGACGGGATCTGCCTCTCAGAATTCTTTCGAGAACTCATGAAGTGATGGATGTGGGGGTTTTTTTTTGAGGGGGGGAGGGCTCTTACCCACCCTACACATGAGATGATGGTAAGTTTTGCCTGCTGCTCCCCCTGCCCCAGATCCAGCCATCATGTCTCTGTGGAAACACACAGTCTAGGCTTAGCCATGCCAGACGGTGGGTTCTGCTGACCTTACCTCGGGATGCCCCGGCCAAATGACCTGGAATTCCAAGAGTTCTCCAAACCACCGGTTCCCAGACTTTAAGATTGGCTGTTTAAAACTCAATTTTGGGCCCTACCCTTATGACTTTACAATTTAGTAGGTTGAGGGTAGGGCCTGGTAATTTGAATTCCTAACATGTTCCCAGGTGATGCTGCTGCTGTCCTGAGGATCGCCCTTTGGGGATGACTACTTTTTTTAAGTCCACCAGTTTTCCTTCATCTGGCAGGTGCAAGGATGGCTTCCACTGCCCCCTGCTGGCCAGACTATAAATTTAGCTATAATGTTTCCAGAGCAACTGAAAAGTACAAAGTATAGGTTGGGAGGAAATAACTACTTCTCTGGAGAACCAAACTAGCCTAAAAACAGCAGTCATGATTGTCTGTTGCTTCAGAGTATACTTTAAAAGGTATTCACAGGAATTATCATCTTTGATCCTTGCAACAATCCTGTGAAGTAGGCGAGACTGGCATTTTCATATTATCAGTACAAATAAGGAAAACAAGTCCATCATCAGACCAGTAATGATAGACTCCCTGACAAAGTGGACTCGTTAAAAGTAGGCTTTATTCACATCCAGTCAGAAAAAGTAGAGGTTTATCCTCACGAAGGCTAGAGAGAAGGGAATGGGAGGAAGAAGTTGACTAGCAGATGTATCACACACAAGAAAGTGACTTGATTCCACAAGCCTGGGAAAGCATGCATGGCTGAATGATGGGATTCTTTCTCCAGCTGGACTACGTGGGGCTGACTCTTAGTCCTGGGCACCTTTTATCTTGATGATTTCCTGTTTCAGGAGTCAAACTTAAAACATCCACTGAGTCACCTAGGGAGCTTGTTAAAATGGAAGGACTCAGGATCCCACTGTCATGGTTCTGCTTCAGTACCTTGAAAATGAAAGTCACTCAGTCATGTCCAACTCTTTGCGACCCCATGGATTATACAGTCCATGGCATTCTCCAGGCCAGAATACTGGCGTGGATAGCCTTTCCTTTCTCCAGGGGATCTTCCCAACCCAGGGATCGAACCCAGTGCAGGTCTCCCACGTTGCAGGTGGTTCTTTACCAGCTAAGCCTACCAGGAAAGCCCAAGATACTGGAGTGGGTAACCTATCCCTTCTACAGCAGATTTTCCTGACCCAGAAATCAAACTGTGGTCTCCTGCATTGCAGGTGGATTCTTTACCAACTGAGCTATCAGGGAAGCCCTCAGTACCTTAGGATCTGCATTTTAAGAAGAACCTCTCCCCCAGGAATCATGATGTAGGACCACACTTTGGGAACTACTGCTGCTGCTAAGTTGCTTCAGTCATGTCCGACTCTATGCGACCCCATAGACGGCAGCCCACCAGGCTCCCCTGTCTCTGGGATTCTCCAGGCAAGAACACTGGAGTGGGTTTCCATTTCCCTCTCCAATGCATAAAAGTGAAAAGTGAAAGTGAAGTTGCTCAGTCGTGTCCGACTCTTAGCAACCCCATGGACTGCAACCCACCAGGCTCCTCCATCCATGGGATTTTCCAGGCAAGAGTACTGGAGTGGGGTGCCATTAGCCCTTGCAAAAAGCTCTATTGACAGCCCACCACCAATAAAGAATAACTATTTGCCAGTGACAGTATTCCTTTCCAGCCCCTTTAGGTTTCTCTGCTTCCTTCCCCTAGAATATCCTATTGGATCTGACAGCCCATGCTAAGATTCAAGCCCCATTTCCTTTCTTTACACTCTCCAAGCCTCAGTTTTCTCAAATGAGATAATATCTACCTCTCCGGGTTGCTGCTGTTGTTCAGTCACTCAGTCATGTCTGACTCTTTGCAACTCCATGGACTGCAGCACGCCAGGCTTCCCTGTCCTTCACCATCTCCCAGAGCTTGCTCAAATTCATGTCATTGAGTTGGTGATGCCATTCAACCATCTCGTCCTCTGTCGTCCCCTTCTTCTCCTAAGAACGTATGTCTTATGCATAGTTCTTGATGTTCAAAAAGTGTCCAATAAGCATGAGTTCATGGCTCTGGACTTCTGATTTCCAGCTCTCAAAAAGCAGCAGTGGCTAAGCTGGCCTTTTTCAGATTCCCACCGGTTTTTAAACAACAGTCCTGAGGAAGACCAGCAGATAATCGACGTGATGACTTCTCCCAGACTCATCCCCCTGTGGAAGGACTTTAAATACCTTCTAAGTGACATGATACAGAAAAGCAAGGTAATGTATATATAGGACAGACATGTTATTGGCCCCTGTCTGTCAGAACAGTTATGAGCCTTTTAGAGGCACGTAGATCATCTATGGAAAGAGGAAGCAGGCAGGGAAAATCATAAGGACAACTATCCCCATAGCAGGAAGTGGGCCATCAACTTCCAAGTGAGCCTAGAGACCTCTCGCTGGGACATTTTGATAGTGAGAGGTGAACACTTTGGAGCACTGTCAGAAGAACTCACCCTCTGGGAAGAGAGATTTTTCTAGACAAGAAGGAAGAAGGCATCAGAGAACATTTGCCAACGTCAGGTTTGCTGTGGCTTGGCTCTTTGTAGAAGGATGCCAGGTGCATGTTTCATAGCACATGCTCGATCATCATGGGATCATTTATACATATGTGTGTATGTGTGTGTGTAGAGATAGGTTATTGTCCTCTGTCAAATTTAAAGGCCAGGTAGCATGTCCTAAAAGTCTCACTTAGTGCAATTTTAGGCTTTAATAAAGCTGCACTGACTTTTGGGACACCCTGTTACTTTACATGTGGGCATATGGCAGTGTACTTGCCTTGATAATCTGTTAAATGTTTCTTTCATGACATATGTACCCTATTAGACAGAAGGGAAAGTGTTCAAGGACAGGTATAGCTAAGTTCACATTGGAAGGAATATCAGTTTCCCCTGACGCCACATAGGCCCTACAGTGGTTTGGCTCACCCTTGTGTTGAGGGTTTTGTCCCACGCTTGTGTAGTGCAGGTGTCCCACAGGTGATAAACTGCATGTGTGGGGGTCACAGGAGTGGTCCTTGGGGCTGAGGCAGAACTTTGACAATGGTTTAGATTGTGACTTGTGTGAGAATATATTTATTGTATATGTGTTTCTGGTCTCTGAGTTTAATGCCATGCCACTTCCCAGCAAAATTTAGATGACCTGAAGACTGATGTAGTTGTGTTGAGTGACCGGTCCCAGATCCTGTTCAAAGAGTCTCGCCATCCTCAAAACATGCCGCTTATATGCTACTACTTCAGTGACGCCCACTTCTTTTCTTCCCTCTCTTGGGTGACAACAAGCACAAAAGAAATACAGGTAAAACTCCCAGTCTTTCTTCTCCTTAGCCCATTCTAAGTGAGGGCCATGCCCATGTAACTTCTGACCCTAGATTAATCCAGGAAGATATACCCCTTGAGTGAACATGATCTGGACCCAGGAGTCCTCCTTCATCCTTTCTCCAGTTACCATCTCCATGTTGACTAGATTTTATTCTTCTCCTAAAGTAGGCCAGGGTTAGGGAAAGAGTCCTCGGTTTCCTGATTTTACAGTATTTCTACTTCCTCAAACTAGTGGGTAAAGTCACTCTAGGATCTTCCAACTTCTCCTTAGCAAGAAAAAATAGCTGACTATTATGCCCTTTCCTCTTCTGCTACCTATCCTAGATAGTTTCCATCTTATTCTCTCTCAGGCTGTAGTATGGATGAAGAGCAAGACTGAGGACATGGTGGAGAAGAGAATGTTCTCCATGACAGATCGGCTGCCACCCATCCAGTCCATGGTCCACACAGGTTCCTTTCATATCCTTGTGGTCTACTGTGGTGACCTGCTCCTGCGGCTCTTTGGGGACCACCTTCGGTCATTCAAATCCCTGGGGGTAGTACCCTGTCGCTTTAACATCACCTGCCTCTGCTATGACCCAGGAATGAAGATGCTTCTGTCGGGCATCCTGGGGGCAGTGGTCACCTGGACCATTGAGCGCAGCGGCAGGGGTCTCCAAATAGCCCACATGGTCGCCCTGCCTGGTGACGAGTTCATCCATGACATCATGCTGAATGGCCCCAACGGCTCCCTGATTGCCATGTGTGAGAATGTGGTGAGGGTCCTGGAGCGCCAAGGCCATGGCCTCCTGGCAGAGGTGAAGAAGTTCTCTTCCACCATCAGTGGCTCCTCGATCACCTGCTGCTTCACCTGTTCTGAACAGGGCTTTCTTTATGCTGGAAACAAGACTGGGGAGATCCAAGTGTGGAACCTCAACTGGGGCCACTCCCTCCACACTTTCAAGGCCCACTTCTCTTCGGTGATTTGTATCCGTAGCCAGCCAGAAGCCCACACCCTGCTCACAGCTGGCCGGGAAGGCATAATCAAAGAGTGGAACCTGACTTCAGGCAATCTGCTGCGGCGGCTCGAATTGGGCGAGGAGCTATATCGGCTCCAGTTTATTGATGGCACCACTTTCTTCTGCCAGACTACCCACTCTTTCTCCTTGCGCAGCCTGCCCTTCTTCTATAGCCTCTTCAATGTCTGTGGTTCTGCTCCCCAAGAGGTGCGCCGGGTCCGCTGTGGCAGTAACTGGTTCCGGATCCTGTGCACCACCGAGGATGGCCTGCTGCGCTTCGTGTCCCCGCTAACAGGGAATCTCCTGGTCATCACCTGGCCCTTCTCAATCCTGGACCAGGCCACGGATTGGGCCTATGACCCCAATAAAGAGGAGCTCTTTGTAGCAACAGGCAGCCCAGACGTGCTGGTCTTTGACACCACCCGCTCCCCTTGCATGGCCAAGTATCTCTTATGCACCTCACCAGATTCTCAGGACCTGGTACAGTGCTTGGCTTATGGGCACTTTCACCTGGGCCGGGGTCTAGAAGGACTCATGTTCTCTGGATACCAGAGCGGTGTGATTAGAGTGCTCTCCCAGCACAGCTGTGCCCGGATTGAGACATACATTCACTTTGGCTCTGTCCTAGCCCTCTCTACACTGCCCGGAGGGCTCTCTGGTAGCCGAGAAAACTCTTTACTCTGTTCCTATGGAATGGATGACTACATACACCTCTCAGAAGCTGTGCTTGAAGGGGTCAGAGTGAAACTGCGGATACTTGCCAGCATTCTCTGCAGCTGTCAGCTAACACACTTGATACTCTTGCCCAAGTCAGTGGGTGCCATCACCCAGACTAACTGCCTGCGTCTCTGGAAGTTCCATGACTTTCTGTCTTCTGGTTCACAGGATGGCTCAACGTTCATAGAGACCTTGCCTTTGCACCAATGCACCATCATCTCTTTTGATGTCTGCCTGTCCCTGAGTCTTTTTGTCACGGGTGGCAGTGATGGCTCTGTCCGGATCTGGAACTTCCATGGGAGACTCATAGCCATGCTGGACTCATCACTGCATTTTGGCCCACTCTGCTTTGCAAATGACCGGGGTGACCTGCTTGTAACTTTCAACCAGAGTCTTTATCTGGTGTCCTGTTTAAAGCTGCTTCCCCCAACCCTGCTGGTTCGCCTCTCCCTTATGGGTCTGACAGATGAAGTGCTCGAAGTCCCTAAGCCTTTCATACCAAGCTTCTTCTTCTCCTTCGAGACCATGTTTGTGCCCAAGTACATCTACCCTGGACATGGGAAGCAGCAACTGGTGGGTCTGGAGAGTCTCGTCAATCATCGGGCCATTGCCTTTGATCATAATGTGCCACATGTCATTGAAGAAGATGAGCAAGGGAGCCCTGTGCTACTCTCTTCCTTCAAACATGATTCTGGGTATATGGAAGTTGATGTATCACAGGTGAAAAAACCACCTTATTTCCATTATGTGCTTCCTCCCCAGCTACAGCTGACTACCTGGGATGAACTCAACCCCTATCAGATACTGCGGTGCTACTTTGGTCACAGGCGGAAATGGCTCTTGGCTCCAGATTGCTACATCCCTAACTCGGTGATCCGGGCCCGTCTCTGGCCAGAGGGCAGCCCGATATACCTGCAGTGCAGCCTGCACTCACCTGTGCGGGAGCTGGAATGGGACAAATCTCAACAATTCTTCTTCTGGCACAGCCGGGCAAGAGCTATAAGCGACGCAGAACAATACATACATGAAAAGGAAGATGAAGACTTCCTCCTCACAAGAGCGTCCAAGGATATCACTTATACCGTTCTTACAGACGCAGCAAACCGCAGTTGGCTGGGAAAAAAGATGAGTGAAATTGCTATCAATAGCCTGATAGAGACAATTCTCAGTATTATAATCCATGCTACTCCACTGAAGTACCAGTGCTGTATTGGTGCCCTTGGGCAGATCTTTGCCTCTTACCAGGTGTCTCCACCCCTGCGCTCTGAAACAGCCCACCGTCTATTGGATGATACAACCAATTCCAACCCACTGATTCGAGAGCTGGCCTGGGAAGGGCTGAAGCGTCTAGGAATGATTACTCATCTCTTTGCCGTGCCTCTGGCCCAAGGACTAATGGACAAAGATGACAGAGTGAGGAATAAGACCCTGAGCCTCATGGCTGAGACTGGAGTCCACTCTAGGACCTCACTCTTGAACTTGGTCCAGAATCGAGAGACTTTCCGGGAGATGCAGTAAGTTCTTCGTGCCGTCCTCTGTTCTTTACTAGCTTCTGATTTTCTTCTTCCTCTTCCCCATTTTCCCCTTCCCTTCCTTCACTGTCTCTTCATCTCTGTTCATGAGCTCTTCCTGTCTTTTTTCTTCGTTCATAGTCTTTTCCCATTCCTAGACTATCTGATGATCCCCTAACTGCCCACTCCTTTATCCATTTCTTTTCCTGTTCCTGTTTGTCCCCTGCCTCTTTAAGGACCCCTTTCACCCTTTTCTCCTACCTCAGAAGCCCCCATACAGCTCACTTCATTCATTGCCATCTTGACTTCCTAGACTTTTTCTTTCTTCTTGGCCATCATTTCCTCTAAATATGCTGTCTCTGAGTTACATTGCCCAGTTTCCTGCCAGTTCTATAACAGTTCTTTCCTTCTTGTTCTCCCTCTTGTCCCTGATTCAGCATGGTCCTTTCTCTCCTTTGACTTTCATAGGCAGGAAATGGTTGGGGATGAAACCTTGGACCGTCTACTGGGACTGCGAGCCCCAGATCTCCAAATCCTTCATACTCAAGTGTCGCAGCGATTGAATGAAGACCTGACCTTATACCAGGGTGACGAAAAGCCTACTTTTACTTTAGATGTCTCAGGGGCGTCTGAACTTACTGCCCTTTCCAAGGAAACTGATACTGTCCCTGAAGAACCTGAAGCTGCCTTCAAGCACAGCAAAGGCCCAAGACGGGGCCGACCAGTAGTCAGAAAGCACAGTATGTATGGTGTAATCTAATTCATGCCTCAGGGTCCCCAAGAGGCAGGGCAGTTAGGGCTAAAGTAAGATAAGAGGTATCAGAGAAGAACAGAGATAAGTGAAAAGATCCTTTCACAGAAAAGAACCCTCCTAGGAAGGATCCACCCAAATTAAGAGGGATCCCAAAACCTATCTCTGTAGGACTCAGCAGAGGTAGAGTGGAGAGGGGAAGAGGGAAGGAAGGCACTGGGGATAAAGCAAGGAGAAGGCCTTCTTGTTAAAGGCCTCAGCCTCCTCTGTCACTACTTCTGTTATGGCAGTTCATCTTAGCTCAGTTGGGAAGGGTGTTATCTAAGCCTCCCATGCTTTCCTTATCTGCATCTCCTGATTTTCCCTATAGCCCGAAAATTTTTGCGGAGCCTCAAGAAGCTCAAAGAAACTGTCACCGAGCCAGGTCCCTTACAGGATGAAGGTGATCAGAGTGAAGCTGCACCCACTGAGGTGGAGGAGGCTAGATCTTCAGCATCCAGTATACTAAAGGTTGCAAAAGATGATGAACAAGAATCTTTAGAGGTAGATGCCTCAAAGGATTACGTGGCCTTGACCATGAAGATGTTGAGGAAGACACGTGACAAAAGAGGCCGGAAATCAGTATCTCAGAAAACCATGAAGAGGCGCAAAAGGAAAGTAACAGACACTGAAATTACACATGAGGGATTTCCACATACTGAAAAGACAGACTCAATTATGAGGCCAATGCAAGTCACAGGGCGGGGTGCCTCTGGAGCTCCTGGCCTCAGGTCTAGAGACAGCTCGATGTGGCGGGACGACCTGTGTCGTCTTATGACCCTGAGGATATCTGGTTCCCAGACAAAAATGTTAGAAGCTCTCAACAATGAGCTAGTGACCACAGCTCAGGAGATGCTGGCTGATCGACAACCCAGCTGGGAGCTCTTTCAGGAGATCTGCCCCCTGCTGAAGAAAGACAGTGAGGAACTGCTTGAGGACCTTGACTGGGATGTAGCCTGGCCAGAGGAGAAACCGGTTTTTATTCACGGATCAGCAATTAGAGAGGACATGATGATCAGAGACATGGAAGAGGAGACAAGAGAAACGCAAAAGCGAAAGACAGAAAAGGACATTCAGGACCTGCGGGAAACCCACGTGAGTCCAAAAAAAGGCAAGAAAAAGAAAGTTCTTTTTGCAGAACCAGACCTAAGCAAGGGAAAACGAATATCAAAGAAAGAAGAGAAGAAATCCTCTAAGCCTTCTAAACAAAGGAAAGCAGTCCAGCAGGAGATAAAAGTGGATAAAAAAGAGAAGAAGATAGCCAAAGAAGAGAGGGGCATGAGTCAGGAAGTGGAGGTGGTGGACAAATTAAAGGAGAAAGTGGTTGAGCAAGAAAAAAGGCCACTTAAAGATGAGATAAAACTGTCTTGGCAAGAGTGGAAGAAGTCCTGGGACCAATGGAAAAATGCTTTCGGTGAGACAAGGATATCGTGGGATGAATGGAAGAAAACATGGGAAAGCCAGCGTCATCAGGAAGAGGAGCAAGTACCTGAGGAGGAAGAGAAGCTGCTCCCAGATGCAGAAGAGGGACAAGTCAGAAGGGACAAGACAAAGCGGACATGGGATGAATGGTCACAGATCTGGGAAAAGATGTCAGCCAGGGCCAGGGAGAAGATGTTGGTGACTCAGGAGGAAGTGACCCTGGAGGAAGAACTGCCTCAGGAGCAGGAAGAAGAAGCAGAAGCAACAGCAGCAGAAGAAGAAGCACTGATGACAGAAGAGCAAAGGCAGATCCACCAAGAATACAAACAGGCCCAGGTTGAGCGAAAACGGGCCCAGGCTGAAAGACGACGGGCCCAAGAAGAGAGGAAGCTGGCTCAGGAAGAGGAGAAGCTAGCACAGGAAGAGAAGAGACTAGCTCAGGAAGAGAGAAAAATGGTCCAAGAGTATGAGAAACTGGCTGAGAAAGACAGGAAAATGGTCCAGATGGAGAGGAAGCTTATCCAGAATGAGGAAAAACTAGCCCAAGTAGAGGAAATGCTGAGCCAGGATGCAGAGAAATTGGCCCAGCAAAGGAAGAGACTAGCCAAGAAATTGGAGAAACTGGCCCGAGCAGAAGAGAACATAGCAAAGAAAGGAGGGAAGCTAGCTGAGGTCAAAAAGATAATGATGCAGAAACTGGATAAACTGGCCCAGAAAGAGCTAGATCTAGCATGGCAAGAAAAGGAACTAGCCCAGGAATTGGAGGATCTGACCTGGGAAGAGGAGGAACTGGCTTTGAAAGAAGAGGAACTGAATCAGGAAGAGGAGGAACTGATCAATGAAGGGGACAGGCTGGATCAGGAAGAGATGACACTGGCATCTCAAGAAGAGAAACTGGATGCAGAAGAGAAAGCAGTGATCCAGGAGGAAGAACTGCTGGTCCAGGAGAAGAGGAGACTGGCCCAGGACAAACAAAATCTGTCTGAGAAAAAGGAAGGACTTGATCAGAAAAGGGAGCAACTGATGGAGAATAAGCATAATTTGGCCCAGGAAGAAGAGCTGCTGATCCAAGAAGAGAAGGAACTAGCCCAAGACAAGGTAAAACTTCCTGGAGAAGAGGAAAAACTTACCGAGAAGAGGGAGCAACTGATGGAGAAAAAGCAGAAACTGGCCCAAGAGGAAGAGCTACTGATCCAGGAAGAGAAGAAACTGGCCCAGAACATGGAAACACTGCCAGTGAAGGAGGCAAAAATTGCCCAGAAAGCAGAGAAATTGATCAAGAATAAGCAGAAACTGGCCTGGGAGAAGACTAAGCTTGTCCAGAACATGGAAGAACTTCCCAAAGCCAAGGAAATACTGGCCTGGAGGCAAAAGAATCTGGCCCAGGAGAAGGAGAAACTGGCTCAGGAGAAGGTGAAATTGGCTCAGAGGAGGGAAACCTTAATCCGGCTCCAAGAAAGCCTCATCCAGAGCAGAAAGAAATCAGTCCCTGAGAAGGAGGTATATGACATGTATAAGAATAGGCTGGTTCAGATAGAGAAGAAGCTGATGGAGGAAAAGGAGAAACTCTTCCAGAAGAAGGAGAAACTGGCCACCGTAGAGGAGAAACTGACCCAATTAGAGAAAAGCCTGGCTGAGAAACAGCACAAAGTAGCCCATGACAAAATGAAATTAGCCCTGGGGAAAAGGGCAGTGTTCCAAGAACTGAACCAGCTCAGAGGTGACTGGTCTATTACCAGGGAAGAAAAGGCACTGGACATGGAAATGAAAATACTGACCTGGGAGAAAGAGACACTGGCTGAGCAAAAGGAAATTCTCTTCAAGGAAGAGACTCAAGAAACTTCCAAAGAGAAAAGACTACCCAAGGATGAACTAGAGGTAATCAAGAGGAAATTGTCACTAGAGGAAAAGATATTGCTCTATGAAGAAAGGATCCTGGCCACAGAGCAAACAGACATGGCCAAAGAAAAACTGGAATTTACCAGAGGAGAGAGAGTATATGCCCAGGAACAAAGGAAGCTAGCCAGGTTACTAAGGAAATTAACTGAAGAAAGCAAGGGAATTTCCAAGGAACCATTAAAAGTAAGCAGCAAAGTCTTAAAGACACTTCAAGGCCTCATTAAAGAAGAAAGGAAACTAACCCAGGAAGAAATAGAGATGACAAAGTTAAAGAGGTTATTTGTCCTTAAGGAAAGGGAATTGAACAAGGTACAGAATGAACTTGATGCCAAGGAATGGGATTTTTCTGAGGAACAACCAGAAATTACCATAGATGAGAAGAAACTGGCTAAGAGGCAGAGAAGACTAGCCAAGGAAATTAGAAGATTGATAAAGAGGGAGAAAAATATTACTGAACAAGAAAGCATATTGGCCAGGCAACAGAGAGATGTCATACAGGAAACAGATGAAGAAGAAACAACAGAGGAAGAAGAGGCAAAGTCATTCCTTAAACATAAGTCAAGAAAAAGAGAAAAGCTAAAGACAGCTGATACACAACAGGAAGAGTTACTCAGTCAAGAGGATGAGGTGAAAAGTGTGAAAAGTGAGGAGATCTCTTCTGAAGAAATGGAATGCCTGTTAGATGAAATAGAGCAAGAGAGTTTGTCTGAGGAGGAGGAGGAGGAAGAAGAGGAGGAGGAAGAGGAGGAGGAAGAGGAGGAAATGGAAGAGGAGGAGGTAAAGGAGAAGAAAATGGTAGAGAAGGAGTTGGGGAAGGAGGAAGAAGAAGGGAAGGAGAGGAAGAAGAAAAGGAAAAAGAAAAAAAAGAAGAAAGTGCTGGAAAAGGAAGAGAAGGAAGAGGGGAAAGAAGAAGTGGTTGAGGAGGAAAGCACAAGTGATGAAGAGATGGAACATTTGAGTGAGAAAGAGGAAAGAGAGGACAGAAGCTTGTTTGAAGAAGAGGTAGACAAGAAAAAAGCAATTTTTAAAAGAGAAAAAATATACAAGTTACTAGAAGGGAAAAAGCACTTAAGAGGAAGAGAAGAATTCCTTTCCATTGAAAAAAGAATCCCTGACATCAAAAGCAGTGCTGTAAAACTGGAAAGCCCTCCCAAGCAACTGATCTCAGTCGTTCTGGGGAGCAAAGAAAAGATATCAGAGCCATTGCTAACTAAACAAATATCTTGGGAAGATAAGGCCATAGCACTTGGGAAGCCTGGAGTATTCCCAGGGGCAGGGTTCATAGATAAACAAGAACTGTTGAAGAAATATAAGCCCATGCCTCTACACGTTTTGGATATAGTTTTGGAGGCCCAGGAGCCTGACTTAGAGACCCCGTATTTGTCCCACATACTGAGGAAGACCATAGAAGCTCAGAAACTCCAAGGCAAACCGCTGGGGGCCAAGTGGCAGTGGATCCTGCAGCGTCATCCATCTCTGAAGAAACAGAGTGAGGTACAGTTACCTTTGTCCAAAATCCTGCCTGAGGAAATCTACACAGACATCAGTGTCTCAGATGTAGAGTGGATCCACCATGTCCTAGAAAAGATGGAGGCAGGAGAACAGCTTTCCAGAGATAGTTTCCACCGATTGTGTCAGCTTCTCAAAGACCTCACCGCAAAGGAGAACTTAGAGTGGATGCACCTGGCCAAGCTCGAAGCCATCGTGTACCATCACAAGCAGATCATGGAATCCCGAGGCACACATATCTCCAAGCCCAGTAAGGAGCCCTTGGGTCCAAAATACTTGAAAGTGATCCCTCCCATCAAAGGAAGGGAAAAAGAGAGCTGGCTCAAACGTCTGGCTGTCTCCACACCAAAGTCTCTGTTAGCTACCAAAGGGATCCCAGACCCGAAGGCTATCAACTGGCATCTTCTGGGAGAGCCTTACCGGAGTGCACGGGCGAAGCAGATAGCCACTTCTCTCAGGGGGATGGAGATGCGATACTATGATTCTGCCACAAGAGACATTTTCACAGGTGCCCTGGACCCTGTTGAAAAACAAACCCTGGCGCTGATGTTTCAGAAAGACTTCTTGGCTTTTAAGGATAAGGGCAGGTTTGCCAGGTTGCCCAAGTTGGAGAAGAAGGCACGACCCATCTCTAAAGTAAAGGAGGAGGTGCCTCTGTGGGAGACGTTTGTGGCACTATACCACGTTCTGCGGATGTTGCAGGAGCGATACGCAAGAGACAGTGCTGCATGGATGGAACAGTTCAACCGTCTTATGGACCTATACCAGCTCAAGTCTCCCCGAATCCAGAAGCTGATGCAGGACCTGCTACTGAGAGAAAAGCCCCAGTTCCAAGAGGTCACTTACAAAGATGCCCTAAGGGCCGTGGAGCTAGCCCCTGGAGAGCGGTTGTTCTACCACCTGCTCTGTGGTGGCTCTCAAGCCCATAAAGGGCCTCTGGCATTCCAGGAGGTGGTTCCTCTCCCCGGGCAGAACAATGTGCAGACCATGCTCCCCATGGGCATTGCCCAGTATGGGATCTTAGAGCTTGCCTGGAAGAGCCTGCCAGAAGCTGATTTACACCTCACCAATGAACTGCCCTATGTGGCTGCTCCTACTCTCTGATTTGGGACTGGAGGGGGAGGGACTTTTCATGCCTACCTGGAGAAAGGCCTTGTCACCAAGATCTAGACCTTTAACCCTAGGACTCACAGGGAGGTAGAGCCAGGCCCAAGCTCTTTCCCTGGCCAGTTCCAGAAACTAGCCTTTATACGTGGAATAAAGAGGAGGTTCTCATTCACAACAAGCACCGCGATGGGTCCTTTTTTCTTCAAACATTGCTTCTCTAGAAAGGTAGCCAGGGAGACCAGACGCTCACCTACTCCTGAGAGTGGGAAAACTCCCCCAGAGCCAGTGGTACTCACCCTCCAGCGGCCATCTGGCAGAAGAGTCTGTCTTTGCCCTCTTTCTTCTTGCCCCCCACCATTCTCCCCTAAAGACCAGAGGAAGGGAAGCACCTGGCACAAAAATGAATGTATATTTTGCATTAATATAAGAGGCATTGATACAATGGAAAGAAAATGGATTTTAGAACCAAAAGACCTAGCATTTTGCCCTTGGATCCTGGGGTACACAGTGGAGGCAGACTTTAGTTCTCTGATCATAGTTCTGCATGCTGATGCCTAATTCCCAAACAGCCAGTATGGTGGGTGTTAAGAAAATCCTCAGAATATGGGAAAAACTTCAAGTTCTAGCCAGTACCACTTGGTGACCTCATTACTGGATGGCATTAAAAGATGAGGCCATTTCAGGTTAAAGCAGAAAAGCAAAGGAGGGAAGGCTATGTCTTTCACTTCCTTTGCCAACCTAGACATGGGTTTTGGGGAGGATGATAGAATGAAAATTTGAAAGATTAGGTGTAAACTCTAATAGGCCCTGGACATTCTAGGGACTTATGATCCTTCCCTCTAGTGATTAAGGAGATAAGAGGGGCTTCCCTAGTGGTCTGGAGTTAAGAATCCTTTTGCATGCAAAGGACACTGGTTTGATCCCTGGTCTAGGAGGATTCCACATGCCATGGAGCAACTAAGCCCATGTGCCACAACAAAAGAACACACCACAAGGAGAAGCCTGTGCTCACTGCAACTAGAGAAAGCCTGTGCATAGCAATGAAGACCCACCACAGCCATAAATAAGTAAATCTTAAAAAAAAAAAAAAAAAAAAGAAGTTAAAGGGAAAGCATTAATAAAGTGGAGGAAGTTGTCACTGCCAGTAATGATGATCCTCCCTGATCTCCTCTTCCCACTATGAAGACTTCAAAACTGCCTCTTTCCACGTAAGCCAAACCAACAGATTCTAGCAAGTAGCCCATCTATGTGATTTGCCACCCTCCATCCCAACCTCTCCTTTATTCTACTCCCTCCATCTGAGTTTGCTTTTGTGGGGAATCCAGGGATAGAGGGCAACAGAACATTTTGAGACGTTGGATTCACCTTGGAGGGCAAGGGTAACGAGAGCCCTGAGTATGTAGTTGAGTTCTTCCACGTCAGATTACATACTAGGCCTGGAGTATGGAGTATATGCAAGCTGGGGGCTGGGGATACGGAGTCTCAAAAAGGGTGATCAACCCAATAGCCAGGCAAGGTAGCAGAAGTAAGGGTGGTCCAGCTGGCTCTGCAGCCCTGACCTGAATCATTTCTCCTTTCTGGCATCTGTTTACTTATCTGTGTCAAAAAGAAGACAATATATATTACAAATATAAGGCATGAAAGAGGAGATGTCACTACAGACCCTACAGACATTAACAGGGTAAAGACTAATATGAACAACTCTATGCCCATAAATGTGACAAAACAGATGAAAAGGACAAATTCCTAGAAAGATCCAGAAAGGGAATAGTAATACTTATCAAATCTATTTTGCAGGATTTCAGTGGATCTTCTGGTCAACAAACAACAAATAAAACACTGTGACAAGAAATAGTCTTAACTGTTGCCCCAGAGTCAGGAAGTATATAGATGGCTCTTCAATTCTATGGATGGTACTGGCTATGGCTATGATGACCTGGATATCCTTTTGCCTCTACTAGAATGGCAGAGACCAGGGCTTGTTTGTATTTTCTCTTTATTATGGAAAATTTCAATCACTAAAGTAGAAGCATTATCATGAACCCCCAGATCCCTGTCACACCATCACTTAATTACAAACATCTTGCAAAAGCTGCTTCATCTATTTTTTCCTTTATTGAAATATTTTAAAATAAATCCCAGGCGTCATGATGTTTTTGATATCAAAGGACCCTAAGTTCTTTGATACTCATCTCTAAAAAATAAAATTTTGCTATATAAAAATTTTCACAGCTAACAAAATAATAATCCCTTACTATTATCCAATACTCTATGCAAATTTCCCTGGTTGTCTCCAAAAGTGACCTTTTATGCTTAATTTGTTTGAATCAGAATTCAAACAAGGGCTACATACTGGATTTTATTGTTATACTTCCTAAAAAGTTGGCTTAAAGCTCAACAATCAAAAAACTAAGATCAAAGCATCTGGTCCTATCACTTCATGGCAAATAGATGGGGAAACAGTGACTGACTATTTTGGGGGGCTCCAAAATCACTGCAGATGGTGACTACAGTCATGAAAGTAAAAGACACTTACTCCTTAGATGGAAAGTTATGACCAACCTAGACAGCATATTAAAAAGCAGAGACATTACTTTGCCAACAAAGGTCTGTCTAGTCAAGGCTATGGTTTTTCCAGTAGTCATGTATGGATGTGAGAGTTGGACTATAAAGAAAGCTGAGCACTGAAGAATTGACGCTTTTGAACTGTGGTATTAGAGAAGGCTCTTGTGAGTCCCTTGGACTGCAAGGAGATCCAACCAGTCCATCCTAAAGGAGATCAGTCCTGAGTGTTCATTAGAAGTACTGATGTTAAAGCTGAAACTCCAATACTTTGGCCACCTGATGTGAAGAGCTGACTCATTTGAAAAGACCCTGATGCTGGGAAAGATTGAAGGCAGGAGGAGAAGGAGATGACAGAGGATGAGATGGTTGGATGGCATCACTGACTCAATGGAGATGAGTTTGAGTGAACTCCAGGAGTTGGTGATGGACATGGAGGTCTGGCATGCTACGGTCCAGGGGGTCTTGACTGAATGAGCTGACCTGAACTGAAGACTCTTAATCTTAAATATTTACACTCCTCTCTCTCCAGTTTTTTTCACAGTATTGATTTGTTGAAGACACTGAATCAGTTATCCTTTAGGTTTCTCCCATGTAGTTTTCTAATTGAGCAGAGTTTTGCTAAATGAGATCCGGTTGTGCTTCAGGGGTGCATGAAACTTCTGAAATTAAATTACTATGTGCAAGGTATTCCTCCACCACCTTGGAGTGGGAGCATTCTTCCAAATTTGTTCTTCTCCAGGTACTCTTTCTCAGTTCTGGTGTATCCTACAGATTGTTCTTATATCTTATAACAACTTTGGGGTCATTTTAAGACCTTTGGCTTTTACTCTGCACTTGATGGAAACCATAGGAGGGTTCTGAGGTCCAGTGGTTAGAACTCTGCACTTTCACTGCCGAGGCCAAGGGTTCAATCTTGGGTTGTGGAACTAACATCCTGCAAGCCGCACACATCTCGGCCAAAAAACCCTCATCAATTTTCATATTCAAAAAGCATCCTATGTGTGGAGAATAGATTGTGGTAAGGGAGTCAGAGGCTGGGGGCAGGAATGGAAACAGGGAGATTAATAACAAGGTTACTACAATTTGGAGGAAAGAGGGCAGTGGGTCTAAACCAGGGAGAAAGAGGCAGTAGAAGTGAGTATTGGGCAGTTTTGGACCCTTCTATAGGTAGAGCCACTGGAATTTGCTGACAGAATGGATGTGAACAGGACAGAAAGAAGGAGTCAAAGATGACCCCAAGGTTTGGGGCTTGACCAGTTGGAATGCTGGAGGCACCATCAAGTTAGTTGGGGAAGATTAACAAAGAGTTGGTACTAGGAAGAAGATTAGGAGTTCATGAATTCAGTTTTGGACAAATTGAGATTGCTGTGCATATGAGACATTTAAGAGGAGATGTCCAGAAGGCAACTGGATATAAGTCTGGAGTTTAGGAGACAGGTTTGTAGTGGGGTCATAAGTTTGGTATACAGATGATATTTTAAAAAATCCAAGAGACTGGATGAAATGACCAAGGAAGTGGATGTGGATAAGGAAAGAGAAACAAGCATTGTAGCTTGAGGAGCTCTAACATTAAAAGGGCAGGGAGAAGTCAGCCTAGGAAACTGAGGAATGCTAATGAGTAGAAAGAAACATCAAGAAACCTCTGGTGTCACAGAAACTAAGTGAAGAAAGTGTACCAAGGAGGAAGGAGTGATCAAGTGTGTCAAGTGCTGCTAACAGGTCAAGCAGAAAATAATTGAAAGTCAGTGATTATATTTAGCAAGATGAAGATTATTAGTAACCCTGACAAGAGCAGTTTTGGTAGAGTAATGAGTGCAAAAGTCTGATTAGACTGCTTTAAAGACAGAACAAAAGAAAAGAAATTGGAAGCGAAATATAGATATTTTGTGTGTGTGTGTGTGTTTCAAGGTAAGAGAATTGCTGGAGTCAAGAACTTGACAGAGAATTCCCTGGTGGTCCAATGGTTAGGACTTGGTGGCTTTCACTGCAGGCCAGGGTTCAATCCCTGGTGAGGGAACCAAGATCCCACAAGCCACTTGGCCAAAAAAAAAAAAAAAGAGAGAGAGAGAGAAATTGATAAACAAAAAAAGGTGAGATTGGACTTCCCTGGTGGTCCAGTGGCTAAGATTCTGTGCTCCCAATGCAGGTGCCCTGGGTTTGCTCCCTGGTTAGGGAACTAGATTCCACATGCTGCAACTAAGACTTGGTGCAGCCAAATAAATTTAAAATTTTAAAATAAAAAAAGGGTGAGATCTAGTGCCCAGGTGGAGAGACTAGAGTTAGATCAAATCGTGGTTTAGTTGTGGGGGGAGCACTAGAGGAGCATTCATACCCAGGCACAGACGTAGATTAGCAGGTAGGTGGGTGAGTCTGGAGATTCTCTTCTGATAGCTTACATTTTCCCAGTGAAGTGAGAAGCAGGGTTATTAGTTGAGAGAAAGGGAATGGGAGTATGTGTTTGAAAAGCTGGGTATGGCAGTGAATGGACTTAGGAAAAAAAAAGTGCTGGGAAGCATTAAGAATGATTTAATACTGTATCCACTTATACCTAGAGATACTTAGAAGAGTCAAATTCATAGACTCAGAAAGTACATTGGCAGATGCCAGCAGCTGGGGTAGGAGATGGGGTGGGGTGGGAAGGGGGAATCAGGAGTTAGTGTTTAATGGGGACAGAGTTTCAGTTTAGGAAGGTGAAAAATTGGGGAGATGGATGATGGTGAGAGCTGCACAACAATGTGAATGTACTTAGTGCCACTGAACTATACAGTTAAATATGGTTAAAATAGTATGTTTTATGTGACTTTGACCACAATAAAAAAAAAATTTAATGATTTGAGTTTGGGTCGGGTCCAGTTGGACTACTTAAGGAGAGAGGTGACTCCGAGGGGCCTCCTGGGAAAGCTCCCTCTCTCCCCAGGGTCTCCAGAGAGCTGTAATTCCCTGGCCGTCTCCAAGAAACACAAGGAGCTACGCAAGCAGCACACTGGAACTAGTTTCCCAACATTGTGTAGGTTAGGGTTATGGTTCCCATCCACTCCCAACACCGTCTTCACAGCTACCTACTTACCGCAGGCAACACTAGGCAGGTGGATTGGCCTGATGGCAAGGTAAACCCCAAGGAGCTTCCCCACGAGCATCCCCGGAGCTGCAGCCGCACCTTCCCACCCTCACCCCCCTCGCCGTCCTCTCCCTGCTCTCGTACGGCCTGGGTAAGACTGAAGTGAAAGGCGGAACCTAACGAAACTTGGGACGGATGGTACTGGAAACTGCATGATTCAGCAGCACACTGGAAAAATCCAAACTTCTACCCTTCACGTCCCCAGGAGACGGAGAAAGACTTGGCCTAAGGAGCGCTGCATAGACGCTGGGAAATGTCGTCCCGCCTCCGCGGCCCAAACCGGAGTAGTAGTTCACTCACCGTCGTGGGTGTTGTTCCAAGTCCCCTGCCTGGAGGGACGAAATCTCCCCCCCTAACCACCCTTTCGGAGAAGGAAATGGCACCCCACTCCAGTGTTCTTGCCTGGAGAATCCCAGGGACGGCAGAGTCTGGTGGGCTGCCGTCTCTGGGGGTCGCACAGAGTCGGACACGACTGAAGCGACTTAGCAGCAGCAGCAGCAGCCACCCTTTCACGCGGGTCTCTCTGTCCCTCCCTTCTGGTCTCTCCGTACTGAAGAGCGGGAAAACCGCGAGACCTGTGGAGAAAAGAGGCAGAAGAGCGCGTGAGAGGCCAAGAAAGGGCGCCACCGAGCGGGAGAAGGCGAAGCAAGCCTCGAGAGGCTTCAGGTGTGGGAAGTGGGGCGTCGGGTGGGGCAGGGCCTTTGGGTGGGTGCCAGCGCACGTCACTCACATCTCCGCGCTAGTCTGAGCTCCGCCCCCCGTGCCCGCCCCCTTGCCCAGTGGGGCTGGCGTGCTTTCCCGCCAGAATGCTGTGGCCGCCCCTGCCGGACCAAGCAAGGCGGGGGCAAGGTCCTCGCAGAGCGCCGGGCGGACGCGGAAGGGAGCGTTGGTGGGACTCATACGCGCGTCCCTCCTCCCGACCAACCTGCACAGGGACGGAGCGGGGCCACTCTCTCAAGTTCGCCCTCCAGTGGCCGCCCTGCCTGTTTGCCTGTGAGGGGTAGCGCAGAAAGAAGCCAGAGGAATGTTTGGATAATGTTGCTCTATCTCCCACCACTAGTGTTTTTATAAAAGGTTTTGCTCTGTGGCTTCATCTGGCCTGGTGGGGCTCGGGCGCAGGCATCGTACAAGGCGAGAGGAGCCCCTTTATAACCACAAAGGGAAAGCGGCCCCCGCGGCCGCTGATGCCCAGCCTCTGTCATAAAGGCCAGAGCCTCAAATGCGCATCCCCGCAGATCCGGTGACATGGCATAATAGCTAAGAACATGCCTGGACTCTGACTCTGGCTCTGCCACGTTCTAGCTGTGTGGCCGGACCAGGGCATCACCGTACCTTACTATAGGGCTGCAGTCAGCGAATGAAAATGTGGGACCTCCAGTTAAGTTTGAATTTCCGTTAAAAGACGGACAATTTTTTTCTTTTCTCTCTCTCTCTCTCTCTTTTTTTTTTTTTTTAGCGCATGTCCCAAATACAGTTTATCTGAATTTCGAATTTAACTGGGAATCAAAGTATAATTGTATTTTATCTGGCAACCCTGATTTAAGGTATTGTTGGAGCAGTGCATAAACAGTTCCTAAAATAGTGCCTGGCATATGTAAACATGCATTGAAGTTTATATAAAATGGCAAAGCTCCTCTAACTACATCACATCCCAACACATTAGCGTCTGTAGTCATCTGGCTGTGCTATCTGAAATGGTCACCCTTCGGAAAGCCACTCTGTCGAGCAAGTCCAGTTTACATGCCCTCTCCATCCTACTGCCATATTTTCAAAGGGCCACATTCTCCCTGCTCCCAGTGCTCCTCAAACTCATGTGGGAATTTTGAGGTTCTTAACAGTGCTGGTGTTATGCTCACTGGACACAGTGTGTGTGGGGGGCGGGGGTTGGGAGATCTGAACCATTATGATGTTGGAGCTAGTGACACTCTTTCTATAAGAAGCTGTGACACAGTCTGTCTCTTCTAGAATTAGGGGCATGTTATCTTCTGCGGAGGATAAAGGTGTATGAGCTAGGAGTGAATAAGGAGGGGATGGGAAACCTGTGACGGATGATGTTAGTGAAAATTTACCAACTTGGAGAATGTATATTGAGGGGCATTGAGGTATCCGAGCCACTTAATGAGCCACTGAGCTCATTAAGGTATCTGATATATGTGAGAGAAGACTTTGTTCAGTCTGAGGAACCTAAAAGGAACAAAGAAGAAACTGAAGTGGCAGAACCTAGGATTATGCACGTAAGTCTATTTGATTCTCAATGTCATTTTCCATCCCCATTCTCCCTCAATCACAACATGCCCCTTCACTTCTCTCACAATAATAGCCTCCTGAATTTTACTGTATTTTTTTCTTTTATAAAATCTCTTGAATTTCAGTATCTCACTTTATTTTTTAAAGGTTTTCATAGGGAGAAAGAGAGGGGCATTTCTTCCTGAGGCCAAGAGGGGTTAAAGTGAAATGCCTCTCACTGCAAACCTAGTGAAATGGAGTGTTAACCTAGGAATTTTTTTTCCCCCCTGCGAGGCTTACAGTATCTTAGCTCCCCTACCAGAGATTGAACCCTGGGCCTATGCAGTGAAAGCATCAAGGCCTAACCACTGGACCACCAGGGAATTCCCTAGCCTAGGATTTGGATAGAAGTGTCAGACATGTTCCGTTTTTTTTTCAGCCAGAGCTCCAAGTCTTATATTACCAGAGAAAGCTTGAGGGAGTCTCTGAGATTGTGGGAACCAACCCTCATTTCTCTTCATATCAGCTTGATGTAGCAGCCCATCCCCTCTTTCCTGTATTTGCACTCTCCCTCCTTTATGGCGTCCCCCTCCTGACATTTGTTCAGTCGCTAAGTCCTGTCTGACTCTTTGTGACCCCATGGACTGCAGCACACTAGACGTCCCTGTTCTTCACCAACTCCCGGAGTCTGCTCAAACTCATGTCCATTGAGTCGATGATGCCATCCGACCATCTCATTCTCTGTTGCCCCCTTCTTCTTCTTCTGCCCACAATCTTTCCCAGGATTTGGGTCTTTTCCAATGAGTCGGCTCTTCTCTTAAGCTGGCCAACGTATCAGACCTTCAGCTTCAGCATCAGTCTTTCCAATGAATATTCAGGGTTTATTTCCATTAGGGTTGATTGGTTTGATCTCCTTGCTGTCCAAGGGACTATCAAGAGTCTACTCCAACACCATTTAACCATGTTTAATTATCTCATCTAAAACAATCCTTTTTTTAAAAACAGGGTATAGTTCTCTACAATGTTGTTTTAGTTTCTTCTGTACAAAGAAGTGAATCAGCTATATATATATACATATATCCCCTCCCTTTGGACTTCCTTCATCCCCCCGCCCCCTGCCCCATCCCATCCATCTACACCACCACAGAGCAGTGAGCTGAGCTCCCTGTGCTACACAGCAAGTTCCCACTGTCTGTTTTATATATGGCAGTGTACATACACCAATCCCAATTTCCCAATTCATCCCCGGACTGCCGCATGTCCACACAGCCATTCCCTACATCTAGGTCTCTATTCTTGCCCTGCAAATTGGTTCATCTGTACCATTTAGGGACTAATCATTTGGTCTTCGGGCTTCCCGAGTGGCCCAATGGTAAAAGAATGCACCTGCCAACAAAGGAAATGCAGATTTGATCCCTGGGTTGGGAAGATCCCCTGGAGGAGGAAATGGCCATCCACTCCAGTATTCTTGCCTGGGAAATCCCATGGACAGAGGACCCGGCTGGGCTGCAGTCTATAGGGTCACGAAGAGTCCGACGTGACTGAGTGACTGAGCACGCAGGCATTTGGTCTTCCCATGCATGTCCTAGAGAGACATATGCAGGATTTCGGAAGGTTTAAAGTTTCCTGATGGTAGAAACTGAAGTGAGGTAGTAAGAGAGGTTGCTAGGTGGGAGAGAAGTGCTTGGAACTGTAGGAATCCCTAAGGCAGTCCCCCTTAGTACTCTAATGGCAGCCAGGAACTCTTTGCTCCGGTCCTCAACAAGTACAGAAATTCAGAGAAGGTATTTCAGGACTTTTAGAGCAATTTGACAGGAATCATATCTATTGAATTTAATAATGAAAAATCTGGAGTTAAAAAAAAATCTTTCCTTGACCCTATACACTCTTCTATTTCTCTCCCTCTCTCTCGATTTCTCCCCTCCTCCCTCTCTCCCCTTCATCTCCAAGCTTTTGAAAAGCTGCACTTAAGTTTCTTCAGTTCAGTTCAGTTTAGTTGCTCAGTCATGTCTGACTCTTTGCGACATCATGAACCGCAGCATGCCAGGCCTCCCTGTCCATCACCAACTCCCAGAGTCCACCCAAACCCATGTCCATCATGTCGGTGATGTCATCCTCTGTCATCTCCTTCTCCTCCTGACCTCAGTCTTTCCCAG
Source organism: Bison bison bison (assembly GCF_000754665.1). Classification (NCBI taxonomy): domain Eukaryota; kingdom Metazoa; phylum Chordata; class Mammalia; order Artiodactyla; family Bovidae; genus Bison; species Bison bison. The sequence continues at coordinate 5,772,210 of NW_011494852.1, read as the reverse complement.
CATCAGGGTCTTTTCAAATGAGTCAGCTCTCCGCATCAGGTGGCCAAAGTATTGGAGTTTCAGCTTCAACATCAGTCCCTCCAATGAACACCCAGGACTGGTCTCCTTTAGGATGGACTGGTTGCATCTCCTTGCAGTCCAAGGGACTCGCAAGAGTCTTCTCCAACACCACAGTTCAAAAGCATCAATTCTTCGGCCCTCAGGTTTCTTTATAGTACAACTCTCACATCCATACATGACCACCATAGCCTTAACTAGACAGACCTTTGTTGACAAAGTAATGTCTCTGCTTTTTAATATGCTGTCTAGATTGGTCATAACTTTTCTTCCAACAAGCAAGCATCTTTTAATTTCATGGCTGCAATCACCATCTGCAGTGATTTTGGAGCCCCCAAAAATAAAGTCAGCCACTGTTTCCCCATCTAAATGCCATGAAGTGATGGGACTGGATGCCATGATCTTAGTTTTCTGAATGTTGAGCTTTAAGCCAACTTTTTCACTCTCCTCTTTCACTTTCATCAAGAGGCTCTTTAGTTCTTCTTTACTTTCTGCCATAAGGGTGGTGTCATCTTCATATCTGAGGTTATTGATATTTCTCCCAGAAGTCTTGATTCCAACTTGTGCTTCCTCCAGCCCAGCGTTTCTTATGATGTACTCTTACTTTTCATTTACTCCTCAGCTCCCTCCAATCTGACTTCAAGAATCACTCTTCTGTGACACTGTTCTCATTAAAGATGTCAGTAGCATTTGCCAAATCCACTCTTAATTCATCTCACTTGACATCTCTGTTACAGTTGATCTACCTTCATGAAACTCTCCTCCTCTGGTTTCTGGGAGAACATCCTATCTTCCTATAGTTGTTCTTTCTCAGTGTGCTTCCCCAGTTATCTGCTTATCAAGTCCGCTGTCATGCTGCATATTCCCTTGTGGGCACACTCCTCTGGGTGCCTGGCTTCAGCTCTCCCTATGGGTTGATTATTTTCATATTTGTTTCAATCCAGACACTTTTCCTGATCTCCAGACCCACATATCCAGTTGTCTTCATTTAAATATTCCATAACCATCTCAACAAATCCAAAATCAAACTGATCTTTCCCCCATACCTGCTCTTACTTCTTTAGTCCATCTGAATGCACCAAATTTCATTCACAGCCAACTCAGAAACCCAGGAACCATTATAGATTTCTCCTTTCCTGACTCTCCCCACCAACTAATTTTCAAGATCCATGGATTCTGCGTGTGTGCATGCTAAGTTCCTTCAGTCATGTCCGACTCTTTGCGACCCTATGGACCATAGCCTGCCAGGCTCCTCTGTCCGTGGGGTTCTCCTGGCAAGAATACTGGAGTGGGTTGCCTCCAGGAGAAGCAATGCTCTCCTCCAGGGGATCTTCCTGACCCAGGGATAGAACATTTGTCTCTTACATCTCGTGCATTGGCAGGCAGGTTCTTTACCACTAGTGCCATCTGGGAAGCCCATAGTTTCTAACCCCTAATCTCCTATATTGCTCTCATAATTTGATTTTCCTTTCCCACTGCTCTAAATCAGATAATATATTATAAACTTGTTTTGAAGTATTTTTCTAACAACTACTCAAGATAAAAATTGAACTCCTGGGACTTCAGTGGTCCAGTGGTTAAGAATCTACCTGCCAGTGTAGGGGACACAGATTTGGTCCCTGCTTCAGGAAGGTCCCACATGCAGTGGAACAACAAAGCCTGCGTGCTGCAGCTACTGACCCTGAGCTCTGCAGCCCGTGCTCTGCAACAAGAAAAGCCACTGCAGTGAGAAGCCCACCCACCTCAGTGAAGAGTAGCCTTCACTCACCCCAACTAGAGAAAGCCTGGGTGTAGTAAGGAAGACCCAGCAGTCAAAAATGAATAAATTAAAAATTGAACTCCTTAGTTC
>NW_011494852.1:5759350-5770204 GCF_000754665.1 Bison bison bison | reverse complement strand
CCTTAGTTCGGTGCTTACTGTTGACTCCCACCCACCTAGCCACTTTTTTTTTTTTCCTTCTATTGCCCTCTTGAACTTTGTGCTGTAAGAATATTTAACTTCTGGGACTTCCTTGGTAGTCCAGTGGTTAAGAACTGCCTGCCAGTGCAGGCGACATGGGTTCGATCCCTGGTCTGGGAACTAAGATCCCATATGCCATGGGCGACTAAGTCTGTGGGCCACAACTACTGAGTCCACTCACTGTAGAGCCTGTGCTGTGCAACAAGAGGAGCCAGTGCAATGAGAAGCCCACACACCACAGCTAGAGAGTAGCCCCTGCTCGCTGCAACCAGAAAAAGCCTACATGCGGCAATGAAGACCCAGTGCAGCCCCCCAAAATACACAATAAAATACATTTTAAAAATTAAAAAAAAAAGAGTAACTACTATGCAGTTTGGGGCACAAATTATACTTTCAGTGTCTGTGCCATACTCTCCTCCTGGAATGCATTATCTGTATGAGCAGCCCCCCTCATGCTCCTCTTGTGCTGAGAACCTATGTTTTCCCCCTAGAATCTTCTGTGGCATAGCATGCAGCTTCACATGCTCCATTATAGCAATTACTGAATTTTAACCACTTAAGTTCCTTGAGGACAGTGACTGCTTTTGATCTTAGGATAACCAGTGGATAGCAAAGTACATGTTATAAAGTAGAATGTCAATAAATAGTTGTTGATTATTTTGGAACTAGCTTTTTTTTTTTTTGGCTGATCAGTGCATGGCTTTCGGGATCTTAGTCCTTGACCAAGGACTGAACCCAGACCACGGCAGTGAAAGTGCCAAGTCCTAACTACAGGACTGCCAGGGAATTCCTTGTTTACAATTTAGATAAGCTGCAGGAAAGTATAAATAATAGAGCCAATACTCATAACCCCACAGCTCAGAATTTCACATTTGAAATTCATTATCATTAGTTTTTCGTGTCATTATCCAGTGTCCAGATGCTTTCATCCAGGTATATAATATTTTAGAATAATACAGTATTTTCAAGTTTCATTCATTTTGCAGCATATACCAGTACTCTCCTTCATGTGGATGAAAAAAAGAATTTAATTCATTCACCAGTGGTGGACATTTAGATTGTTTATACTTTGGGGCTATTATGAATAATGCTACTATGAACACTTCTATACACGTTTTTAAATGAAGATTTTTTAAAATCTTTTTTCAATTGGAGGAAAATTGCTTAACAGTTGTATTGGTTTCTGTCATACAAAAAGCAAATCAGTCATGAAGATATTTTAAAAAAGATTTTTAGAGCACTTTCAGTTTTATAACAAAATTGGGAGGGAAGTACAGAGATTTTCCATATACTCCCTGCCTGCACATATGCATTACCTCTCCGTCAGTATCATCACTCACCAGCATGGTACTTTTTCACCAAGGATGAACCTACATTGATACAGTATAATCATCCAAGTCCATGCCTTATCACTCTTGGTGTGAATTTTACAAGTTTGGGCAAAAGTGTATATATAAATATATTTGGCATCACCGACCTGATGGACATGAGTTTGAGCAGGCTCTGGGAGTTGGTGATGGACAGGGAAGCCTGGCGTGCTACAGTCCATGGGGTCGCAAAGAGTCAGCACGACTGAGCGACTCAACTGAACTGATAATGATATATATCCATCACTTTAATATCATAGAGTATTTTTAAAAAATATTTATCTATTGGGGCTTCTCTGATAGCTCAGTTGGTAAAGAATCCGCCTGCAATGCAGGAGACCCCATTTTGATTCCTGGGTCAGGAAGATCCACCAGAGAAGGGATAGGCTATCCACTCCAGTATTCTTGGGCTTCCCTTGTGGCTCACTTGATAAAGAACCCACTTGCAATGTGGGCAGACCTGGGTTCAATCTCTGGGTTGGGAAGAGAAAAGGATACCCATTCCAGTATTCTAGCCTGGAGAATTCACACAGAGTCAGATATGACTGAGCAAATTTCACTTTTCACTTTCTTTCATTTATTTACTTGGCTGCTCTGGGGCTTAGTTGTGGGATCTTTAGTTGTGGCATGTGGGATGTAGCTCTCTGATCAGGGATCAAACCTGGGCCCCCTGAATTGGGAGATTAGAGTCTTAGCCACTGGACTACTAGGGAAGTCCCATCACCGAGTGTTTTTAATGCCATAAAAATCGTCTCTGAGAGACTTCCCTGGTGGTTCAGTGGTTAAGACTTCGCCTTCCAGTGTAAGGGGTATGGGTTCAAGCCCTGGTCAAGGAGCTAAGATCCCACATGCCTCGTGGCCAAAACAAAATAAAAAACCAGAAGAAAAATTCTCTCTGCTCTGCCTATTCATCTCTGAATTCATCCCATCCAACCCTGACAACTAATTTTTTTATTGTTTTACCTTTCCAAGAATGTCATATAGTTGGAATTATACAGTATGTCACCTTTTCAGATTGGCTTCCTTCACTTAATAATAAGCATTTAATGTTCCTCCATGTCCTCTCATGTCTTAATAGCTCACTTCTTTTTAGAACTGAATAATGTTCCATTGTCTAGAGGTACTGCAATTTATTTATTCACTTACCTATCAAGGATGGCCTTCCAAGTTTTGACAATTTGATTCCAATTTCTCCACATCCTTGCCAACCCTTGTTACTTTCCATTTTTAAAAAGTATAGCCATTGTAGTGGATATTTGGTGGTATCTTGTTGTTTTGATCTGCATTTCTTTAAAGACTCATGATGTTAAGCATCTTTTCTTGTGGGTATTAGCCATTTGCATTTCTTGTTTGGGGAAATGTCATTTCAAATCCTTAGCCTATTTTTAATTTGGGTTATTTGTCTTTTTATTCAATTCTAACTGTTCTTTATATATTCTAGATATTATATCCTCACTATATATATGACTTGCAATTATTTCCTCCCATTCTGTGGATTGTCTTTTATTTTTTTGATAGTGTCCTGTCCACTGAGTCGGTGATGCCATCCAACCATCTCATCCTCTGTCTTCCCCTTCTCCTTCTGCCCTCAATCTTTCCCAGCATCAGGGTCTTTTCCAGTGAGTTGGCTCCTTGCATCAGGTAGCCAAAGTACTGGAGCTTCACCTCTAGCATCAGTCCTTGCAGTGAATATCCAGGGTCGCTTTTCTTTAGGATTGACTGGTTTGATCTCCTTGCTGTCCAAGAGATTTTCATGAGTCTTCTCCAACACCACAGTTCAAAAGCATCAATTCTTCAGCACTCAGCCTACTTTATGGTCCAACTCTCACATCCATACATGACTACTGGAAAAACCATAGCTTTGACTATATGGACTTTTGTCAGCAAAATGATGTCTCTTTTTAATATGCTGTCTAGGTTGGTTGTAGCTTTTCTTCCAAGGAGCAAGCCTCCCTTCCACTAGGAAGCTTGCACAAGCTCTTATCCTCATCCATCAGAGATAAAACAGAAGAAGCAAGTACTACAATCCCACAGCCTCCAGAATGAAAACCACAGAAAGCTAACCAAAATGATCACATGGATCACAATGAAGCTATAAGCTATAAGCTATGCCGTGCAGGGCCACCCAAGATGGACGGGTCATGGTGGAGAATTCTGACAAAACGTGGTCCACTGGAAAAGGGAATGGCAAACCACTCCAGTATTCTTGCCTCAAGAACCCATGAACAGTTCATTTTGTAGCTTTGGATTAATATTATACTCATTCTTTTCTTCTTGCACATCATTGTCTGAGTTTTCTCGGACTAGTTCTTTGCAAGAGGTTCCTGGGTATGTTGAAAGAGTTAGAGTTCCAAGTCAGCCGGTTTTCATAACATTAGAGCTTACTTCTTGGGAGTTGCCTGGTGGCCTAGTGGTTAAGATTTAAGGCTTCTACTGCTGTGGCCTGGGTTCAATCCCTGGTCACACATGCATGCATGCTTGTTAAGTTGCTTCAGTCATTTCCGGCTTTTTGAGAACCCATGGACTGTAGCCCACCAGGCTCCTCTGTGGGATTCTCCAGGCAAGAATACTTGAGTGGGTTGCACTGCCCTCCTCCAGGAGATCTTTCCAACCCTGGGATCAAACCCGAGTCTCTTACGTCTCCTTCATTGCAGGTGGATTCTTTACCACTGAACCACCAGGAAAACCCCCACAGCACAGCCAGAACAAGCAAAAACTAAACAAAAACTAAAGCTCCCTTCTTGTCTCCCATTATAAACATGACTTTTATAAAGAATTGAGCAGCCCTCCTTCCTCTGTTTCCCAGTTTCTTGCAGCCATAGTTACAAGTAGGAGGACCCTAGTGATGAGACCCTCACCTTTGGGATATGTAATTTTCCTCATATTTTTTACAGCTGCCTCTGCTTGTCCCCCTTTATGCTCAAGTGTTCCTCCATAGTTATTATTTTTTAGTTAATTGATTATTTATTTTTGGCTTCCCTGGATCTTCGTTTTTTCCCTCAAGCTTTTTCTAGTTGCGGTGAGAGGGAGCTGCTCTCTAGTTGCAGTCGGTGGGCTTCTCACTGCAGTGGCTTCTCCTTTGCAAGGCACAGGCTGTAGGGCTTTGGGCTCAGTAGCTGTGGTGCACAGGCTTAGCTGCTCTATGGCATGTGAGATCTTCCAGGATCAGGGGTCGAACCCCTCTCCCCTGTGTTGGCAGGCGGATTCTTAACCACTAGGGAAGCCTTTTTTTCCCATAGTTTCTTGTTTCCAGTTCCTATTTCATAATTGCCCCTAATTTCAGCTGCTTTTCTCAGTCCTTACGTGTAACTTATTCTCTTCCAATTATACTCATCTCCTGGTTTTGCTGAATGTGGAGTTTGCAAAGATCTTTTCATTCTTTTTCTTGTTTTTAAACAATTTTCAGAATAGAAGACCATGCTAATAATGATACTTTAAAGTTTTTATGTTTTTAAATATTAGATTTGCTTCTTACTAACAGCAAGAAACTATACTTTATTAATTTAAAAAATTAATACTTTAATTTTATAGTATAAAGAAACTATACTTTATTCATTAAAAAAAATCTAATCTGAAAGTTTGTCTTTTAAAAAATTTATGTATTTTAGTTGGAAGCTAATTACTTTACAATATTGTATTGGTTTTGCCATACATCAACATGAATCAGCCGTAGGTATACACACATCCTCTTTCTTGAACCTCCCTCCCACCTTCCACTCCATCCCACCCTTCTAGATTATCACAGAACATGGGGTTGAGTTCCCTGTGTCATACAACAAAAAGAAAAAAAGAAAGAAAGAAAGAAAAAGAAATCTGTTTTACATATGATAATGTAAAGGTTTCCAAGCTACTCTCTCCATTCATCCCACCCTCTCCTTCCCCCGCTGTGTCTGCAAGTCTGTTCTCCACATCTGTATCTCCACTGCTTCCTTACAAACAGGCTCATCAGTACCATTTTTCTAGATTCCATATATATGCATTAATATACAATATTTGTTTGAAAATTTGTCTTTCACCTAAAGAGTTTAGTCTGTACTTATTATGATGATAACATGTTTAGATTTGTTTCTATCACCTTATTTCTATTTCAGTTCAGTTCAGTTGCTCAGTCGTGTCTGACTCTTCGCGACCCCATGAATCGCAGCACGCCAGGCCTCCCTGTCCATCACCAACTCCCGGAGTTCACTCAGACTCACGTCCATTGAGTCAGTGATGCCATCCAGCCATCTCATCCTCTGTCGTCCCCTTCTCCTCCTGCCCCCAATCCCTCCCAGCATCAGAGTCTTTTCCAATGAGTCAACTCTTTGCATGAGGTGGCCAAAGTACATGACCTCTTTTTTCCTTCTTATGTTTTGTCTTATATTTTCCCGATTGGATTGATTTATATATTTTTTATTTCCTATCCCCTTGCCCCTGGTTAAATCATACAGTGTATTTGCTTCTTTGTTTTTGGTGGTTTCCTTAGATTTTTTAATATACACCTATAATATAATAGGGCTTCCCTGGTGGCTCAGAGGTTAAAGCGTCTGCCTCCAATGAGGGAGACCTGGGTTTGATCCCTGGGTTGGGAAGATCCCCTGGAGAAGGAAATGGCAACCGACTCCAGTATTCTTGCCTGGAGAATCCCATGGACGGAGCAGCCTGGTGGGCTACAGTCCACAGGGTCACAAAGAGTCGGACACGACTGAGCAACTTCACTTTTTATAACATAATATTAAATATGGCTTTCAATGTTCTGGGAATTTCATTTGAGAACAGCAGATGTCAGATAACCTATGCAGAGCATGCTAAGACCTTGTAAAGGAGACTTTTGTTACCCCTGTAGCTCATTACCCTCTCAGGTGCATATTTTAAATAATTTCTTTAGAAAGAATTATTCGTATGCTCTGTGGTATTTCTCCTTCCTTCTCTTCTTAGGGAGATAATGTGTCAGAGAATTATTTTGAAAGCTTGATGATACCCATTCAGTTATCTCCTGAATATGGAGGTGTGTACATTCTCAACTCATGCATGGAAAAAAGATTTAAAGGTGTGTAAGCTTTCATGAAGCTGGTCATAAGCCAGCTCTGTCTGTGGAAGTATCATTCTCCAAGGTAATGGAGGAGTCTCAGTTCTGGGTCCCTAGCTCTCTTCTCTATTTATGTATCTATTTAGTTTTGTCTGTGCTGGGTCTTTGTTGCTGCACACTGGCTTTCTCCAATCATGGTGAATGGGGACTACTCTTCATTGAGGCATACAGGCTTCTCATTGTGATGACTTCTCTTATTGCAGAGCATGGGCTCTAGGCACACGGGCTTCAGTAGTTGCATCTTGTGGGCTTTGTTGTGGGATCTTCCTGAACCAGGGATTGAACCTGTGTCCCCTACCTAGGGCAGGCAGATTCTTAACCACTGGACCACCAGCGGAGCCCCGGGTCCCTCTCTCTCATGGCCCAAGTCCTCTCTCCTCTCTTAGCTGAGGCAGTACTACCCTAATTCCCAGCCATTAGGGTCAGTTTGAGGCTCTGAAAACTACACCTCTTCAGGACCATCACAGAAGCAGTTTGCACTTATTGTGTCTTTCTCTCTAACCCTTTCTTCACTTCTGGCTCCTGGAATTGAGCTACTTGTTATTCTACCCAGAATCTCTAAGGAGTTTGTAGTGGGAGACTTTCAGCTTATTTTAGTCTGGCATCTTGTTCAGTGTCTGCCTTCTGTGTTAGATAGTAAACTCCATGCAGGCAGATAAACATTCTTGTTCACTGCTTTGTCTCTAGCTCTCAGTACAGAGCCTGGCATATAATGAACACTGAGTGAATCTATGTTGAGCAGATGAGTGACTTTCACATACATGAAGGCTTCAGTTGGGATGAGGATAGACACAGTTGTGTCTACAAAGTTATGTGTTAAGAAATGAGCATGCCAGTGATGAGAGTTACAGGAGGGCTGGAAAGCCGGGCTCTTGTGTTGTTTTACCTGTGCTACAACGGACTCAAGCTCACCTAACAGCTTGCTTTTGCTACATTTTTTCCTATTGTAGATTTCATAAAAACCCCTACTGCATTCCTATCTTTTTTTAGAAACCATATTTAGGTATAATTTGCATGCACTATAGTATATGCATTTAAGTGTATGTTTTGGTGAGTTTTGACAAATTTATATACCCATGTGACAACTACCAAAGTCATGATATAGAACTTTTCCATCACTGCAAGATGTTCCCTTTTACCCCTGCCTAGGCAATCCCCCAAATTCTTAGCCCCAAGTAGTCACTCATCTGCTCTCTGTCCCTATAGGTTCAATGATTCCTTTCTAGAATTTCATACAATAGATGGAATCAAATAGTACATGTTCTATAACATTTTTGGGACTCATCCATGTTGCAAGCATCAGTAGTTCACTGACCCCTATTTGTTTTTTTTTTTTTTTGGCTTCACTGGGTCTTCACTGCTGCACTCAGGCTTTCTCTAGTTGAAGCAAGCAAGGGCTATTCTTCTTGCAGTGTGCAGGCTTTTCATCGCAGCAGCTTCTCCTTGTGGAACGTGGGCTCAATAGTTATGGCGCATGGGCTTTGTTGCACCTCGGCATGTGAAATCTTCTTGGAGCACGGATGGAATCTGTGTCCCCTGCATTGGCAGGCAGATTCTTATCCACTGTACCACCAGGGAAGTCCTGGCCCCGATCTTTCTCAAATAAGAGCTTTCTCTCCTGTTTCTAAAGGACTAATTTGCTTCTGCCCTTCTCTAAGTTTCCCTGTTGCTCTTCCCTCTCTGTTTCCTTATTTTCCAGTCTCACATCAGACATTGTAATTCAGTCACTTTTGTTTCCACAGATTCTATAATTCAAGATGTCTTTTAAGTGCTGGGATATCACGAGAACATCAACATCACCCAGACTTATTCCTGAGTGGAAGGACTTGAAACCCCTCCTAAAGAGCATCCTGAAGGATAAACAGGTGACATGTATGAGGTGCATGGTGGGCTTGGACTAATTCTCTATCCCTGCCAGGGCAGCCTGTGGCAGGAGCAACACGTGAGCCACTTTGGAAGGGCCCTCTCACAGCCCTAAACAACTCCCAAGTCTAGATTAATATGATAACATTAGTTATAATTAGAACATGTGCTGCAAAAACTAAATGAAAACCAGAAAATGGCCTTAAATGGATTAAACAAGCAGGAGGCATCTTTGTCTTACATGGTGTCAAAGACTCATGTTCCTTTTTACTCCTTTTTTTACCTCTTTAGTGTTCAGCTTACTATCATAAAGGTACAAGATAGTTGCCACACTTCCAGCTTTAAATTAAAAGTAGGCAGAAGAGAGAAGGTCAGAGAGCACAGGGTTGTGCCAGCCTTGACGCACCGTGCTGCCACTCTGTGGTCACTGTTGTTCAGTTGCTCAGTCATGTCCGACTCTTTGTGACCCCATGGACTGTGTAGCAGACCAGGCTTCCCTGTCCTTCACTGTCTTCTGGGGTTTGCTCAAACTCACGTCCATTGAGCCAGTGACACTATCTTACCATCTCGTCCTCTGTCGCCCATTTCTCCTTTTGCCTCAATCTTTCCCAGCATCAGGGTCTTTTCCAATGAGTCAGCTCTTCACACCAGGTGGCTGAAGTATTCAGCTGAAGTATATCAGTGTCAGTACCACTCTCCAGAATTTCTGAGTACATGATCACCTTAATCAAGTTCCAAGTTTTATCGGGATGGAAGGAGGAGGAAGAGCAAGGAATGGGGATTGACACAGAGTAGGTAACAGTAGTGCCAGGTACAGATATACTGCTTGGGCTTAAGATATCCTTTTCTTTTAGAGTTCTTCTGTAGCTGAGCATTGACAGTGCTGAATGAGTGAGTAAATTATTTGTACACGAAGTCTGGAAAGGAGGAGAGGAATGGTGATTAAGGCATAAAGGGTGTGTAAATGAGATTTCTGGTTCAATGAAGAGGGAAGATCATGATCAGACACCATGATCCTCTCAACTCTGTGGCTGTCCCTGAATCATGCTTGAAGTTCTCTAGCTCTCTGTATTCTCTCAGAATATACAACAATCTGACAATGAAAATTTTAGGGAGGACAGAGATTCTGAGTTGTGGATAATGGCTTCAGCACAGTTTCAAAGCCTCTGTGGATGTAGGCAGCAGGCGTGATGGGAATTTTGAGTAAAGAAGTATTAATACTTGGAGTACAAAATGAAGCAGGGCAAAGGCTAACAGAGTTCTCCCAAGAGAATGCACTGGTCATAGCAAACACCCTCTTCCAACAACACAAGAGTTGAATCTACCCATGGACTTCACCAGACGGTCAACACCAAAATCAGATTGATTATATTCTTTGCAGCCAAAGATGAAGAAGCTGTATACAGTCAGCAAAAACAAGACTGGGAGCAGACTATGGCTCAGATCATGAACTCCTCATTGCAAAATTCAGACTTAAATTGACGAAAGTAGGGAAAACCATTAGATCATTCAGGTATGACCTAAATCAAATCCCTTACAATTATACAGTGGAAGTGATGAATAGATTCAAGGGATTAGATCTGATAGACAGAGTGCCTGAAGAACTATGGACAGAGGTTTGTGACACTGTACCATCCCCAAGAAAAAGAAATGCAAAAAGGCAAAACGGTTGTCTGAGGAGGCCTTAAAAATAGCTGAGAAAAGAAGAGAAGCTAAAGGCAAAGAGAAAAGGAAAGATATACCCATCTGAATGCAGAGTTCCAAAGACTAGCAAGGAGAGGTAAGAAAGCCTTCTTAGTGATCAATGCAAAGAAATAGAGGAAAACAATTGAATGGGAAAGACTAGAAATCTCTTCAAGAAAATTAGAGATACCAAGGGAATATTTCATGCAAATTTGGGCACAATAAAGGACAGAAACAGTATGGACCTAACAGAAGCAGAAGATATTAAGAAGAGGTGGCAAGAATACACAGAAGAACTATGCAAAAAAAAAAAAAAAGATCTTAATGACCCAGATAACCATGATAATCACTCATCTAGAGCCAGACATCCTGGAATGCGAAGTCAAATGAGCCTTAGGAAGCATCATTATGAACAAAGCTAGTGGAGATGATGGAATTCCGGCTGAGCTATTTCAAATCCTAAACGATGATGCTGTTAAAGTGCTGCACTCAGTATGGCAGCAAATTTGGAAAACTCAGCAGTGGCCACAGGACTGGAAAAGGTCAGTTTTCATTCCAAACTACTACACAATTGCACTCATTTCACACGCTAGCAAAGTAATGCTCAAAATTCTCTAAGCCAGACTTCAACGGTACATGAACTGAAAACTTCCAGATGTTCAAGCTGGATTTAGAAAAGGCAGAGGAACCAGAGATCAAATTGCCAACATCAGCTGGATTATAGAAAAAGCAAGAGAGTTCCAGAAAAATATCTACTTCTGCTTTATTGACTATGCCAAAGCCTTTGACTGTGTGGATCACAACAAACTGTAG
>NW_011494852.1:5758705-5759250 GCF_000754665.1 Bison bison bison | reverse complement strand
GAGGCACTAAAGAACATCTTGAAGAAAGTGAAAGAGGAAAGTGAAAAAGCTGGCTTAAAACTCAACATTCAAAAAACTAAGATCACGGCATCTGGTCCCATCACTTTATGGGGAATAGATGGGGAAACAGTGGAAACACTGAGAGACTTTCTTTTCCTGGGCTCCAAAATCACTGCAAATGGTGACTGCAGTCATGAAATTAAAAGATGCTTGCTCCTTGAAAGAAAAGCTGTGACCAACCTAGACAGCATATTAAAAAGCAGAGACACTACTTTGCCAAGAAAAGTCCATTTAGTCAAAGCTATGGTTTTTCCAGTAGTCATGTATGGATGTGAGAATTGGACCATAAAGAAAGCTGAGCGCTAAAGAATTGATGCTTTTGAACTGCGGTGTTGGAGAAGACTCTTGAGAGTCCCTTGGACAAGCAAGGAGATCCAACCAGTCAATCCTAAAAGAAATCAGTCCTCAATATTCATTGGAAGGACTGATGCTGAAGCTGAAACTCCAATACTTTGGCCACCTGATGTGAAGATCTAACTTATTGG
>NW_011494852.1:5758383-5758605 GCF_000754665.1 Bison bison bison | reverse complement strand
AGAAAAAGCAAGAGAGTTCCAGAAAAATATCTACTTCTGCTTTATTGACTATGCCAAAGCCTTTGACTGTGTGGATCACAACAAACTGTAGGAAATTCTTCAAGAGATGGGAATACCAGACCACCTTCCCTACCTCCTGAGAAGTCTGTATGCAGTCAAGAAGCAACAGTTAGAACTGGACATGGAACAGCAGACTGGTTCTAAATTGGGAAAGGAGTATGT
>NW_011494852.1:5752116-5758283 GCF_000754665.1 Bison bison bison | reverse complement strand
TCAAAGCTATGGTTTTTCCAGTAGTCATGTATGGATGTGAGAATTGGACCATAAAGAAAGCTGAGCGCTAAAGAATTGATGCTTTTGAACTGCGGTGTTGGAGAAGACTCTTGAGAGTCCCTTGGACAAGCAAGGAGATCCAACCAGTCAATCCTAAAAGAAATCAGTCCTCAATATTCATTGGAAGGACTGATGCTGAAGCTGAAACTCCAATACTTTGGCCACCTGATGTGAAGATCTAACTTATTGGAAAAGACCTGATGCTGGGAAAGACGGAGAAGGCAATGGCACCCCACTCCAGTACTCTTGCCTGGGAAATACCCCAGACAGAGGAGCCTGGTGGGCTACAGTCTATGAGGTCGCAAAGAGTCGGACACGACTGAGCAACTTCACTTTGACTTTTCACTTTCATGCGCTGGAGAAGGAAATGGCAACCCCCTCCAGTATTCTTGCCTGGAGAATCACAGGGACGGGGGAGCCTAGTGGGCTGCTGTCTATGCGGTCGCACAGAGTCGGACACGACTGATGTGACTTAGCAGCAGCAGCTGGAAAAGATTGAAGGCAGGGGGAGAAGGGGATGACAGAGGTTGAGACGGTTGGATGACATCACCGACTCAATGGACATGTGTTTGAGCAAGCTCTAGGAGTTGGTGATGGACAGGGAGGCCTGGCAGTCCGTGGGGTCGCAGAGTTGGACATGACTGCGTGACTGAGCTGAACTGAACTGAACTTGAGTATTTCACTTGCCAGCCTAGGTGGTCATAGTACACATTCTATTGCAGAGAGACTTGGAGGGTTAAATTCGTGGACGATTGTTCAAGAGGCAGGTATAGCATGAGTGTCTGCTGAGAAGAGGGACTTCCAAAATAAACTTACTGAGCCTCAACTTGGTTAGTCAGAATGAGGAGTTCATATATGCTTGTTTTAAGGATATCCTTATATAAATAAGGATATACATCCTAGGAATACGCTACAGTCACGAGAAGGTAGTGTGGATTGTACTGTGTAACATGTTGAAAAGAAACAAACTTCTCTTGAGAGATGCATGTGAGTGAAGTGCGTGTGCACGTGTGCACATACACACACTCCACTGGGTCAGAATTCAGGATATTGGAGCTGAAACACAGCTAACTCTGTGTTGTCGACCGCATGTTTTCCATGGGTGCCCATGAGAACAGTGAAGGAGGTGCATGCCACAGGTCTGGCTGTCACACATGGTGGGCATTCCACGTGTGTGAAGCGTGAGTTTCCCAGAGGCTACAACATCATGTCTGTGATTGTGACACGAGTGGTCCTTTGGGTGCAGGCAGGAACTTTAAAGTTTTGGTCCAACTGTGACAGGGAGCGATATTTGCCAAGGTTGAGTTCCTTTGTCATTCTCATATAGGATTGTATTTCTTTTGAAGATTTTGTTTTGTATAGTCATTTGTTAGAAGGCTCAGTAATAAAGAATCTGCCTGTCAATGCAGGAGACACAGAAGATCCCTGGGTCAGGAAGATCCCCTGGAGGAGGAAATGACACCCCACTCCAGGATTCTTGCCAGGAAAATCCCATGGACAGAGGAGCTGGGCGGGCTACAGTCCATGGGGTTGCAATGAGTAGGACACAGCTGAGCGACTGAGCATTCATACATACAGATAGTCATGTGTAGCTGTTTGCTTAGCACCTGTTCCACTGGACTCTTATCTTTTAAGAGCTTAGCTCATAACTCTTTTGCTCAGCATCATATCCCCAGTGTCTGTCACAAACATACCACCAGCCTTTCTCAAAGGTGGTACCTCATCTGATCCACAGGGACACAAACAATGATTTGAGGGGCTATTTTCTCAGTTCTCTTAAGGATGGTATATAACTAGTAGCATTTCTGATGCACAGGGAAGAATTAGTACCCATTATATAGAATAGATATGTAGGAGTGTTGGGGCTTACTTCTCTCACAGAACTTTGGTGAGAAAGGCTGGCAGATACCGCGATGAATTAGGATGCCTTCTGAGGGTGAGGGAGGAGAGGATAGCTCCCCCAATTGTGCTTTCTAGAAGTAGGGTGAATAAATGTTGGTTAGCGAAAGAACAGACTTCCACTAATCCCTCAGTATTCATTAAATGAATGAGTATGTGGGGATTCAACCCTCTTAGCTCAGGTCACTCCTCTCTCTCAGGTTGGTGAAAAAACAGAGGGTGCTGTGAATATGCTGAGTGACTGGGCTGAGATTCTATGCCAAGAGTCTCACCATCCTGAAAGCAAACCTTTCATCTGCTTCTACTCCACTGATGACAACTATTTTGTCTCCTTAAACTGGGTGGAACTGTATTCAAAACAAATGCAGGTAAAGTGACCTCATCCTTTTCCCCCTCATTCTTTTTTTTTTTAAATTGTATTTATTTACTTGGTTGCACTGGGTCTTTGTTGCCGGGCTCAGCCTCTCTCCAGTTGTAATGAATGGGGGCTACTCTCTAGTTGCAGTGAGCGGCTTTCTCACTGAAGTGGCTTCTTTAGTCACGGAGCATGCACTCTAGGGCACGCACGTTTCAGCAGTCACGCTGCATAGGCCTACTAGTTGTGGCTTGTGGGCTCTATAGCACAGACTCAATATTTGTGGCACACAGGCTTAGCTGCCCCCCGCATGTGAATATTCCCAGGCCATGGAATGAACCCATGTCCCCTACATTGGCAGGCAAATTCTTAATCTCTGGACCACCAGGGAAGTCCCCTACCTTGTGCTTAATCCATTTTATATGCATAATACTTAAACTGCCCTCATCTTAGGATGCTGAGGGTGATTCTAAGCTAGCTCACTGTAATACCCATCTCCATATCCGAATCAGACCTGGATGCAGTGATCCTTCCCCTCTAGTCATCAGGTTGACAGAATTCACATTCTCCATAAAGTAGGCTAAAGGCCAAGGAAAGAGCCTTAAACATAGTGCTTCTATCACACACCTGACTCCTAGCATCAGGAAACTCCCAAAGTCAAGCTATTCAGTCTTTTCTTAGACCCACAAGAGGGAAAAGGGATCTAAACATTCAACTTTTTTCTACCCCTCACTTAAAATTTTTTATTTATTCAGCTGTACCAGGTCTTAGTTGCAGCATGTGGGATCTTTGATCTTTGCTGTGGCATGTGGCATCTGGTTCCCTGACCAGGGATTGAATTTGGGCCTCCTGCATTGGGAGCACAAAGCCTTAGCCACTGGCCCACCAGGGAGGTCCATCTACCCCTCACATTGGGGAGGAGGCTTCCTCCACGGTGAGGCTTTCATCTCTCATCCTCTTCTAGGCAGTACTCTGGATACAGAAGAAAGCTGCAGAAATGGAAGGAGTGATAAAAAAGATGAAGTTCCATGTGATGGCTCAAGTGCCACCCATCCAAGCAATGGTCCACATAGCTCCCTATCACATGTTAATCGCTTACTGTGATGACATGTGCCTGTGGCTCTTTGGGGATCACCATCAAGGGTTCATATCTCTGGGTATGGTCCCCTGTCGTTTCCCCATCAGCTGCCTCAGCTATGACTCAGAAACTGAGATGCTTCTCTCTGGCACCCTGGGCGCTGTGGTCACCTGGTTTATCTTGCCAAACGGCAGGGGCCTGCAAGTGGCCCAAACTGTGCCTGTGCCTGGTGGTGAGCTTGTTCAGGGCTTTTCCCTGAATGGCCCCCCGGGCTCCCTGCTGGCTCATTGTGAGAATAAGGTGAGAGTCTTCACCCACCGAGGTCAGGGCCAGCTAGAAGAGGTGAAGAAGTTCACTCCCATCAACAGTGGCTCCACCATCACCTGCTCCTTCACTTGTTTATCTCAGGGCTACTTCTATGTTGGAAACAAGGATGGAGAAATCCATGCGTGGGGTCTAGACAGAGGTAACTTCCTCCACAGCTTCCAGGCTCATTCCTCATCAGTGATATGTATCCAAAGCCGGTCAGAGACCTATACCTTACTAACAGCAGGTGGTGAAGGTGTCGTGAAGGAATGGAACCTTGCCTTTGGGAACTTGCTGCGGCAGTTGGATATTGACAAGAACATGCAGAGACTGCAGTTTATTGATAATAGCACCTTTTTCTGCCAGACTAACCACACTTTCTCATTGTATCACCTGCCCTACTTTTATAGCCTCTTCAATGTCTGTGGTTCTGCTCCCCAAGAGGTGCGGCGGGTCTGCTGTGGCCATAATTGGACTCGGATCCTATGTGCCACTAAGGATGGTCTATTGCGCTTCTTGTCTCCAGTAACAGGAGATCTCCTGGTTATCACCTGGCCTCTACTTATCATGGATAAGGCTGTGGCTTGGGCCTATGACTCACACAGAGAGGAGCTCTTTGTGGCAACAGATGGTTCAGAGGTGCTGGTGTTTGATGCAACACGCTCTCCTTGCACAGCCAAGTATCTTATGTGTCCTTCAGTAAACCTTGGGGATAGAGTCAGATGCCTGGCCTATGGGCACCACCATTTGGGTAAGGGCCTTGTAGGACTGATGTTCAGTGGGCACGACAGCGGCACTGTGAGAATCCTCTCCCACTACAGTTGTGCCCGAGTAGCAAAGATTCTTCACTCTGGGGCAGTCCTGGCATTGTCTACCCTGGAGGGTCCCCAGGAGTACTCCTTGCTCTGTTCCTATGGCATGGATAATATTGTATACCTGACAGAAGCTGTGCTTCAGGGGAACAGGGTAGTCCTGCAGCCTGTCAGCCAAATTCTCTGTGTTTGCCCCCTAAAGCACGTGATACTCTTGCCAGGTTCTGTGGGTGCCATCACTGAGAACCACCACTGGCATCTCTGGAGTTATCAGGACTTCCCGACATCTCCAGGATCAAAGCAGAGATCTGATTTTAAAGAGACAAAATGCCTGCACCAGTGTGCCATCACTTCATTTGATGTCTGCCTTCCCCTGAAACTTTTTGTCACCGGGGATGCTGGCGGCTCAGTCCGGATCTGGGACTTCCGTGGGAAACTCATAACTGAGTTGGACTCTGCATTGTATTTTGGCCCACTCTGCTTTGCCAATGACCGGGGTGACTTGCTTCTGACTTTCAACCAGAGTCTTTACCTGGTATCCTGCTTAAAACTACTCCCTCCAGCCCAGCTGATTCACCTAAGTCTCCTGAACAATGCAGATGACATACAAGAAGCCCCTAAACCCTTCCTGCCTAGCTTCTTCTTTTCATTCGAAAAAGTATTTGTACCCAAATTTGTCTACTTTGGTCAAGGGCCGCAGGAATTACAGGGGCTAGAGGCCCTTGTTAACAAGAGGATGATTGCCTTTGACCATACTGTGCCCCATGTTGTGGAGGAAGAGAGGCCTAAGTCCTCTATGATGCAGGAGGGACCCACATTGCATTTTCTGGAAGATAAGTGTATTGATTTTCCTATTCTTACTCCCAAACGTGATCGTCCCCCATTCGTGGTTCCTCCGCAGTTGCGACTGGCTGGCTGGGATGGGTTGAAACCTTACCAGATATTATGGCGTTTCTTTGGTCAAGGGCGGCCTTGGCCCTTTCCTCCAGATGGCTACATCCCCAACTCAGTGATCCGTGCCCGTCTTTGGCCTGAGGGTACCCCCGTCTTCTTGCACTGTGATCTCCACGTATCCTACCAAGATAAGGACTGGGACATGACTGGACTCAGCAGAAGTCAGGCACTGTCACCTGTGACTTCAATAAGACAAAAAATCTCAAAGAGGAAACCAGACCAAAAACCCATGCCGGGCAAACAAACCTTCTTTGATATTCTCGTAAACTTGGCTAGTCAAAATTGGATGGGAAGAAAACTGGATGAAGGACTTATCAATACTATAATTGAGACCATCCTCAACCTCACAGTTTACTGTTCTATAGAGCAATACAAGACATACATAAGTATCCTGGCACAGATTTTTGCCTCCCATCAAGTATCTCCAAGGTGGCATTCTGAGACTGCTTGTCGCCTCATGGAAGACACAAGTCATTCCAATCCAGAGGTCCGGGAGACAGCCTGGGAGGGATTGGAGAAGCTAGGCTTCATGAGCCGTCTCTTTGCGATTCCCCTGGCTGTGGGATTGATGGACAGTGATAAAAATGTGCGGGCTAAGGCCTTATACCTTATGGTAAGAGTCACAGGCATCCAAACTAAGAACATGCTGATAGCTCTGCTGAAGAGACGAGACACGCTCCAGGAAATGCAGTGAGTCAGTAAC
>NW_011494852.1:5741948-5752016 GCF_000754665.1 Bison bison bison | reverse complement strand
CCCACACACACCCTGTCTATCCCTTGACTTAAAAAAAAAAAAAAGCACAACATGAGAGTCATGAGTTAAGTTTTATTTGGGCAAAATGAGGATCATAGCTCAGGCTATGACAGCATTTCAGATATTTCTGAGAAAATGCTCCAAAGAGATGGGTGGGGGCGGGCAGGGGGAGGTCAATATATATGTGATTTTGGTGAAGGGGGAGTTCATACAACCAAGCACATATTTTTGCAGAAGGTTGCTGCTAGTCACGAGGAGCAGATGTCACCATGAAGGAATCTGGTGCTTTTCTAGATATGAGGAGATGCAAGAATTGGGCTCATACATTAAGAAGAATGAAATAATGCCATCTGCAGCAATATGGATGGACCTAGCGAGTGTCATACTGAATCAGACAGTAAATCAGACAGTAAATCAGACAGAGAGAGAGAAATAGCATATGACATCCCTTATATGTGGGATCTAAAAAGAAATTATACAAATGATCTTACTTACAAAACAGAAACTTACAAAACATTTTCACAGACTTAGAAAATGAACTTACGGTTGCCAGGTGGAAACAATAGTTAGGGAGTTTGGGATGGTCATGTACACACTGCTGTATTTAAAATGGATAACTAACAAGGACCTATTGTATAGCACATGGAACTCTGCTCAATGTTATGTGGCAGCCTGAATGGGAGGGGGTTTGGGGAAGAATGGATACTTGTATATGTATGACTGAGGCCCTTTGCTGTTCACCTGAAACTATCACAACATTGTTAATTGGCTATATCCCAATAAAAAATTAAAAGTTCAAAAAAGAAAAAAGAAGGAATTGGGCACATAAAATCAGTGTCTGAAAATATCTAACTATCTAAAGATCTGTTCTGCCAGTTTCTCCAAAGAAGACTGCCTTGTTCCTGATCTCCACCTCCTGAACACAGTTCAGGGTGTGTTAAAGGTCAACAACCACAGTTGCACGTGACTTAATCCTTGTAGAGGCAGATGGCAAATGTCCTTGGCAAGTGGCAATTTGTAGCTGACACCCTCTTTTTCTGTCCATTGAGTAGCCTGCTCTTCCATCATTTCCTCACTTCCTTAAGATTCTTCGAGACTCAAGTCCCAAGATCTCCCAACTAAAGAAGCATCTTGGGTCACTCTGACTACTCTATTCCTTGCTTCTCTTTATCCATCTTTTACCTTGAACTACTCTGTCCTAGACAGTTACTTTAGCCCTGCCTCTTCCACTATCCTTAAGCCACTACCTCCTTTTCCTTTTCTTCCTTCTTCTCCTCCTTTTCCTCTAATTTTGTTTTATTGATGGCTCAGTATAATTCTTGTTTTACCTTGACTTTTGTAGGGAAGACTTTATTGGAGAAATCTCTCTGGACCAGCTTATGGGAATTCAAGCTAGTGGTATCCAGTACCTGCTTACTCAGGTGGAGCAGCAGTTAAATGAGAACCTGACCTTGTCACACAGAGAGGAGAAACCTCCTTTGGTTTTAGTTATATCAAGGGATCATGAACCTGATGAACAAACACTCAAAATTTGGTCAGAACCTGCAAAGATCGCCAAACCAGATCAAAGAATGACACGTGTTACAGCAAAGAGCAAGAATCTCAGTATGTATGGGGTAATATATTTGGTATATTTGGGGCCCACTTTTGGGCACCAAAAGGCAGGGTCAATAAGCCCAAGTTATATAAAAAGATACCAGTGGTGACAGACTTAAGTAAGGACTCTTTCACAGAAAGTAAGCTTTCTGGGAAAGATCTACCCCATAACAAATTTGTTTTTATTGTTTAGTCACTAAGTTGTGTGTGACTCTTGTGCGACCCCATGGGCTATAGCCTGCCAGGCTCTTCTGTCCATGGGATTTCCCAGGCAAGAATACTGGAGTGGGTTGCCATTTACATCTCCAGGAGATCTTCCCACAACAAATATCAAGGTCTCATTTCTTTGTGCTGTGCTGTCCTAACTCACTTCAGTCCTGTCCAACTCTTTGGGACCCTATAGACTGTAGCTTGCCAGGCTCCTCTGTCCATGGGATTTCCCAGGCAACAATACTGGAGTGAGCTGCCATTTCCTTCTCTGGGGAATCTTCCCACAACAAATACCAAGGTCTTGTTTCTTTAGGGATATGGAAATTGGGATAAAAGAGCAGACACTTCTGGGCCATAAAGCTTTTGTCATCTGTACTTTTTGTTACCTTTTAGAGCAGTTCATTGAACTAGGTGTGTCAGAGGATCTCACTCAGGACCTCTGTGTTTTTCTCAATTACTTTTATCCCAATATCTCTGCAGTTAAAAAGGACATGAAAGTTTCCAGGAAGCAGAGAGAGAGAGAATTGAGCCCTGTGTTGGTGACTTTAGAGCATGAAGATGAACAGAGAGAAGCTGAGGAATCAGATCAAATCGACATTCAGGATGTTGCCTCAGAGCCAGACCTGTCGCTAAGTACTTTCAGCCCAGTCACACCCAAAGAGGATACTGAATCAAAGGAGGTTGTGTTGGAGGCCACAAAAGTCACAGAACCCACAAAAGCCTTGGAGATCAAAAAAGCAGTGAAGGCCAGAGAGGCAGTGGAGGCCATGGGAGTTACGAAGGCCATAGATCAACAGGACATGAGAGATTATGGAAAAGTGATCCCTAAGGCAGAGAGACAAGAAAACCTGAAAAGGCTTTGGGAAAGAGCAATGGAAAAAACCCATCACAAAGTAAGTGTGAAGTTGAAAGAGAAGAGAAAATTGAAGGAAATTCCAGAAACAATTGCAGAAGAGCCCAAGAAAGAGGTTTTACAGGTTGCTGAGCCAGAAGAAGATGCAACGAAGGTATTTAGAAAAGCTGGTCATGGTTTGTCTGGGATGCCTGGCCGCACGACCAAATCAGAAACCAGATCTTGGCGGGAAGACATTTGCAATCTTGTGACCTCAAGGATAGCAAGTTCCAATCCAGGAATGTTAAGGGATCTGAGTCAAGAGTTGGTGAACTGGGCTCAGGCAATACTTGCTCCCCAAGAGCCCAGCTGGGATCTCTTCCAGGAGATTTGTCCTCTTTTAAAGGACTCTTCAGAACTGGATGACATAGAGATGGAAGAAACACCTGTTGTAACAGAAGTGGTTACAGAGGTTGTCAAGGAAGAAAAGACAGTAGGACCTGGAGAACAAGAAGAACAAAGAGCTAAAAAAATGTTAAAGAAAGGCAAGGTGTCTTCTAAAGTCAAGAAAAAGAAAGTTGCTTACTTCGATGATGACCAAGTATCAGACAAAATGAGATTCCAAAAAGTAAAGACACTAGCTATGCAAAAAGGGAAAATAATTGGGGAAGCAAGACAACTGAGTAAGCAGGATTTGAAATTAATGCAGGGAAAAGAGAAACTGACCAAGGACAAGAAATTGATCCTTCAAAAAGAAAAAACAGCTGAGGAGGAAGAAATATCACACATCTCACAAAAGAAGTTAACCAAGGCAGAGCAGAAGTTAGTCCAAGGCGAAAAGAAGGGAACTGGGAAAGAAGAGGAACTACTAGGAAAAGGAAAGAGGGTGAACTGGGAAAGGGGAAAGGTCACCCCGGGACAAAGGACATGGTACTGGGAGAAGGTTACGGTGGACCACAAAGAAGGTAGGCAGGCCCAGGAAGAGGAGCTGATGGAGGAAGAGGAGGAGCTGATGGAGGAAGAGGAGGAGCTGATGGAGGAAGAGGAGGCACTGAGCAAGGAAGAGGAGGAGTTGAGTGAAGAAGATGAAGAGCTGAGAAAGGAATTGGAGGTGCTGGGTGAGGAACTGGAGAAGATGATTGTGGCACTGGGGGAGCTCAATGAGGAACTGGAGGAGCTGGGTGAGGAAGAGGAGGTGTTGGCCCAGGAGAAGGAGGAAATAATCCAGAACCTAGAGAAACAAATTGAAAAAATGATGAAAAACTATCGCAAAATAAAGAAACAAATGGGGGAAATGGAGAAACATGATGAGGAAGAGGCCTGGGAAAGGGAAAAATTGGCCCAGGAAGAGGAACATTTGTCTAAAGAAGAGGAAAGACTGTCTGGGAAAGAGGGAAAACGGACGTTAAAAAGACACAGCTTGGTAAAGCAAGAGATGAAATTGATCCGAGAAAAAAAGAAATCATTCATGATAGAGAAGAAAGAGGCCCATAAAAAGAAACAAATCCAAGAAAAGGAAAAGCAAATTGAGAAACCGGAGAAAGTAGACCAGAAGGAGAGGCAGGCTAAGGAAAAGGAGGAAGATGCCAAGGACAAACAATTAGCCAGGGAAAGACAGAAACTAAGCCAAAAAGAGGAGGGAATGTTTGGAGAAAAGGAGAAACTGTCACAACAAGAAGTTAAACAGATCCAGAAAAGGGCAAGCAAAGCTTGGGAAAAGGAGGGAGGGGCCCAGAAAGTGCAGAAAATAACCAAGAAAAAGAGACGACAGATCTCAGGGAAAAAAGTGGACCTAGGAGAGAAGGGAGAGGCCAGGGAAATGGAGAAACTGTCACTGAAAGAAGAGAGACAGGCCCAGGAAGGAAAGAGACAGGATCAGAAAAAGGAAAAACTGACTCCAAAAGCAGCTGAGGAAAAAACCCAACTAGTCAGAGGAAAAATGAAACTGGTCTCAAAAGAGAAAAGTAGAGAGAAAATTGAGAAAGTGTCCCCAAAAGAAGAGAAATGGGTCATGGAAAAAGAGAAGAAAATCAGCAAGGAAAAAAAACAATGGGCCCTCAAAAGAAAATTAGCCCTACCAGAGGAGAAACAGGCCCAGGATGAGAGAATATGGGGTCAGAAAGAGAGTGAGCGAAGAAAACAATGGGCCTGGAGAAAAGAGAAACTGTCCGGAGAAGAGAAGAAACAAGCCGATGAAATGGAGAAAAAGCCCCAGCAAAGACAGGCAAGGGCTTTAGAGAAAACACTGACTCAGGAAGACAGTTTCATGGGCAAGGAAGAGAAGCATATTGCCGAGGAAGAAAGGACAATAGCCAGGGAAGGAATTGGTGTAACTAAGAGAAAGAAAAAAGCAACTCAAGAAGAGAAAGAAACTATTGAAGAAGAGGGGAAACTGGCCTATGACGTTAGGGCCAAGGAGATGGGTGTTGCTAAGGAAGAAAAGAAAAGAATTCAAGAGGAGAGTATACAGGAAATGAGGAAACTGGATATGGGGGTGGGGATTAGTTCTGAAGGAAGAGAGACTAGTTCCAGAGAAAAAGATATAAGGAAGAAAGAGAGTCACCTGATGCAGATCCTGGCTAAAATAATTAGAGAAATGAATAGAGTGCCATTGCAAGAAACAGGAATACCTGAGGAAGATCAACTGTTTTCTATGGAAATGAGTGAAACTGATGGCCAGAGGTGGGAATTTTCTAAAGAACCAGAGGAAATAACCAGAGAAGAGAAGCAGCTGGTTCAGAAAGAGAGAAAACTAGAAGATGACAGACTAGCTACTGAAGAGAGAATACTGACCAATGAAGAGAGCTTGGAGGAAGACCAAAGGTTATTAGAGAAGGTCCAGGAAAATATACTATTAGATAAAACCCAGGTAGACAGTATGTTAAAGGAGGCCCAGCAGCAAAATCTGTTAGGAAAAAAGCAGCTGAAGAAGCTTCTAAAGATAATCAAGGAGAAGAAACCAGAAAAGACCCAGGTAAAGTGGTTATTAGAGAATATTAGAGACATACTATTCGAAGGCTTATCAGAGAGTTTGATTGAGAAGGAAGTGGAAGCTCCAGCTAAGAAGAGGATAGATGAGGAGAGGCTCATTGAAGGAGAGGAGAAGGAGAAGGAGGAGGAGGAGGAGATTCTGCCCAAGAAAGAGAAAGGGAAATACCTGATAAAGAAGAAGGAAAAGAAAGTAAGCCTGAGTGAAGAGGAATTGGAGGAGAGCTTGGCTGGGAAGCATAGGAAAAAGAGTTTAACTCAAATAAGGAAAAAGGAAAAGAAACTGACTCAGGAGAAAGAGAAGCTGGATAAGAAGGTAAAAGAGGGCCCACATGAGGAAGAGATGGAGCCCTTCAGCAAGGAGGAAGGTGGGGCCCCACACATGGAGAAGGAGGAGGAGGACTTCAGTGAGGAGGAGGAGAGCCGAAGTGAGGAAGAGAGCCTGAGTGAGGAGGAGAGTCTGAGTGAGGAGGAAGAAAGCCTGAGTGAGGAGGAGAGTCTGAGTGAAGAGGAAGAGAGCCTGCGTGAGGAGGAGAGTCTGAGTGAGAAGGAAAAGGAGGGCCTGAGTGAAGAAGAGGAGAGCCTGAGTGAGGAGGAAGAGGGCCTGAGTGAGAAGGAGAAGAGTCTGAGTGAAAAAGAGAAGCGTCTGAGTAAGAAAGAGAAGGCTCTGCATGAGAAGGAGAAGAGTCTGAGTGAGAAAGAGGAGGAAGAAGAAAAAATGGAGAAGACAGAGAAAAAAGAGGAGGAAAAGAAGGCAAGACAGAAGGATGAGGAGAGTATGAGTAAAGAGAAGGAACAGCCAAGAAGACTTACAGAGGCAATGCTCCCAGTAAAGCAGAGAGTATGGAAAACAGAGCTCCCAAAGGAAGGAGTGAACTTATTGAAGCCAGCAACAGTAAGTGAGGTTCTTGCTGAGAAAAGGGAAGACACAGCTAAAGAAGAAATGGCTCCTAAAAAAGACAGATTGTTTTATGGACAGGTAAGTTCCACAGTTAGGGATAAGACTATGTGGCCAACAATTATGAAGAGCCCCCTCAAAACACCATCTCCTGTAGCCCTGGGAAAAGAAAAGGGAATGCCCCTCAAAGTGTTAGGGCATCATTTTGATGTGGAAGAACAGGAAAGTCAACTTCTTAAAGCACATCCCGTGACAATGTCATGGGGAAGACAAGAGGATGTGCTCTTGGACAAAGGCCGGGGCATGTTTTTACAAGTCATGGGAATGGAGACCCAGACCCCAAAAGGCCTCCACAAGCCAAAGTCCCCCTTACTTGAAATTATCAGAGAATCACAGAAACCTAAACGCAGGCCCAAAGATGGCACGTGGAAGTGGTTCTTAAAATCTCAGGATTCTCAAAAGGGCAAGACTGAGGGCCAGGCCCCTGCCCCTGCCCCAACCTCAACCACAGCCCTGTACCCATCCCTTACCTCTATGCCAGCTAAAACACTTGATTCCCCAGATGAGGACTGGATTAGTAATGTCTTAATAAGACTGAAAGCGGGAGAACAACTTTCAAGGGACAGTTTCCATAGACTGAGCCAACTCCTCAAGCATCTCACTTCAAAGGGATATTTGAAACAGACACATCTGTACAGTCTTAAAGCTGTGGCTAAACGCCTCCAGCAGAACCTACAGGCAGGTCACAGAGATATATCACGATGCTATAAAGATGCTTTGAGCCCAGTATACATAAAAGCGATCCCTCCAATCAGAAGGAAAGAAATGGAGAGCTGGGGCGAGCCATTCCCTATCCATGAGCCAGTGTTACTGTCAGCTACTAACAGGACTCAGACCACACAGGATCTCAGCTGGCATCCCTTAGCTGAGTCCTATAGGAAGGAGCAGGTACAGCAGTTATCCACTGCTGTCAAGAAGTTAAAGCACCTTTATCAAACCAGAAAGGATGTTCCTACAGCCTTCTATCCCTCTGTGGATAAAGAGTCCTTGGACATCCGAGCCTTGGGGAGAAGAAGTGAGCTCCCCACATTTCACAAGGCAAAGTCCCGGCCCATCCCTACACCAGCGTTACCATCAATGACCTACAGAGTTCCAGACCCAAAGGCTCTAGCTTGGCTTCTTTCAGGAGAGCCTTACAGGAGTGCACGGGCACAGCAGTTATCCCATGTTCTCCAAGGGATGGGAATGCAACACTTTCATCCTGCCACAAGAGATATTTTCACAGGTGCCCATGCTTCTGTGGGAAAACAAACTCTGGCACTGATGTTTCAGAACGATCTCAGGGCTCTGAAGGGTGAAGGGAGGGCCCTCAAGCTGCCCCCGCTGGAAAAGAAGGCACAGCCTGTCTCTAAAGATGAGGAAGAGCTCCCCCAATGGGAGACGTTTGTGGCCTTGTACCATGTTCTGCGGATGTTGCAGAAGCGATATGCGAGAGACAGTGCTGCGTGGATGGAACAGTTCAAACGTCTCATGGACTTGTACCAGCTCAAGTCCCCCCGAATCCAGAGGCTGCTACTGGAGTTGCTGCAGAGAAAGAGACTCCAACCACAACACACCATCTACGAAGACGCTGCAAGGATCAAGGAGTTGGTGCCTGGTGAACGGTTACTCTCTGACCTGTTGTGTGGTAGTTCTCGTACCCCTGCAGGTCCCCTTGAGTTCCGGAATGTTGTACCCTTGCCTGGGCAGAACAGAGTGCATACTATTCAACCCACGGGCATTGCCCAGTATGGATTCTTAGAACTTGCCTGGAAAAGGCTACCAAAAGTCAATCCTTACCGTAGGGACAGGCTGCCCAACATCCATACCCCCACTCTCTGATTTGGTGGACTATTAAGACTCTGGGGTCTTACTGGAAAGTAAGACCCAGCCACAGGTTTTAAGCCTCCTTACCTGGTACCCACTTTAAAGTGAGCATAGACATGGACTCCTTTTCATTCAGCTCCAGAAACCTATTAATACATACTAAATAAAATGACATTTCTCATTTGTAACAAATTTGTTATTCAGTCACTAAGTTGTGTCCAACTCTTTGAGACCCCATGGACTGCAGCATTCCAGGCTTCCTTGTCCATCACTATCTCCTGGAGTTTGCTTAAACTCATGTCCACTGGGTCAATGATGCTATCTATCCATCTCATCCTCTGCTGCCTTCTCCTTCTCTTGCCTTCAATCTTTCCCAGCCTCAGTGTCTTTTCCAATAAGCTGGCTCTTTGCATCAGCTGGCCAAAGGATTGGAGCTTCAGCTTCAGCATCAGACCTTCCAATAAATATTCAGGGTTCATTTCCTTTAGGATTGACTGGTTTATTCTCCTTGCAGTCCAAGGGACTCTCAAGAGTCTTCTCCAGTACTACAATTTGAAAGCATCAATTCTTCAGCACTCAGCCTTCTTTATGGTCCAACTCTCGTATCTGTACATGACTACTGGAAAAACCATAGCTTTGACCATATGGAACTTTGTCAGCAAAGTTATGTCTTTGCTTTTTAATATGGTGTCTAGGTCTGTCATAGCTTTCCTTCCAAGGAGCATCTTTTAATTTCATGGCTGCAGTCACTGTCCACAATGATTTTGAAACCCAAGAAAATAAAATCTAACAAATACTTTGGCTTATTTCTCTTCCTCCCCATACTTAGAATCCCCTAAAAAGTAGACAGGAAAAAAAAAAAATAACCTTGGTCCTAAGAGAAGTGAAAGGCAAAGGAGAAAAGGAAAGATATACCCATTTGAATGCAGAGTTCCAAAGAATAGCAAGGAGAGATAAGAAAGACTTGCTCAGTGATCAATGCAAAGAAATAGAGGAAAACAACTGGGAAAGATTAGACATCTCTTCAAGAAAATTAGAGATACCAAGGGAATTTTCATGTAAGGATGGGCACAATAAAAGACAGAAATGGTATGGACCTAACAGAAGCAGGAGATATTAAGAAGAGGTGGCAAGAATACACAGAAGAACTGTACAAAAAAGATCTCACAACCCAGATAATCACTATGGTGTGATCACTCACCTAGAGCCAGACATCCTGGAATGCGAAGTCAAGTGGGCCTTAGGAAGCATCATTATGAACAAAGCTAGTGGAGGTGATGGAATTCCAGCTGAGCTATTTCAAATCCTAAAAGATGATGCTGTTAAAGTGCTGCACTCCATATGCTAGCAAATTTGGAAAACTCAGCAGTGGCCACAGGACTGGAAAAGGTCAGTTTTCATTCCAATCCCAAAGAAAGGCAATGCCAAAGAATGCTCAAACTACCACACAATTGCACTCATCTCACATGCTAGCAAAGTAATGCTTAAAATTCTCCAAGCCAGGCTTCAACAGTATGTGAACCATGACCTTCCAGATGCTCAAGCTGGATTTAGAAAAGGCAGAAGAATCAGAGATCAAATTGCCAACATCTGCTGGATCATTGAAAAAGCAAGTGAGTTCCAGAAAAACATCTACTTCTGTTTTATTAACTATGCCAAAGCCTTTGACTGTGTGGAT
>NW_011494852.1:5719126-5741848 GCF_000754665.1 Bison bison bison | reverse complement strand
GTATAACCCAGACAGCATATCGCGACTTTGTCAAGAAAGGTCCATCTAGTCAAAGCTATGGTTTTTCCAGTAGTCATGTACAGATGTGAGAGTTGGACTATAAAGAAAGCTGAGTGCCAAAGAATTGATGCTTTTGAACTGTGGTGTTGGAGAAGACTCGAGAGTCCCTTGGACTGCAAGGAGATCCAACCAGTCCATCCTAAAGGAAATCAGTCCATCCTAAAGGAAATCAGTCCATCCCAAAGGAATATTCATTCCAATATCCATTGGAAGGACTGACGCTGATGCTGGAACTCCAAACTTTGGCCAGCTGATGCGAAGAACTAACTCATTGGAAAAGACCCTGATGCTGGGAAAGATTGAAGGCAGGAGGAGAAGGGGATAACAGAGGATAAGATGGTTCGATGGCATCACTGACTCAATGGACATGAGTTTGAGTAAACTCCAGGAGTTGGTGATGGACAGGGAGGCCTGGCGTGCTGCAGTCCATGGGGTCACAAAGAGTTGGACACGACTGAGCAACTGAACTGAAGAGGGACCAGTTTTCCATTTAGTGGGATACATCCCTTGGAGGGCAGGGGCCAGTGTTTGATCACTTTTCGATAGGAAAGCCTGTCCTTCACTCAAATTCTTTGGTTGTAATTTCCTTTCCTCAAGAGATCTTGGAGGGAGTGTTTGGTACAGGTGGACTTTTATTTAGTGTTAATATGAGAGGAAGGAAAGAAGACCCACAAGTTTGTCCCTTTATAAATGTTGCTTTTAAAAGATTTATGATTGTGCTGGGTCTTCATTGCTGCATGTGGGTTTTCTCAAGTTGCAGCAAGTGGGGGCTACTCTCTAGTTTTGATATGTGGGCTTCTCTTTCTGTGGAGCATGGGTTTTAGGCATGCTGGTTTCAGTATTTGCAGCAGGAGGACTCAGTAGGTGTGGCTTAGTTGCTCCACGGCATGTGGGATCTTCCCAGACCAGGGATTGAACCTGTGTCTCCTGCATTGGCAGGCAGATTCTTTACCACTGAGCCACCAGGGGAGTCTAAACTTTGTTCTTGACTTAAATTCATCACCATTTCTGATTCAAATCAGTGTTCTGATGTACATCACAGGGATAAACAGGGAAATAATGGCTGTGTATCAATTTGAATTCAGAAGAATTCTAGCCCTTGCTTTGCCATTTATTAGTTCTTTAATCTTAGTTTTTGGTTTTCTCAAAGTAAAATGGTGACAATAATGTCTACCTAAGTGAAATGCTTAATTCAGTTCCAGGAATTCAGTCCTTTTCCTCTAATGGATAGCTATTTTTAATAAGATATAGTATGGGGATAAAAATGTAGGTTCTAGATTCAAAACAGGATTTGAATCCTTGCCTTTCAATTTAAAATGTAATCTCAAGTCAATGATTTCACTTCTCTAATCCTCAGTTTTATCATGTGCAAAAATGGGGCTCATTATGAGGTTCAAATGAGATCCTGCCTATGCCCATTTTAACATATTGGGAGCACAGGAAAGGAATTGTAGGCTAGACGAGGGGCCTGGAACCTCAAGAGAGATTGGAGGTACCTTGAGAAAAGGGACAGAGCTCAAGGAGAGGCCCAGCAAAAGCAAAGAAGATGCCAGAGTATGAAGATGCTTAGAGGCTCAGTAGAAGATCTTGGGTGTAAGAATTATCAGAGTCTTCTGGGAGATGACAGAATCTAAGCAAAAGCTTGGAAGCCCAGGCGATCAGAAGCTTGGGAGCTTTGGGAAGAGACCCTGGAGTAGGAGTCAGATATCATGGGAGAGGTCTGGGAGTCCAAGATTTCTGGATATTGATTTTGCATCTTTTAACTTTACTGAATTCATTTATCAATTCTAAGGTTTTTTTTTTTTTTTTTGGTGGTGTCCTATATAATGCCTTACTATCTACAAAGAGGCACAGTTTTACTTCTCTTCCAACTTCTCACAACATTTTATTACTTTTTCCTGCTTAATTGCTCTGGCTGACTCCCAGTACTGTTTAATAAAAGTGGTGGGAGTAGACATCCTTGTCTTGTTTTGATCTTAACAGGAAAAGCTTTCAGTCTCTCACCATTGAGTACAATGTTAGCTGCAGGCTTCTGATACATATCCTTTATCATGTTGAGCTATGTCTCATCTATACCCACATTGTTTTTATCATAGATGTTGAATTTTGTCAAATGCTTTTCTTTTGCATCTACTGAGATGATCATATGATTTTTATTTTTCATGTTGTTAATGTGGTATATCACATCAATTGATTTGTGGATGTTGAACAATCCTCTCATTTTTGGAATAAATCTCACTTGATCATGGTGTATACTTTGAATGTATTATATTCCGTTTGCTAACATTTTGTTGAGGATTTCTACATATATGTCCATCAAGGATACTGACCTGTAATTTTCTTTTCTTGTAATGTCTTTGTCTGGTTTTGGTATCAAGGCAACACTGGCTTCATAAAATGAGTGTGAAAGTGTTCTCTCCTTTTCTATTTTTGAATTATTTGGGAAGGATTGGTGTTACTTCCTCTTTAAATGTTTGGTAGAGGAACTAAAGAGCCTATTGATAAAGGTGAAAGAGGAGAGTGAAAAAGCTGGCTTAAAACTCAGCATTCAAAAAACTAAGATGATGACATCTGGTTCCATCACTTCATGGCAAATAGATGGGCAAACAATGAAAATAGTGACAGACTTTATTTTCTCAGGCTCCAAAATCACTGCAGGCAGTGATTGCAGCCATGGAATTAAAAGACTCTTGCTTCTTGGAAGAAAAGTTATAACCCACCTAGACAGCATATTACAAAGCAGAGACATCATTTTGTCGACAAAGGTCTGTCTAGCCAAAGATATGGTTTTTCTAGTAGTCATGTACGTATGTGAGCTGCTGCTGCTGCTAAGTCGCTTCAGTCGTGTTCAACTCTGTGCGACCCCATAGATGGCAGCCCACCAGGCTCCTCTGTCCCTGAGATTCTCTAGGCAAGAATACTGGAGTGGGTTGCCATTTCCTTCTCCAACATATGTGACAGTCTGGACCATAATGAAGGCTGAGTGCTGAAGAGTTGATGCTGTGGTACTGCATAAGACCCTTGAGAGTCCCTTGGGCTGCAAGACCAAACCAGTCAATCCTAAAGGAAATAAATCCTGAATATTCATTGGAAGGACTGATGCTGAAGCTGAAGCTCCAATCCTTTGGCCACCTGATGCGAAGAGCTGATTCACTGGAAAAGACCCTGATGCTGGGAAAGATTGAGGGCAGGAGGAGAAAGGGGCGACAGAGGATGATAGTTGGATGGCATCATCGACTCAATGAGCCTGAGTCTGAGCAAAACTCAAGAGATAATGAAGGACAGGAAAGGCTGGTGTGCTACAGTTCATGGGGTTGCAAAGAGTTGGAAGCGACTGAGTGACTTAACAACAACAATATATAATAATACATGTATTATATACTATGTATATAGTAACTTGGAGAAGTACCATGCTGAGCTATTGCAGGCTTATTTTATTACAGAATTCAAGTTATTCTGTCTTGTATTATGTTTAATTATAAAACCTAAACATGGAGATGGTAAAGAACAGGGAAGTCTGGCGTGCTGCAGTCCATGGGGTCGCAAAGAGTCAGACACTACTGAGTGACTGAACAACAACAAAACATGTATGGGACAATGATGTTAACCATCAGATGAATTCAGTGAATAACTGAATAGGACAGTGGATTCCCCAACTGCAACAAGTGGTTAGAGAGGTATAGGTTATAAGGGACAATCACACTGACATCATAGATGGTGGGCTGACAATGCATAACTTGTAATTTCCATGAATCATTCTTATTTGACAGATAACAATGCTTTTATATGGCTGAATACCAACTATGCAAAAATACACAATATTTTATCAAAACCAATATAATTTTCTGTTGGCACTTCTTTGACATTGCCCCCCAAAAAAAGTGGAAGGTATTTCAAAGGACTAATTTCTGACATTTATCTGGTTGGAAGTGCTTGAAAGTAGGTATCCTGATTTTAAAAATGGTCAGGTAGGTGTGTTGATGGGGTGGGAGAGAGGTTCCTTTTAGTATTAATATTAGGAAAAACAAATGAATCTAGATCAAAGATCAGGAAACTTGTTCTTAAAGGTCAAGAGTAAATATTTTAGGTTTATGGGGCATACATTTTCTGTTACAGCTTTAGATAATATGTAAGTGAATGAATATGGCTGTGTTCCAATAAAACTTTAGAAAATAGGTGACTGGCCCACAGGGCAATCATTTGCTAACCTCTAACATTAGAAAGGACCAGACTGGAGACATACACATACTACCATGTATAAAACAGATAGCTTAGTGGAAATCTGCAGTACAGCACAGGGAGCTTAGCTTAGTAATCTGTGATGACCTAGACGGGTGTGATGGTGGCGGGGTGAAAGAGAGGTCCAGAGGGAGGGAATACATGTATACACAGAGCTGATTCACTTTGCTGTATAGCAGAACCACAACACTGCAAAGGAATTATCCTCTAATTATAAACAAATAAATAGAAAGTATTAGATCAACTGCTTCAAGTTGGATCAAATCATTCAAGATTTAAAATCAAACAAGAATAGTTAAGTTTTGAATATTCTAGATAAATGATTTTTAATTACATAATGCTTTTGGTAGATTCTCAGTTTTAGTTGGCGCATAATATATTTGGATATTCTATGCTCAATTTCATAAGGAAACCTCATTTAGCTTTTGACTTTTAGGACCTATTATTCTAATAGATTTGTTATAATTATGTAATCCATACAGCAATGAACTAGAAAGACTGTTAGAAATCATTTCCTTCTTTAAGTCCTACCTGACTATGTGCCACAGTGCTGCCTTTTAAAAAAGAGTTGTTTTCCTTTGATTCTTTTTTCTTCCATATTTATGGCTAAATCCCCTTTCTTACTAACAATGCTATAATGCAACATTTATAATTTTTCTTGACCAGATTCACCAACGTTTATCTGATGTTAACATTTTTAATAGAAAAATTTTTAAGTTAAAAAACAGTTTCAAGATTGCTGTTACATTTCTAAATTATTAAACTATGTTTTTAGCTGTATTAATTACTTTTCACAGAAAAAACCCACACTTTTATTAGAGTATCATTTTGGTTAATAATCAATAAACTGTAATAATTTTAGATGTATTGATTGCTTCCTATAAGTTTCCAGGTCACTCAGTGGTAAACAACCTGCCTGCCAATGCAAGATACTTGATCCCTGGGTAGAGAAGATCCCCTGGAGAAGGAAAAGGTAACCTGCTCCAGTATTCTTACTTGGGAAATCCCATGGACAGAGAAGCCTGGTGGGCTACAGTCCATGAGGTCGCAAGAGTCAGACATGACTTATCAACTAAACACACACACACACCACACCCTTACTGAATAAATATTATCTTAAAAGATAGCTTTCCATGCTTTTTATACTCCAATAACAGCACTGCCCCATCTATCGGGTCGCACAGAGTCAGACACGACTGAAGCAACTTAGCAGCAGCAGCAGCAGCAATGTAGGTACTATTATGATCACTTACAAAAGACTACCACAGGGATAGATATCTTGCACAGAGGCTCTAAAAATCAAATGGCAATCAGGATGGTCTTTTTCAGATTTGTTAGGTCAACAAGGATTTTCTTTGGCATTATTTTTTTTCAAATGTAACAAGAATTGACTAGGGCGGATGAGATGGCTGGATGGCATCACTGACTCGATGGACGTGAGTCTCAGTGAACTCCGGGAGTTGGTGATGGACAGGGAGACCTGGCGTGCTGCGATTCATGGGGTCGCAAAGAGTCGGACATGACTGAGCGACTGATCTGATCTGATCTGATAGAGCTTTTATAAACAGAGCATGCAAAACAAGGGCATTTCTACATTCTCTGAATCATTCTACATTATAAATATTCTGGGAATCCATAAATAGAGAAATGCTAGTAAAGGCCTTCTGAGTTACAAAAACATAAACTGTAAATTTCTGAATTTGAACATTTGGGTCATAACTAAAAAATCTGAAACATTATTTACATTCTGAGGGCTTCTCACCAGTATAAATTATTTAATGCCTTAAGAATTGAACCATATCTAAAAAGCTTTCCCATGTTCTTTTCATTTAAAATTTTTCTGTGTTATAAATACAATGACTTACTATACATTCTCTACTGCATATATATGCTTTTCCACAGTCCTTACATTCGTAATGTTTCTCTCCAGTATGAATTTTCTGATACACTTTAAGGCTTGAACTAAGCCTAAATGATTTTCCAAATTTGTTACATTCTAAAGGTCTTTCACCACTGTGAATACTCTGAGGTCGAGTAAGTCGTTCATACACACTAAAGGCTTCCCACATGCCTTACATTTATAGGGTTTCCTTTCAGTATGAAATCTACATTGTGTAATTAGTTGATGTCCACTACTCACACTCTTTACATTGATGGGGTTTCTCACCAGTGTGAATTCTGTGATGCATTCTAAGGCTTTCAACGTGACTAAAGGCCTTCCAACATTCTTTACACGGATATGGTTTCTCTTAAGTATGAATTCTCTTATGCCTAACAAGGTTTGAGGGGTGATTAAAGGACTTTCCACATTCTTTACATTCATAGGATTTCTCATCAGTATGAATTATGTGATGCATTCTTAGCCTTCTAATAAAGGCCTTCCCACATTCTTCACATTTACAGGGTTTCTCACCAGTATGAATTCTCTCATGTTTAATAAGTGCTGAAGCTGACTAAAGGCCTTCCCACATTCACGACATTCAAAGGGTTTTATACCAATATGCATTTGCTGATGTGGAATGAGTTGATAGCCATAACTAAATGTCATCCCACATTCCTTACACTCATAGGGCTTCTCCCCAGAATGAATTCTCTCATGTTGAACAAGATGTGAGGCACGACTAAAGGCCTTTCCACATTCCTTACATTTGTAGGGTTTCTCCCCAGTATGAATTCTATGATGTTCCCTAAGACCTATACTAAGACTGAAGGTCATCCCACATTCATGGCATTCATAGGGTTTTTCACCACTATGAATTAGCTGATGTTGCAGAAAGTTGGATGAACCACTAAAGGCCTTTCCACACTGCTTACGTTCATAGGGTTTCTCACCAGTATAAATTCTTCTCTGATGTATTATAAGGTCTGTGTGTTGACTAAAGGCCTTACCACATTTGTAACATTCATAGGGTTTCTCACCAGTATGAATTTTCTGATGTACAGTAAGAGATGAAGGTTTTTAATAAATATGTACATTTTCACAGCTGATTATTTCATATCTTGAATTCAAATCTAAAAGAGAAAAACATTTTATTTTCCTTGGCAAAGAACAGTGAATATTCTACACTACATTCTTTTAAATTAAAAATATCACTTATCAGAGTAAATTACTTTAGATAACTCTAAAATCAGCTATACATTGTGTAATATTAATGACAGTTTCCATAACTCATTTATCATACTTTACTAGAGTGATTTAATATACTTTCTTGTATCATTTTATATCAAAGACTTACAGAGGTGTTACTGGCCAAAACTGTGAAAACAGCAGCATAAAAATGATTGTGATAGAACGTAAAATATGATAAAAGGCAATGAGAGATTTCCCTGGTGGCTAAGACTCTGGGCTCCTAATGCAGGGGGCAAGGGTTTGATCATTGGTCAGGGAACTAGATGCCATATGGCACAACTCATGCCCAGTGCAGCCGAATAAATAAATAAATACATATTAAAACCCAGCAAATAAAAAAAAAAAGCAATGAGTCCATAATGATACAAGAGAAAATAAATTAAAAAAATTAAATTAAAATAAATTAAATAAATAATAAAATTATTATTATTTATAATTTAGAAAATAAATTAAAAAACATTCACATTAAATAACTCCTTAACTGAATATGTTCTAGTACCATCATGGTGATGTAAACCCTTTCAAGATCATCTCCCTCTCTGACTGATATGAACTAAAAATGCTTAACAAAATAAAAAAATCGAACACTGAGGTCTGTAAATTAAATGGAAAAGGAGTGTGGAGCAAAGTAAAACCTTCAAGAACGACCCCCACTAGACTGCTCCTTGCCACTTTCTCTGTCACTCATAGCTTTGCAGTATGGGTTGGCCGCAAGTACACTGGGGCAAAACTGAGTTACAAAGAAACCCCAGCATATTTCCTACTGCAAGAATCGCAGTAAGGAGTACTACCAAAGAGGACAGTGAGGGAGGAAGCCTAGAAAGGAAACGCTGAGAGAAGGTTCCCTAATATGGGGAGGAAACACGTACAAATCTTAGCCTAAACATGAATCGTGTATGCATGAAAAGGACACAAACCAGTATAGCTAAGCCCAGAACCAGAGAATTATACTACTGCCCCCAAACAGCAGGACATAACATGTAGCCTAAATTTGATTGCGTCAATTACTTGCTAAAATAAAAGTATCAACATGTAAACGTTTCAACACAACACAGCACTCACAATGTCCAAAAAATAACTTAAAAATTATTAATTGTAAAAAGAACAACAACAAAAATGTGATCCCCTCTCAAGGTAAAAGATAAATCACAGATGCTGAGACAACACAGAAAAAAATAAACCACATAAAGGAAAACATTACAACTATAGAACTACAATAAGTAACTTCTAAAATGCTGGGGAGAATGGATACATGTATATGTATGGCTGAGTCCCTTTGCTCAGCCAGGGCAAAACTACCACAACATTGTTGAAACTACCACAACATTGTTAATTGGCTATACCTCAATACAAAATAAAAAGTTTAACGTTTGAGAAAAAAAATGCTGGAGAGCTTATGGCAGAATGGAAATGACAGAGGAAAAAGTAAACATGACAGATGTATAGAAGTTATCGCAGTAATATATGTAAAGATGCAAATAAAATCTGAAAAGGAAAGGAGATAGATTGAGGCAGAAAACTGATTGAAAAAAAATTACTACAGGAAGTTATTTACACTGATAGAATCTTTAGGAATGAAAGATGGCAACATGAAAGTTAAATATCTAGGTAAATATATTAAGGTCATTTATTTCCTTAAGTTATTTCAGATATATTTGACTGGAAAGCAAAACTTTTAACAGTCTGGTGGTGTTTTCAATATATGTAAATGTGATAAACATGACAGTTACAATATAAAGCAAAAGGTAAGTATAAACGTATTGAAGCTACAGGTTTTTTCATTTTACAAGAAATGCTACAATATTTGAAAAAATAGACTGTGTAAGCTTAGGTATATTTTATACTGTAACCCCCATAACATACACTAAAAACAAATATTCAAAGAGAAATAGTCAAAATGCCAAGAGAAAAACTAAAATGAATACTAAAGAAATATTTCAGTACTCCGGTACAAAGCAGGAAATGGAAACAGAAGACCTAAAACAAAGGAAGACAGGACATTAGGAAGAGTGAACTATAAAGATACAGCCCCTCGTTCTCCCCAAGAGATACTGAATCAGCAGGATTACATGTACCAAAATATCTTTACTCTAAAAACTAGTTAAGGGGCTCTAGCACTCAGATAAATTATAAACAAAAGAAAAGACAGCCAAGAAGTTTGCTTGTTTACAGTTTGCTTGCCCAAGTCCCTCTTGC
The DNA here is from genome assembly GCF_000754665.1 of Bison bison bison. NCBI lineage: Eukaryota > Metazoa > Chordata > Mammalia > Artiodactyla > Bovidae > Bison > Bison bison. The sequence goes on along the minus strand of NW_011494852.1, from coordinate 5,732,223 downwards.
CACCCAGTATACTGAGGTGTCATGGGAAGAATATGTGCCATGCTCAGTTGTTCAGTTATGTCCTACTTTTTGTGACCCTATGGATAGCATCCCACCAGGCTCCTCTGTCCATGGGATTTCCCAGGCAAGAATACTGGAGTGGGTTGCCATTTCCTCCTTCAGGGAGTCTTCCCGATCCAGGAATTGAACCTGAGTCTGTTGCATCTCCTGCATTAGCAGGTGGATGCTTTACCAACTGAGCCACCTGGGAAGCCCACCTACTCCTAATTTCTGGCTCCTTCCTCAGGACAGGAAAAACGTGGAACTTGTGTCCAACATTCTGCCTTCTCTGGGGGCTGCCCAAGGAACTGGTTTTTGTCTTATCTGGCTTGGTTTGCCAGTGAGAATGGTGGCATAGTTTGTGCATCACATTGGAGGCCACTGAAAACCCAGTTGAGTACTGCAGCATGTTAGGGTGGCAAAGAATATGCATTTCCATGGGCAGGCACCAGGAGGAGCAAAAGATCAAGGGTAGAGGAATACAAGAGAAACTAAAAGGTCCTCAGAAGAAACAGGAAATTAAGATGTCAGAAGCATCCATTTATACTAAAATAAAAGCATACACACAACCCCAAAGAAGATGCATCCCAAGAAAAGGTGGTTGACAGGTTCCAGGACCCCTGGTTGGGCTTACTGGTGAAGGTAGTAGGGCAGTCTGTAAAGACTGCAAGAAGTGGCTCTTTCCACAAAGCCAAAATCTCAGTGAAAAATCACAAGGGATACAGAGAAACAGGGAAATCAAAGGACCAATACAAAGTGCCAGAAACCAACTCTAAAGAAGAGCAGACATATGCAGTTCCTGAAAAAGAATTTTAAAATTATGGTTTAAAGAGTCTTCCCTGGTGCCTCAGTGGTCAAGAATCTGCCTGCCAATGCAAGACGCTGGTTCAATCCCTGGGTCAGGAAGTTCCCCTGGAGAAGGAAATGGCAACCTACTCCAGTATTCTTGCCTGGAGAATCCCATGGACAGAGGAGCCTGGCAGGCTACAGTCCATAGGGTCACAAAGAGTCACACAACTAAGCAACTGAGCAACAGAATTTGGGATAGTGTTGCCATCTTAACAGTATTAAGTGTTCTGAATTTTCTGATATGCTATAAGAGCTGAAAGAACATAAATCAGAATTAGAAAAACTCAGAAATGAAGTGATAGAGCTCAGGAACATAGTAGAGATAAAAGAAAAAATAATTTCAGAATATTAACCTAGAAAGAAATAAGAAAAACTCCAATATATTAATATTAGGACAAAAATTTTTAATAAAAAATTTCAAATATGTAAAAAGTATATGAGAAAGTAAATAAACTAATAACTTTATATTTCTTTTATCTAGACTTCTAAGTCTCATAAATAATAAGATTTTTGAAATAATGTATTAAAATATATAAATATATTAAAATTTTAATTAGATCATGGCTCTTAAATAATCTTAGAAAACAATTTTAATTCTTCTTAATAACACCTTAAGTTACCTGAACTGCCATAATATATTGACTTCATGTTTTGTTAGTTAACCCTCAATAACTCTATTCCGATCTGCCACATACTCCTTAACACACAACATTCATGTTCATCTTCAGGCCTTTTTATGTGTTGTTTATTCTTCTTGTAATGGACTTCCTCATATACTCAAATGCCTCGGGCCCTTACCCTCCATGTCTCAGCTCAAATATCACTTCCTCAGAGAAGGGTTCCTGACCATCTTACCTCATTATCTAAATTTGCCTTATCCTTGGTAGTCTCCTTCAAACTATGTTTCACTATGGGATGCTATTTATCTACTTATTTGCTATTTATCTACTATTTGTCTTCCCCAATATAATACAAACTCCATTTATTAACCAGATATAGTAATAAATATATTTTTAGTTAATGAAGCCATATTACAAATCTAAGTGCCCCAGAGGTTGTAGAAAACATTTGAGTCCAAAATACATATTAAAAGGTACATAAGGGGACTTCCCTGCTGGTCCAGTGGCTAAGACTCCATGCTCTGAAAGCAACGGACCCAGGTTCAATCCCTGGTCAGGGAACTGGACTCCACATGCAGAAGAGTTCACATGCCTCAACTAAAGATGCAACTAAAAAAAGATCCTTCATGCCAGAACTAAGACCTGGTGCAGCCAAATAAATAAATAAATAAGAAGTGCATGAAGAAGAAGGACAGTGCCCATCAGTGAACTGGGAGGAAAATGTAAGAATAATAACAAAGAGAGTGGTTAATGAAATAAAGATAAAATTCACTGGGTAGTTCATGCAGAGCATTTATTTCCACTTTAGATCAAAGGTATTTTCTCCAACATGAATGAAGCTTTCCAAGCCAATATTTCAAATGTGTGTCTCCTTGACAACTGGGCTTTTACTTACATGGATGTGGCCCCATAATTTGACTTGCTTATACTGACCTGCACACCATCTTCTTGTTTCTTCTGTCACAACCATCCATGGCTCTTTTACTTGTTCCAATAATGTAATCACATCTGGCTTAGAAATGGAATGTCCTGCTTACAAAGAAAAAAATGGCACATAATGTAGAAGAAAACATCGCTCAGTTAAAAGGTCAAAATAACATTGAATAAGATTTTCTAGAAGAGATGGTGAGGGAATGAAATACAAGAAATCAGGAAGGGTCAGTTTAAGAGAGATATATATATATATATATATATATGAATACATACATACAGACTCACATATCCTCTTTTTACTGAACGCATGTATTAATACCTTAGTTGAAAATACAGATCCTGGAACCTTAGTTCACTTCCTGCTTTTGCACCTTCCAGTTGCATCTGACCTTGGGAAAGTCACTTAAACCCATTGTGCCTCAGTACTCACTTATAAAATGGGAATAGTAAGGAGGAAAAAATAAGTTGATATGTATATGTATATAAAATGCTTAGAGCCCTGCCTATTAAATACTTAGCACAATGTTAGCTATTAACACCATTATAGATATTGTTGTTTTACAAAGAGTACACAAGAAGACCTATCTGTAGGATATTAAATCCATTTAAAATGCAATGTTCATTGATTATAACTTTCAACAGCAAAACAGAAAAAATTTCTCCAAAATAGAATGCATATTCTTCAGTTTTCAATGAATTCCATTTATTTAACCCACTGCTATATAAATTGTAGGGGTTCTTTCAGAGCAAGTAGAGCAATTTAGCACCCTGTGTCCGGACAATCTCTCTGCAAGGGGATCAGATAATAAAATGGAACATCTATAGAAATTCCGAGCATAAATAAATAGGAAATTTGGATTCTTTGACAATGATATATAACAAATGCTAAAGATTTCTAAACCACACCCTATTCATAAAGGAAGAAAGGCAACTGTAATTAAGAACAGAGGAGGTATGAATGTAACTGAAGGAGAGGGAGGATAAAGATATTTAATGCAGATGTGATTTCCAACCTGACAAAGCTGAAACCACTTTCTTGGTAAAAAAGAATAAGAAAGTGTTAACTAGTTTCCTAAAGGCAGCCCTAAAAATTACAGTGGAAAAAAATACGTATCTTAAAGAGCAGATTCTAAATTATTCTAAATCACTTGAGGCTGATAAACATACCCAGTGAGACCAAGTTATCATAGTTCTCCATCATCACATCCTGGTACAAGTTCTTCTGAACAGGGTTGAGACATTCCCACTCCTGCTGGGAGAAGTGTATGGCCACATCCCTGAATGTCGATGTCTGAAACAGCAAACCTATGTATTAATGGGGAAATGAAAGGAATATTTTGAACACAGAAGGAGAGAAGATAAGGATTGTACTGTAGGAAGAGAGCAATATGGCAAGTACACAGGCTAAAAATCTATAATACGTGAGGGGACTGAAGCAGAATATATAGGTATTTTTGAAGAAGCTTGCTGAAATAGACAAAATTTCCTGGCTTGTTCTTAAGTATCTGAACCATTTAACAACAGATAAAATAATAACATTTGGTTATTAAATAGTGAACATGAGGATAATGCCTGATTGGTATCTGTCACGTAAATTCTCAGTAAACGTGAGCTGTCAAGGAAAATTTTTGCCTTTTAAAGAAGAGAAAATTTAATCAGTTATTTTTTTAAATGCAGTATAAAGTCCCAATTTAGAAAATACAGTTTATATAAAATTGAGAATTTCCTCAATTATTAAATGCTTCACTATGTCAGATCTTATAGTTTTTAAAAAAATAAATCCACCTAATTTTTGGCACATTATATCTTATGTATACATCAGATTTAAGTGAACAACATTTAGGAGGCACAGCATTTGTAAGGTCTTCTCCAATCCTATGATTCTGTATTCACTTACTACTTATGATGATACATTTTCTTTTTACTGCCATCTAATGTCTATCACTGAACACTTGGCTTGTGCTGAGTAATTACTTAGGCTACCAATGATCATCTTCTGGTATTTATGCCCTTATGTACTCTCCTTCACATGTGTATGAGCTGAATTGAGTGACTTGTTTTTAATAAACACAATATGATTAAAGTGGTGAAATGTTATTTGTGATGGCAGATTGCAGACTAAGACTTTCATGTTGTTTGCCTCTTTTGATGTCTCACTTGCTCAACCAGGGGTGGCCTCCAATTCTCCCATGAGAAACTGTATCTTGGAACCATCTGAGTGAGCTCAGAAGAGGATACACCCAATATTGGCCTTAAGATGACTGCAACTCTACCCAACAACTTAATAGCCTTGCAAGAGAACTAGTGTAAAGAGAACTAGAGCCAAACTAAGCCATGTCCAGATTTCTCAACCAGTGAAATCATGAGATAAACACTTACTGCTTTAAGCTACTAAGTGTCAGAATAATATGTTATGCAACAGTAGATAACTAATAGGTAGAGTTAAAGAATATTGAGGAAGGATGTTGAAATATGTCATCCAAATTTAGTATGTTCCATTCAACAACAGAATATCTTGATATTTACCTTTCAGGGATTTCTTGCCAAGATCCATGACCTCCAAGTTTGCAAATCTCAATCATGTATATACACTAATTCACATAAACTATGAGATACTACTATTCACTGAGATTTAAGTCATTCAATACCAAATTTCTGTCTTATCTTCCAAATTTCTGGAATCTTACATCTGGAAAATTACAAAGACAAATCTTTAATGGACTTATCTCCTTCACTCCTTCAACACTGCCCTTGATAGAAAAATGGGCATGTAAGACATGTTGGGTACTTTCTTAGTAATAACATTAACACTAGTTTTTTTGTTTTTGTTTTTTTTTTGTTTTTTTTTTGCATTAAGAACACTTTATGTTAAAGTATGAATGGCATTTACAATAAAACATGAAAAGATTTATATGTATCTACAAAAGTTTTTGCTACAATAAATGCTATTTCTTTTAAACAAGCCAGAAAGGTAAGGGATGTCATGCTCAATCTATACATTCCCTTTGTAGCATTAGTCTGGAAGACTTTGACCTTTAAATTAGACAATCATATTGTGAATTTCCTGGTCATTTCTCTAACAGACACAATTTTTGAGCCATTTCCATTGTATTTTACTTCCCAGACTTGATCCTGATGATCAAAGAAGGTGTGAACACAAGTCCTCATTCCAACATCCCAAACTTTTACACTTTTGTCAGATCAACTGGAAACCAAGTGTGTGTCACCAGGACAAAATGCAACGTTCAGCACCCAGGATGCAGGGACACTCAATGTGCCAGCCAAGCTGGTGTGTTGTATGTCACAGATCTTGACGGAGCCATCATCCAAAGCAATTACAAGGATCTGTGACTCCAGGGAAAAAGTCAAGGAGCGAATGGGCATATCATGACCTTCTAGTATATGCAGAAGTTTCCCAGTTGTGATATCAAAAATACTGATGATTCCACCTATGGCTCTACTGGCCAGAAACTTCCCATCAGGACAATATGCAATACTAAGAATGAATTTTCCTCTTATGTCCAAAGAATACTCATTTTTCCCACTTTCCACATCAAAAATGTTCACTTTCCCCACATGAGTTCTTGTGGACAGATTCTGGGAATCGGGAGAAAAGGCCAAAGTCCATGCATCCACAGGTCCTGCATCTACAGACTTTATTTATTTGCTCTTTTCCAACTGCCAGAGAAGAATATGAGCATCAAGAGAATGGGATGCAGCAATGGGTAGGGTGTGGCTAAAGTCCACAAAAAACACACTCAGCTGAGGGCTCTCCAGATTCCACTGTAGGTCCAGTTTCTCATCACGCCATTTCCAGACCTTCACTTGGTCATCCAGGGATCCTATGACCACTGTCTCAGAGTCTTCTTTGTTTGACCCTCAGGCAACTGATCAGATGGCATCATCATGGGTGTGCTCTTGTCTGAAGAGAACACTGTACTGGTTGGTCATTTCCTTAACCAAGGAGGAAGGGTTAAAGGCCAAACAGCTTACCTCACTGCCCGGCTGCACTGCCCTGCAGCTCATCTGACACCCAGCTTTGCGTGACAGCAACACCAACACTAGTTAGTTTAGACTGAGGCACATTGAGAGGATGCTGGGTAATTATGTACCACATTTCACTAGAACAAAAGCTGGGAGGCAGCTTATCTGAGGAACCTCTTTGGGTAGTAAACTTTAGAAAAATTAATGAAAATACTCAAATGATCTAAAAAATACACATATTCCAAGAAGGAGAGAAACATCAACTTACATGAACAATGGTTTTAGACCTGCAAGACTGGATTAGTCCTCAAGGTTCCTCTAACAGAAAAGCACATGTCCAGAAAGCCAGAGCTGGTGGAAGAGAAAGACCTTGAGATCAGTTTGGTGTTCCCAACAGAACATAAGTTAATAACATTATAATCTTCCATTCCAGGTTCCAAACTATTTACCATCACACATGATTTGGGTAGATTAGGATTCTAGATAAACCCACTTCTTCTGCCAAATCCCAGGAACAAAGTCATAGCACAGAGGCATTTCTGCCAGACCCAGATATGTCAGCAGGAAGTTTTCTGGCACTGTATCATTTTGGTGAGGAAGATGCAGACCTAGAAGTGGGCAATGCAGTTTTGCTCAGAGCAGATCCTCTTCCTTCTATTCCCACCTTCCAAGACTACCATCCTAATAAGGACCTCTTTTGTGGCTTTATATGAAGTTGGTTAAGACTTTGAAGATAGAAAGTCAGTGTTCGGGACTTTGAGTCTAGCAAAACTTACTAGTTAAATATATGACAAACCATCACTGTTATAAATCAAAGTAGATACCAAATGTGAAGTTGGGAAAATATTTAAGGATATGGGAAATATTCCAGACACACTGTCAACAAAACAATCAGATTGACCAATATAAGTATTTATGAACAATATCTGAATATATCAAGCAACACAGAGAAGCAGAGTCAGAGAAACAGACCACTGAAATTAGTGGAACACACCACCTTACTCCTATTCAGATTTTACCTCATTTTAGATAATAAGCATTTTAAAGGAAGCAACTATGGCTTTCTAGTGATTGTATTACCCCAAGTCTTACAACTTCTAGATCTACAATATTGTAGGCACTTAATAGCATGTGTACAAGGATGTTCATCAGAGAATAATTTTTGATAGGCAAAAATTAAAAATAACTATCTCTCAGGCAACAGGTTAAAAATATGACAGCTTGCAATACGGTGACCCACTCAGTTCAGTTCAGTTCAGTCGCTCAGTCGTGTCCGACTCTTTGCAACCTCATGAACTGCACCACGCCAGGCCTCCCTGTCCATCACCAGCTCCTGGAGTTCACCCAAGCCCATGTCCATTGAGTCGGTGATGTCATCCAACCATCTTATCCTCTGTCATCCCCTTCTCCTCCTGCCCTCAATTTTTCCCAGCATCAGGCTCTTTTCCAATAAGTCAGCTCTTCGCATGAGGTAGCCAAATCAGTCCTTTCAATGAACACCCAGGACTGATCTCCTTTAGGATGGACTGGTTGGGTCTCCTTGAAGCCCAAGGGACTCTCAAGAGTCTTCTCCAACACCACAGTTCAAAAGCATCAATTCTTCAGCGCTCAGCTTTCTTTGTAGTTCAACTCTCACATCCATACATGACCACTGGAAAAACCATAGCCTTGACTAGATGGACCTTTGTTGGCAAAGTAATGTCTCTGCTTTTTAATATGCTATCTAGGTTGGTCGTAACTTCCCTTCCAAGGAGTAAGCGTCTTTTAATTTCATGGCTGCAATCACCATCTGCAGTGATTTTGGACCCAGAAAATAAAGTCAGCCACTGTTTCCACTATTTCTCCATCTAGTTGCCATGAAGTGATGGGACTGGATGCTATGATCTTAGTTTTCTGAATGTTGAGCTTTAAGCTAACTTTTTCACTCTCTTCTTTCACTTTCATCAAGAGGCTCTTTAGTTCTTCTTCACTTTCTGTCATAAGCATGGTGTCATCTGCATATCTGAGGTTATTGATATTTCTCCCGGCAATCTCGATTCCAGCTTGTGCTTCATCCAGCCCAGTGTTTCCAATGATGTACTCTGCATATAAGTTAAATAAGCGGGGTGACAATATACAGGCTTGATGCATACTCCTTTTCCTATTTGGAACCAGTCTGTTGCTCCATGTCCAGTTCTAACTGTTGCTTCCTGACCTGCATATAGGTTTCTCAAGAGGCAGGTCAGGTGGTCTGGCATTCCCATCTCTTTCAGAATTTTCCACAGTTTATTGTGATCCACACAGTCAAAGGCTTTGGCATAGTCAATAAAGCAGAAACAGATGTTTTTCTGGAACTCTCTTGCTTTTTCAATGATCCAGCCGATGGTGGCAATTTGACCTCTGGTTCCTCTGCCTTTTCTAAAACCAGCTTGAACATCTGGAAGTGCACGGTTCATGTATTGCTGAAGCCTGGCTTGGAGAATTTTAAGCATAACTTTACTAGCATGTGAGATGAGTGCAATTGTGCAGTAGTTTGAGCATTCTTTGTCATTGCCTTTCTTAAGGTTTCCTTAATAATTAATCCATATGAAATGATGGAAAACAATATTGACTCAGTGAAGACCAAGGTAGGTTTCAAAAGTATGCAGTCAAATGCTCTACCACTGAGCTATACCCACAGTGTACTAAAACACACACACACACACACACACACACACACACCCCAAACAAACAAAAAGCAGATTTGTTGTATACTATTAAAGTTAGGCTGGTATTAATTCAAACTCGGCTGTCATAAATTTAAGATGCTCATTATAAATACCTCAAGATAACAATTAAGAAAACAACTAAAAAATAGAGAAAAAGAAATGAAACAGGATAATCAAACAGGACAGCACAATCAATTAAACACAAAAAGAAGGCAGGAATGGAGGGATCAAGAAATAAAAAAGACAAGACACACAGAAAACAAATGGTAAAATGGCATAAGTCCCTCCTAATCAGTAAGTACTTCAAATTTAAATGGATTAAACTGTTCACTTAAAAGAGACCGGCATAATGGATTAAAAAAAGAAGAAAAGGCATGGATAATGTATAATATAATATACTGTTGAAATTAAGACACAAGCTATGTTGTTGGACTTTCAGGAATTGAAAACGAACTTTAAGCTGTGAGTTAAAAATATCTCAGTGCCCATGTTAACTATAACATCAGCAAAGAAAGGGATAAGAATACCACCTACAAAAGAGGGCTGTTTTGAAGACTATAAACCATCTAAATGTTGCAGGAAGGGGGATCCTTTTGCAAGGATTATCCCCTATTTAAAAAAATGAATGCCATATGTAATTTTAAATTTTCTTGGGTATCATTATCTACAACTATGAAGAAGATGATTTTTTAAAATATTTATTTGTATTCAGCAGGTCTTAGTTGCAGCGTGTGGGATCTAGTTTCCCAACCAGGGATGTAAAGGGGGTTGGGGGGCTCCAGCATTGGGAGCTAGGAGTCTTAGCCACTGAACTATCAAGAAAATCCCATATGAAGATGATTTAACATTATATCATGGCCATTTTTCCTTATTACGAATAAGTTTCATAAACAGAAATTTTATTATCTACATAATATAGTCTCATGGATGTCATGGGAGTTTCTTAATCATTCTCATTATCTTGATCACTAATTTTGTACAAAACTCTCCCAAGATACAACAAATTTTTATTCTAGATAAAAACCCAGGTCTAAATCTTTTGAATTGTGTACACCTTTGAAAAATGGAAATTACAAATATATATAGCGATTATCTATAAAATTTGGGGAGTTATGGTTCCCTCTATACCCATAAATTCAAGCAAAAGAACTTTGGTTAAGAACTAGTCAACTGAATTCTGGCTCAGTCGCTTAACTAGCAAACACAAGTCATAATTAACCTGACATTTTTCTTGCTTCTTAGCTACAGAAACCTGCAGGGAAATAATCAGAGTCACCACACGCTGAGTATTTATTATTTATTACAATACACCCTCTGTGGCTCCATCGGTTGCGACCTCATACAGAAAACCAAAATGAAATAAGAAGAGGGTGCTCACAGTAGGTTAATGTCTTCACAGCTCAAGAAACGTTGTCATCCTCAAATGTACCAATGAACCCAGAAACAACTGTCCCAGGAAGGAACCCCATTCTTAGAGTCTATCCATTCCTTCCTAGAATCGTGACTCGGGGACAATCCCTAATTTAAAATTCCCATACTAAAAGCCAGTCTGTACCTTCTTACCAAAACCCTTCATCGAGGGCTTAGCATCTGGTTTCCCACTTGGAGTGATTTCTCTGTGGCAGTCGTAGGTGCTGACAGGAGAGGAAGCAGGAGGGAGCTCAGAGCCATGGGTCACTGAGATATTCACCACGAGGCTACCGCAATTCACGTTCACATAAAGGACATGCACCTTTGATCCCCGTCAGGCAAGGATAACCAGGCACCTCGTCCGGGCTCGAAATGGCACCCACCGCCGTGGAACTGCCCCGTGGCCCTTCGCACGGAGCAAGGCCTCTCACAGCCACGCAGCCGTCCAGACTTTCTCTCAGGGCTGCAACCACCCTCCCCGCTGCTCAAGCGCCCACAGGACCGAGGGGGCTGGGGGATTCCTACGACGGCGCTCGGGGCGCCCACGCTTGGAGCGCCTCCAGAAATTCCACTCACCTCCACTCACCGCCTTCCTCCGGCTCGGGCTACCTGTGCACAGTCGTTTCTGCGGCGACTCATGCCGGATTCTTCCTCGGAAAGGCGCCACTCGCGCGCAGCGCGCAACAGGGGCACGGAAAAAATACCTGAGGTCGAAGACACCTCGTCGACTGTGGGAGCTACGGTCTGGCTTAGGAAGTCCCAAAGCTAAGCCGCCGCTCCCAGCCCGCCCGGAGAATTCTGAGACCACCGGACTGCGCGTGCGCACCGCTTATCTCTGCCCGCAGCTCTCGGTCCGACCTGAGGCCGAGGCTAAGCTGAGTGGTTCCCAGGGTTAGGAAGAGGCGACCCCCAGTGGCTTGGCACCGCACTGAATTCTGAAGAGATGACTGCAGAGATCATATTTTACGAGGGCTCAGGACTATGTGTGAAGGTCCACCCTGTTGAGTCAGTGATGGGACGCCCAAGGTCATAGAGCGCCTGACAGGTAAGCACCCGAACATGGGTTCATAATCTACCCATGCTGTACGTTTGTGTGTGTATTTGTGTGTGTATGCATGTTGGAGTGCACACATCTTTCTAAAATTCCAGTTACACCTGAAATGTTACAGATGCTTAGCATATTTCCATCTTATTTTGTTTTTAATCATTTATTTCATTTTTGGCTGTTAGGTCTTCTTCATTGCTTTGCACCTTCATTGTTGCCCACGAGGCTTTCTCTAGTTGCTGTGCTTCTGCTTCTCATTGTGACGGCTTCTCTTGCCGCTGGTGGGTTCAAGGGCTCCCTGGCTTCAGTAGTTGTGGTGCAGGGACTTGGTTTCCCCGTGGCTTGTGGTATCTTCCCCAACCAGGGATCGAACCCGTGTTTCTGCATTAGGAGGTGGATTCTCAACCACTGAACCACCAGGGAAGTTCCTGTATTTCCATTTTAGAACTGAAGCTTCTGAGATCAAAACAGATACAAGTTACACTGTTTAGTGGCAAAGCCATGTTTCCAGGTCTTATTGGATAAAGTGAGACTACCTTTTAGTGTATTCTCATTGTAAACAAGAATAGAGTAGCTTTGGGTCCTTTTCAAGAACACTGACTTCAGGAATTGCGGTCTATAGTAATTCTTTTCTGGAAGGGGCATACATCATCATGTCATGTTAAACATCAGGAGAACTAGATCGCATCAAAATCATATTCAGTTAGTTGATTATTTATTCCTTCCTTGAGAGCCAGATAATCTAAGACTCAGGGGTCCCATTAATATCTGGAATTGGAAAAAAGTACCCAGGACTAAAAGGGGATATTGGGTAAGTTTCATAACATTTTCTATCTTAAGTGAAGAAAAATGAACAAGGGGACAGATATAGAAGCATTAAATTGAAGTTATTTTCCCAACACAAGTTTCCACCACGTCTCAAGCATAGAAATTCCTGATCAGATCAGATCAGATCAGTCGCTCAGTCAGACTCTTTGCAACCCCATGAATCACAGCACGCCAGGCCTCCCTGTCCATCACCAACTCCCAGAGTTCACCGAGACTCACGTCCATCGAGTCACTGATGCCATCCAGCCATCTCATCCTCTGTCATCCCCTTCTCCTCTTGCCCGCAATCCCTCCCAGCATCAGAGTCTTTTCCAATGAGTCAACTCTTCGCATGAGGTGGCCAAAATACTGGAGTTTCAGCTTTAGCATCATTCCTTCCAAAGAAATCCCACGGCTGATCTCCTTCAGAATGGACTGGTTGGATCTCCTTGCAGTCCAAGGGACTCTCAAGAGTCTTCTCCAACACCACAGTTCAAAAGCATCAATTCTTCGGCGCTCAGCCTTCTTCACAGTCCAACTCTCACATCTATACATGACCACAGGAAAACCATAGCCTTGACTAGATGGACCTTTGTTGGCAAAGTAATGTCTCTGCTTTTGAATATGCTATCTAGGTTGGTCATAACTTTCCTTCCAAGGAGTAAGTGTCTTTTAATTTCATGGCTGCAGTCACCATCTGCAGTGATTTTGGAGCCCCCCAAA
>NW_011494852.1:5716261-5718565 GCF_000754665.1 Bison bison bison | reverse complement strand
CTTTCTTTGGGTTTGGAATGAAAACTGACTTTTCCAGTCCTGTGGCCACTGCTGAGTTTTCCAAATGTGCTGGCATATTGAGTGCAGCACTTTCACAGCATCATCTTTCAGGATTTGGAATAGCTCAACTGGAATTCCATCACCTCCACTAGCTTTGTTCGTAGTGATGCTTTCTAAGGCCCACTTGACTTCACATTCCAGGATGTCTGGCTCTAGTTCAGTGATCCCACCATCGTGATTATCTGGGTCGTGAAGATCTTTTTTGTACAGTTCTTCTGTGTATACTTGCCATCTCTTCTTAATATCTTCTGCTTCTGTTAGGTCCATACCATTCCTGTCCTTTATCGAGCCCATCTTTGCATGAAATGTTCCTTTGGGATCTCTGATTTTCTTGAAGAGATCTCTAGTCTTTCCCATTCTGTTGTTTTCCTCTATTTCTTTGCATTGATCGCTTTAGAAGGCTTTCTTATCTCTTCTTGCTATTCTTTGGAACTCTGCATTCAGATGTTTATATCTTTCCTTTTCTCCTTTGCTTTTCGCTTCTCTTCTTTTCACAGCTATTTGTAAGGCCTCCCCAGACAGCCATTTTGCTTTTTTGCATTTCTTTTCCATGGGGATGGTCTTGATCCCTGTCTCCTGTACAATGTCACGAACCTCATTCCATAGTTCATCAGGCACTCTATCTATCAGATCTAGGCCTTTAAATTTATTTCTCACTTCCACTGTATAATCATAAGGGATTTGATTTAGGTCATACCTGAACGGTCTAGTGGTTTTCCCTACTTTGTTCAATTTAAGTCTGAATTTGGCAATAAGGAGTTCATGGTCTGAGCCACAGTCAGCTCTTGGTCTTGTTTTTGCTGACTGTATAGAGCTTCTCCATCTTTGGCTGCAAAGAATATAATCAGTCTGATTTCCGTGTTACCCATCTGGTGATGTCCACGTATAGAGTCTTCTCTTGTGTTGTTGGAAGAGGGTGTTTGTTATGACCAGTGCATTTTCTTGGCAAAACTCTATTAGTCTTTGCCCTGCTTCATTCTGTATTCCAAGGCCAAATTGCCTGTCACTCCAGGTGTTTCTTGAGTTCCTAGTTTTGCATTCCAGTCCCCTATAATGAAAAGGACATCTTTTTTGGGTGTTAGTTCTAAAAGGTCTTGTAGGTCTTCATAGAACTGTTTAGCTAAAGCGCAGGCGAGAGGAGCTACCCCACGTCCGAGATCAGGGGCAGCGGCCGAGAGTGCCAGACTGCGACGGCGCAGGAATGGCCGAGAGGAGCTACCCCACGTCCGAGGTCAGGGGGGGCGGCCAAGAGGAGCTACCCCACGTCCGAGGTCGGGGGGGCGGCCAAGAGGAGCTACCCCAGGTCCGAGGTAAGGGGGGGCGGCCGAGAGGAGATACCCAGCGTCCGAGGTCAGGGGGGAGCGATGAGAGGAGTTACCCCGCGTCTGAGGTCAGGGCCGGCAGCCGGGAGGAGATACCCCATGCCCTTAAGCCCGAGGCCAAGGGCAGCGGGCGGGAGGAGCTACCCCATGCCCGAGGCCAGGGGCGGTGGCCGGGAGGACCAACCCCACACCGTGGCTGCGCGGGCACAGGAGGGCCTAGAGGAGCTATCCCACGTTGAAGGTCTGGAAGGGCGGTGGTGAGGAGATACCCCTGGTCCAAGGTAAGGAGCAGCGGCTGTGCTTTGCTGGTGCAGCCATGAAGAGATACCCCACGTCCAAGGTAAGAGAAACCCAAGTAGGACGGTAGGTGTTGCAAGAGGGCATCAGAGGGCAAACACACTGAAACCATACTCACAGAAAACTAGTCAATCTAATCACACTAGGACCACAGCCTTGTCTAACTCAATGAAACTAAGCCATGCCCGTGGGGCAACCCAAGATGGGCGGGTCATGGTGGAGAGATCTGACAGAATGTGGTCCACTGGAGAAGGGACTGGCAAGCCACTTCAGTATTCTTGCCTTGAGAACCCCATGAACAGTATGAACAGTATGAAATTCCTGATACTCCTAAATAATTTTTGAAAACCTATTACTTATTTTTAAGAAGCCAGAATCAGAAATGTGGAACTGTAGATTTTTAGGCAGTTTGCTGTGGAAAACTCTTTCTCCAGACCTCCAAAAAAGAGTTCAGTAAGGTTCAAAGCTTCAAGGAAACTCAATTTTCTTGTGAATGTGTCCACATCTATTAGAAATATAGTTTTCTTTGATCAAAAAGTTGGATTGGGGATTTCCCAGGTGGTGGTCAAGTGGTTAAAACTCCTTACTTCTACACCAGTGGTGGGGTAGGGGGTGGGGGTAAGGG
>NW_011494852.1:5706011-5716137 GCF_000754665.1 Bison bison bison | reverse complement strand
CAGAAAAGGTTGGATTGGATCTTTTGGAAAATTTTAAATGAGAAGTAAGGTAAACAGTGATTCATGTTAGAAAAAAACAAAGCAAAACAAAGAAACAAAAAATATACTAGTTACATGGGTGTCACTTCCCTGGGTGTGCTGAGTTCTCTACTCTAATCTGAAGTGCAGAGCTCATGCTGCGACCTCACATACCATCTCCTTCTGTATGCCTATTACATCTTCTAGAGTTTTAAGTTACCAAAAATATGGAAAAACCAAAACATAATTATTTCTGAAGATTCACTTAAAATCTTCTATTGCATTTATCTCTATTATTAGTTACAAAAATATTATCATCCCAAGTTAATATTTCTTGCTGATAAATTTTGAGACATATTATGAATTTACTGACTTTCAGTAATGTACATTCAATGTATTATACTTCATACTGATGACTCTAAAGACATGTCTGTATTAATTAAACCAACAAATTTAAACATTTTCACTCATAAAATAAAATAAAAAATTAGTCCTGGGTCATGTGATCCTTTCAAACTTTAGGTTAGCTTCTGTTGTATTTAGAAATGTTTGATTTGTAAGTAATTACTTTTCTTTCAGTTCAGTTCAGTAGCTCAGTTGTGTCCAACTCTCTGCAACCCCGTGGACTGCAGCATGCCAGGCTTCCCCCTCCATCACCAACTCCAGGAACTTGCTCAAATTCATGTCCTTTGAGTCAGTGATGCCATCCAGCCATCTCCTCTGTCATCCCCTTCTCCTCCTGCCTTCAATCTTTTCCAGCATCAGGGTCTTTTCCAATGAATAAATATAGCTCATTTACAAATTAATTTTTGCATAAAGATAGAATCAGATATCTCATAGTTTCATTTTAAAACCTACTCATGAATCAAGTATTTCAATATAAAACTTATTAGCTTATAAATAACAATTGGAATAAGTTAAGTTTACTCACTTGAGTTTAAAAAGGCCCCTTTTCCCTTTTTTTCCTTACAGTTTCAGGTTCTATTAATTGAGCCAAGGCCAGTCTCAGGCAATGTGGGTTGGGTTTGTATTTCAAAACTCTTTTCTGATTAAAAATAAATTTCTTTAATAAGAATAAATGCACTCTCACACTTAACTACTAAATTGGGGTGGATGTTATTAGCACTATAAGAAATAGCAGGCATGAGAAACAAATTTTATTAATAGTATAATAACAGTACTATTAAGACTCTTTTATATTTAATTTGAGGACATGTAACATCTTCACATCAGTAAAACCAGCTAATTTACACTAATATAGTGGGATAAAATACTATTAGGTATTTTATAGAGTATCTTTTTTCACAATACTCATATGTAGTAGGTGATATTCTACATTTATCAATGAAAAAACAAGGCATTAAGATGTCATAAACACTGTGAACTCAGTTTCATATTTTAAAAATCTGACAAGAGACCGTATGATCTAAATTTCAACAAGATACCATCTCCAAATTACATGTTTATTTTAAACCTACTCACTAATTCTTCAGCAATTAATGCAGACTAAAATCATTATGACTAAAAATAGTATATTTGTCTTTATATAGCAGAACCAAATTAATTAATCTGTTGCCTATTGTTAGAATTTTTTTAATGTTTGGTTATCCAAAATATATGTTGAATGTTCTTTCATGTCATAAATTTCTACAGATATTTCCTTGACTGCTAGAAGTAGAATTTGGGACAAAACAATCATACCTTTACTAATTACCTACAGCATGCCAGATCCTGCAATTAAAGTATTTGAGGTGATAGACTAAAATGACATAGTTTCTAAAGTGTCTCATAATGTAGTAAGATAACCTCTCAACAGGAATAAATGTATTAAGGATTAGGGGCTGCTAACAAGACATAACCTGGAAATTTGATGTAGTGATGTCATTCTTATTACAGTTACCATGATCAGATCTTAATTAAATTAAGCCTAACTGATGAGATGGGATGAAGGGAAGGAATTTATGCTGTAAGTTATACCTTACATTTTTTATTCTAATGATGTTGGATGCAAAGTGAGAGTAATGGGCTAATTTAGCAGATATCTGGAGTGTATCATGACTAACACAGAGAGAAATATTTCTGTAAAGAAGATCTGAAAAAGGATGTAGAAATGAGTCCAACATCAGTTTTTATTAGACTCTACTCAAGGACATCCCCATTTTATAGACAGAAATCCACATGCATGAACATAATGGTTTTAATAAATGAACTTTTTTTTGGAGGACAGCTTTCTATTAAAACATAAAAAATGTTTACACACCTATATATTTCAAGTAAGGCATGGCCACTGAACCAAAAACTATGATATACTTAAAAGAACCTCTAGCAAGATCAAAGCAAAAAGATAAAAATTGTTAATATACGGGTGTATAACACTCTAGAATTTTTGTTAAGTCTAATGGTCTGTAATTCTATATTGAAATATGCAGATACTTTACAGATAGTATCATATCCTACATATGGCTTTGTAACCTGACTTTTCTGACAGTATTTCTCAAACATTTTCCATGTCCTCAATATTCTCCCTTATCATTTATTACATGGATATTTTATAATATATGAAAGGCAGCAGGTTATCTAAATCAGAATGAAGAAAACTAGCTGAGCATACAATAGAGAGCTAACTCAGAAGACCCATGTGCTCAAGTACTACATTCCAAAGAAAGGCCTGTGTTAAGAGGAGATAACCTGAGTCCTTAAAACTCAACATTCAGAAAACTAAGATCAAGGCATCTGGTCCTATCACTTTGTGGCAAATAGATGGGTAAACAGTGGAAACAGTGAGAGACTTTATTTTGGGGGGCTCCAAAGTCACTGCAGATGGTGACTGCAGCCATGAAATTAAAAGATGCTTGCTCCTTGGAAGAAAAGCTATGACCAACCTAGACAGCATATTAAAAAGCAGAGACATTACTTTGCCAAGAAAGGTCCATCTAGTCAAAGCTATGATTTTTCCAGTAGTCATGTATGGATGCGAGAGTTGAACTATAAAGAAAGCTGAGCGCCGAAGAATTATTGCTTTCGAACCACAGTGTTGGAGAAGACTCTTGAGAGTCCCTTGGACTGCAAGGAGATCCAACCAGTCCATTCTAAGGAAATTAGTCCTGAATATTGATTGGAAGGACTGATGCTGAAGCTGAAGCTGAAACTCCAATACTCTGCCCACCTGATGTGAAGAACTGACTCACTAGAAAAGACCCTGATGCTGGGAAAGATGGAAGGCAGGAGGAGAAGGAGGGGCGACAGAGGATGAGATGGTTGGATGGCATCACTGACTCGAAGAACATGAGTTTGAGCAAGCTCCGGGAGTTGGTGATGGACAGGGAAGCCTGGTGTGCTGCAGTCCAGGCAGGCGCAAAGAGTCAGACACGACTGAGCGACTGAACTGACTGACCCTGAGTCGTTGGAGTATCTGCCCTGATAGGCTATATTGGTTTGAAAGTGAAAGTGTTAGTCGCTCAGTCATGTCTGACTATTTGTGACCCTACTGACTGTAGCCCACCAGGCCCTCTGTCCATACAATTCTCCAGGCAAGAACACTGGAGTGGGTTGCCATTCCCTTCTCCAAAAGATCTTTCCGACCCAAGGAGTGAACCTGAGTTTCCTGCACTGCAGGCAGATTCTTTACCATCTGAGCCACTAGAGAAGCCCTGATAGTTAATGCTAACAGTGAAAATCATGCTGAAAACCTGTTTTTGTATGACCAAAGTCCTCAGCAAGCCATATCCATTTGACCTTTATGGGCCTGGAGTTGGAACAGTTACATTCAGTTGTGTGGGCACTACAAGACCACCATGTGTGCGCATGCGTGTGCGCGCGCGCACACACACACACACACACACACACACACACACACACATCCTGGTAAAAACTGTGAACACAAGGTTCAGATGGGCTTCCCTATTTGGCACCATGAACATGTTGTCATGTATCATTGCTATGAGCTTAAGCATGTCCCCCTGTAATTCTAATGAATCTGGAATCTTGTGCCTAGTACCTCATTACCCATATGAATGTTCCTTTTTCTGATTTAATCTGTAGCAGTCACTATAATAAACCTTAATCCTATCTTTTGAATGCCCACGAGTCCTTGTGGGGAATTTTGCAGCCCGAGTGTCTTAGCAACCCCCGCTTCCCATGGAAGCTTTGGTTGAAGACTACAGTTCATAACCAAATCTAAAATGTATTTCCAGATATATTCCTTGTATTCCATGGGGGAGGGGATATTTGAAAGAATACTATTTTGATTATTAATCAGGACATATAAATGAGCTTATAAACATCAAAAGGGAGGTGATAAAATAGTGTCACACAAATTAACTGTAAAATTGATCTCTAAAATGGTGGTATCTAGTGTGCAGCACTATAACCAAGTGATAACATTTAGCATTCAAAACACTGGAAAAAATCCAACATTGTATGCTTTCTAATGTATACAATGTCACCTAATACTACTTTGGCAAATATTCTTGCCAAAAATGATCAATCAGAACCCAATAAAACATCTTGGTGTAACTTCAAATTTAATGGAACTATGAGTAGTTGGATAAACTAAAATAAGGCAAAATAACTCAAGAGGGTGAGCACCTTTTCATGTTTTGGGGTCACCTGGATCTACCTTTCGTGAAGTGCAGTTCAAGCCTTTTCCTCACTTTCATATTGATTTGGAACTCTTTATTCTGGATAGGAAGGCTTCATCAGATATATGCACTGCAAATATCTTTCCCCACTCTGTGGGTGTGGATGCTCTTGCATATTATTTTAGTACCTTTTGACAAATACAAGTTCTTAAGTTCAATGTGATCAAATTATCAATTTTTCCCTCAGTGGCATTGTATTTTTTATATTCTATTTAAGAAATTACTAAATCAACTATATACCAATATAAAAAAAAACTTTATCACTACTTGAGAAAAAATTTACTACCTACTCCCAGTATCATAATCTATTTTTTCCCCTACAGCTTTAAGTTTATCTCAGATTTAGTCCTTCAAATCATATGAATGAGGGGGTATGTTTATGAGGGTGAGAAAAGGGTAATGTAGGCATCAAAATTTTTCTCCATACTATATTCAATTCACCCAGCAACACTTACAAGATTCTTTTCCCAACTTATAACAAAGCATTAACTCTGTCTTACATGTGTGAGCCTGTTTCTGTACTCTACAGTTCCACTGATCTATTTGTCTATCCTTGACCAAGGCTGCAGGGGAAATTCCAAGGCCACGATGGATAGTGAGAGTTGATGCCTGCTAGTACTCGTCCTCCAGTTTTGTTGTTGCTCTTATCCCTCCCCTCTTCCTCCTCCTGGTTCTTGAAATTTGTCTTACTTATTCTTCCTCATTTGCAACCTGAAGTATATTTTAGAATCAGCTTGTCCATTATACACACACAAAGCCTGACAGTATTTTGGGGAGAGTAGTATGCAATAAATATACAACTCAGATCACAGAGAACTGAAATTATTTCAACAATTTCCCAATCTACAAAGTATATATTCTTTAATTTCTTTAGGTATTACTTCATCTCAATATAGTTCATAATTTTCTGTGTAGAAGTTTTGCATGTCTTTTGTTAATTACTAGGTATTTGATTTTAATACTTTATAAACTGTAATTAAAAACATTTTAAAGTGTTTGTTGTTGGTACATATATACAATTTTAAAATATTGACATTACAGCCAGTAACCTTACTAATTTCATACATTCCCTCTAAGCTACCCGAAATCCTTTTAGATACCCTGTGTACACATAATGACAATTTTAGTTTTTCCTTTACAACCTTTAAGTCTTTTCTACTTGCTTTTTGCAATAACCCAGTTCTACAATACAATATTGAGTGGTAGTGGTGACCATGGATATCTTGTCTTGCTTTAAGTCTCAGTGGAAAGTTTTCAATATTTCAACATTAAAAAATTTTTTTTCTAGATAAAACTCTTTAATATATAAGATCCCTCTTACTCTGAGGACATGATCTGAACGATCCTAATTTTAAAAAATGTGTTGAAACTTATGGCTCAACCAAAAATTATGATCAGCTTTTATATATTGTTCCATATGCATGGGAAAATAGGTGTGTATTCAGTCATTATTGGGTATGGTATTCTATATATGTGAAATTCATTCATCACGTTACTCATATATTCATTGACTCTTTTGTCTACTTATTCTCTTTGTGTGTATTAAGAGAGGTGGATTAAAGTCCTCCACTATAATTGCCAATTTTTCTATTTCTTCTTTTTGTTGTCATTTTTGCTTCATATATTTTAAAGTTATGTTATTAGGTTTACAAAAATTTTTAATTGCTGCGTGTTTCTGAAGAGTTCACCTTTTTATTCTTCTTTATCTCTGGTTATCCTTATTTTC
This sequence comes from Bison bison bison, assembly GCF_000754665.1. Taxonomy (NCBI): domain Eukaryota; kingdom Metazoa; phylum Chordata; class Mammalia; order Artiodactyla; family Bovidae; genus Bison; species Bison bison. Next base: position 5,709,753 of record NW_011494852.1, on the reverse strand, counting down.
TTACTTAGCTTTGAGTTAATGCTTGCATGGCTTGTAGTAAAGGGTTAATACCTCAGCCTTGGTTTGCTCCAATCCTACACATTCTAAGAAGGATCCTGAGCAGTTTCTGGGAATAACTGGAATATCCCTTGGAATATCTTGCCTAAAAAGTTTTTTGTATGCCTGAGACCTTGTTTTATCAGCTTGACCAGTGTTATGAACCAGTGTTATGTGCCTCCCCAAAATTGATCTATTGAAATCCTAACCCTCAGGACCTTAAAATGTGACTGTATCTGGAGATAAGGTTTAAAAGAAGTAATTAAAATAAGGCTATTTGGGTTGGCCCTAATCCACTCTTATTAATACTAATGTCACTACAGCAAGATTAGGACATACAGAGAGACAACAGAGATGAGCACACACAGACCAAAGGCCACAAGAGGACACAGTGAGAAGGCGGTCATCTGCAAGCCAAGGAGGCCGGCCTCAGAGGAACCAAACTTGATGACATCTTGTCTCCAGAACCATAAGAAGATAAAGCCATCCAGTCTGTAAATTTTTGTTGTTGTATTTTTTAAAAATACATATATCATAAATTTACCATCTTAACCATTTTTAAATATATATTTCAGTGACATTGTATGTAGTCATAACTACCATTGAACCCTATAACTCTTCATTTTTTAACACTAAAACTTTATACTTATCAATCATAATCGATAATTCCCCACTCTCCCCAGGCACTGGCAACCATCATTACAAGTTCAATGATTTTTGACCAAGTACTTCACGTAAGTAGAATCATTCAATATGCGCCTTTTGTGACAATTTACTTCATTCACCAAAATATCCTCACAGTTCATCTTTGTTTGGCACATTACTGAATTTCCTTCTAAAAGGCTGAGGAATATTCCATTGTATATATATACCACATTTAGCTTACAGACTCTTGGATTTCCTCTATGTTAGAGCTAATGTGAACAATGCTGGTATGAACAGTATATAACTAGCTCTTAAAAGAAACTGACCTCAATTATACCCACAGCTGGAGCATACTTCTCTTTTTAACCCTTTGAGGAAACTACATGTTTCCTACCATGGTTGAACCATTTTACATTCCCACCAGTAGTGCAGATAGGTTCGAATTTCTCTATATCCTTTCCAACACTGTTCTTTTTCTGTTTTTCTTTTTTCCCCAATAGTAGTGATTGTAATAGATGTCAGGTGCACCTCACAGTAGTTTTGATTTGTATTTCCTTAATGATTAGTGATGTTAACCATATTTTCATGTGCTTATTCTCCATTCATATATCTTCTTTGGAGAAATGTCTATTTAAGTTTTTTACCCATTTTTTAATTTTTTAAAATTGTTGTTGAGTTTTAGAAGTTTCTCTACATTCTGGATATAACTGCTTATCAAATTTGCAAATATTTCCCCCCATTCTGTGGACTGCCTTTTCACTCTGTGCATAGTGTCTGTTTTTTCTTTCTTCCTTCAGGTGACAATGATCTACACATTCTAATGAAAAAGATACATAGTTATAGAAAAGTAATTTCCAAAAATAACCTATTGAAAATGATACTCCATTAGTTTCAATGATATTGTTTGAATGGACACTGTCTTTTGATACAAATTTTTTTTAAAATTTCATCAAGTCCAATTCTTTTGCTGTGTCTTTGATATCATATCCAAGAAAACATTGCCAAATCCAATGTCATGAAGGTTTTGTCCTGTTTCATTCTAAAGGTTCTAAGTCTTGTGTTTAGGTCCTCAGTCTATTTTGAGATAGTTGTTGTACATGACATAAGGTAAGGGTCCAGCTTCGTTCTTTTCAGTGTAGACATCCAGTTTTCCCAGCTCTGTTTTTTGAAAAAGGGTACTTTCCTCATTGAATGGTCTTGGCTGCTGCTGCTGCTGCTGCTAAGTTGCTTCAGTCATGTCCGACTCTGTGCGACCCCATAGAGAGCAGCCCACCAGGCCCCCCAGTCCCTGGGATTCTCCAGGCAAGAACACTGGAGTGGGTTGCCATTTCCTTCTCCAATGCATGAAAGTGAAAAGTGAAAGGGAAATCACTCAGTTGTGTCCGACTCTTCGTGACCCCATGGACTGCAGCCTACCAGGCTCCTGCGTCCATGGGATTTTCCAGGTGCTGGAGTGGGGTGCCATTGCCTTCTCCGGAATGGTCTTGGCAGCCTTGTCAAAATCACTTGACTATATATGTAAGGGTTTACTTGTGGGCTCTCTATTCTATTCCACTTGTGGATATGTCTGTCTGTATGCAAATACCACACTGTTTTGATTACTAAAGTTTCATAGTAAATTTTGAAATCAGGAAATGTGAGTCCTCTAGATTTGTTCTTTTCAAGATTGTTTTGGCTATAGAGGTCCTTTTAAGATTCCATTTGAATTTCAGGGTGGGTTTCTGTATTTCTGCAAAGAGCATCATTGGGATTTTGACTGGGATTGCTTTGAATCTGTAGATTGCTTTGGGTAGCACTGGCATTTTAATAACATTGTCTTCTAATCTATGAACATGGGATGTTTCTCCATTTATTTATGTCTTCTATAATTTCTTATTTTGTAGCTTTCATTGTACTTTTACTTCCTTGGTTAATTTCACTATTTCATCCTTTTTGATGCTATCATAAATGGACATGTTTTTGTAATTTCCTTTTGTTTTTTGTTAATGTACAGAAATGCAACTGATTTTTACATGTTGACTTTGCATCCTGAAACTTTGTTGAGTTCATTTACCAAATCTAACAGATTTCTTTTGTAGTCTTAAGGGTTTTCTACATATAACATCATGTCACCTATTAACAGAGATTGTTTTACTTTTCCCTCTCCAATTTGGATGCCTTTGTTTTTCTTGCATAATTATCTGCTGAGACCTTTCAGTGCTGTGTTGAGTAGAAGTGGTATAGTTGAATAGAAGACATGCTTGTCTTGTTTCTTGATGTTAGATAAAAATATTTTCTTTTATCAAGTATTATGCTCAAAATTCTCCAAGCCAGGCTTCAGCAATACATGAAGTGTGAATTTCCAGAAGTTCAAGCTGGTTTTAGAAAAGACAGAGGAACCAGAGATCAAATTGCCAACATCCACTGGACCATGGAAAAAGCAAGAGAGTTCCAGAAAAACATCTATTTCTGCTTTCTTGACTATGCCAATGCCTTTGACTGTGTGGATCACAATAAACTGTGGAAAATTCTGAAAGAGATGGGAATACCAGACCACCTGACCTGCCTCTTGAGAAACCTATATGCAGGTCAGGAAGCAACAGTTAGAACTGGACATGGAACAACAGACTGGTTCCAAATAGGAAAAAGAGTATGTCAAGGCTGTATATTGTCACCCTGCTTATTTAACTTATATGCAGAGTACATCATTGGAAACGCTGGGCTGGAAGAAGCACAAGCTGGAATCAAGATTGCCGGCAGAAATATCAATAACCTCAGATATGCAGATGACACCACCCTTATGGCAGAAAGTGAAGAGGAACTCAAACGCCTCTTGATGAAAGTGAAAGAGGAGAGTGAAAAAGTTGGCCTAAAGCTCAACATTCAGAAAACTAACATCATGGCATCTGGCCCCATCACTTCATGGGAAGTAGATGGGGAAACAGTGGAAACAGTGTCAGACTTTATTTTTTTGGGCTCCAAAATCACTGTAGATGGTGATTACAGCCATGAAATTAAAAGACGCTTACTCCTTGGAAGGTAAGTTATGACCAACCTAGATAGCATATTCAAAAGTAGAGAC
>NW_011494852.1:5698770-5705911 GCF_000754665.1 Bison bison bison | reverse complement strand
ACCAACCTAGATAGCATATTCAAAAGTAGAGACATTACTTTGCCAACGAAGGTTTGTCTAGTCAAGGCTATGGTTTTTCCAGTGGTCATGTATGGATGTGAGAGTTGGACCGTGAAGAAAGCTGAGTGCCAAAGAATTGATGCTTTTGAACTGTGGTGTTGGAGAAGACTCTTGAGAGTCCCTTGGACTGCAAGGAGATCCAACCAGTCCATTCTAAAGGAGATCAGTCCTGGGTGTACCTTGGAAGGACTGATGCTAAAGCTGAAACTCCAATACTTTGGCCACCTCATGTGAAGAGGTGACTCATTGGGAAAGACTCTGATGCTGGGAGGGATTGGGGGCAGGAAGAGAAGGGGATGACAGAGGATGAGATGGCTGGATGGCATCACCGACTCGTTTGGGTGAACTCCGGGAGTTGCTGATGGACAGGGAGGCCCGGCGTGCTGTGATTCATGGGGTCGCAGAGTCGGACTGAGCAACAGAACTGAACTGAACTGATGCTTCCTATTGGTCTTTCATATAGCTTTTATTATGTGGAGATTATTTCATATATACCTTTTGTTACAATGGAGATGATTTCCTTCTATTCCTATTTTGTTGAGTGTTTTTATTATAAAGGGGTGTTGAATTTTGTCAAATGCTTTTTCTGTGTCAGTTGACATGATCGTGTTTTCTTCCTTCATTTTGCTGATGTGCCATATTACATTGGTGAACTTTCCTATGATGAACCATGCTTGCATTCTAGGAATAAATCCATTTGGTTGTGTATAATCCTTTTAATATACTGCAGAATTCTGTTTGCTAGTACTTTGTTGAGGATATTTGGATAAATGATCATAAGAGACATTGTTCTGTAGTTTTCTTTACTGTAGTGGTTTTTTAATAGTTTTTTTAATAGGGTTGTGCTGGTCTCATAGAATCAGTTAGGAAGTATTCCCTCCTCTTCAACTTTTTTGAAAAGTTTGAGAAAGACTGGTATTAGTTCTTGTTTATATTCATCAGTGAAGCCACCAGGCCGAGGACTTTTCTTTGGTGGGAGGTTTCTATTTTTCTTTTTTCCTTTTTTGGCTATGCTGCATGGCTTGCTGGATCTTAATTCCCCAACCAGGGAACTGGAGGCACTTATGGATGGCATCACTGACTCGATGGACGTGAGTCTCAGTGAACTCCGGGAGTTGGTGATGGACAGGGAGACCTGGCGTGCTGCGATTCATGGGGTTGCAAAGAGTCGGGCACGACTGAGCGACTGATCTGATCTGATCTGATCTGCTTTGCAACCTTGGCCAAAGAGCTTGGTCACTCAGTGAATAGTAACAAAAGGGGAATGCCATAAAAGATTTGTTAATATAAAGTACAATATAAATTCTCTGGAGGTGAACAGTATTTGGGTCATAACTGAAAAACTTCAAACATCGCTTGAATTCCAAGGAGTTCCTAAATTATTTGATGCCTTATAAGAACTGAACCATATAAAATCCTTCTCACACTCTCTTCATTACAAGTTGTATAATTCCACTGTCTACTATACATATATCCCACAAAGTCTCTCTCCAGTGTGAATTCTGTGATGTACCTTAAGCATTGAACTAAGCCTAAAGGACTTCCCACATCTGTGGCATTCAAAGGGTTTCTCACCAGTATGAATACTCTGGTGTACTTTAAGGCTCGAACTGAGCCTAAAGCACTTCCCACATTTGTTACATTCAAAAGGTCTCTCACCACTGTGAATACTCTGATGTCGAGTAAGTCGTCCATACACACTAAAGGCCTTCCCACATGCCTCACATTCATACGGTTTCTCACCAGTATGAAATCTATGGTGTATAGTAAGTTGATGGCTACTCCTAAAAGCCTTCCCACACTCCTTACATTCATAGGGTTTCTTACCAGTATGAATTCTCTCATGTCTAACAAGATGTGAAGCATGACTAAAGGCCTTCCCGCAGTCTTTACATTCATAGGGTTTTTCACCAGTATGAATCCTGTCATGTTGTATGAGGTTTGAGGCTTGACTAAAGGCCTTCCCACATTCCTTACATTCATACGGTTTCTCACCAGTATGAATTCTCTGATGTATTTTAAGTGTTCCAACATCACTAAAGGCCTTCCCACATTCCTTACATTCATAGCATTTCTCACCAGTATGAACTCTGGCATGTTGAGCAAGGTTGGAGGCACGACTAAAAGCCTTCCCACACTGTTCACATTCATAGGGTTTCTCACCAGTATGAATTCTCTTATGTACTTTAAAGTCTGTAAGACGACTAAAAGCCTTCCCGCATTCCTCACATTCATACGGTTTCTCACCAGTATGAATTACTTGATGTACTTTTAAGTCTGTAGGACGACTAAAGGCCTTCCCACATTCCTTACATTCATACGGTTTCTCACCAGTATGAATTACTTGATGTACTTTTAGGTCTGTATGACGACTAAAGGCCTTCCCACATTCCTTACATTCATATGGTTTCTCTCCATTATCAATTCTGTGATGTAGAGTAAGAGATGAACGTTTTTTATAAATGTATGCTTTTCCATTGCTGGTTATTTCACATCTTGAGTCCAAATCTAAAACAAATAAGAAAAAAGTTCCTTTGACCACCAAACAAAACATTTTATAGAATTAAGAGAAAAACTGAAAATTTCACCCAGTAAAGATGGTTTAAAGAACTCTACAATACAGTTATAAAACTTGAAAATTTAAAAGGAGGGCTCAGAATAAGTAAGTTTATGCAGTACAGTGCTGGTAAATGTTTAACAGCCAACTCTACAAAGACACACACCTAACACATCCAGCCCTGATTTACAGTGTTTGCCAATGTCTATGGTGTAAACAGCGCCACCACAGGCAATTTCAAGCTATCAATGTAATGAAACTGAAACTAGATTTATGACGATATGCAAAATCTCGTCCCTAGAGAGCCAGTATCAGCCATCTCTAAATACTATTTCCATCTAAAATATAAATATGTACATATATAAAACTTTAAAAAGCAAATTATTTATACCTGATCAGTCTTCAATTACAATTCCCCTAAAAATATGCATTTCCACCACTGTGACACTTTCCCTCTGTGCAGAGCACATGTGCTTTTATTTATTCTTCATAATAAATTAAGATACTGAGGGTCTTTGCTTAGTTACTCCTCCCCTGACACTTTATTATTTATCATCCTTATAGATGTTCAATCTCATTCATTCCTTCATAGCTTTTCTCAGGTCCTCTCTAGCTTTCCTTTTTAACCAAGGCCAACCATTCTGGTCAAGGCTTTACCCTGATGGTAAAGTATCTGCCTACCAATGCAGGAGACATGGATTTGATCCCTCATTTGGGAAGATCTGCTGAAGATGGAAATAGCAACCCATTCCAGTATTCTTGCCTGGGAAATCCCAGGGACAGAAGAGCCTGGCAGGCTACTGTCCATGGGGGTAACAAGAGTTGGACACAACTTAGCGTCTAAACATCACATCATCATCATCAACCATTCTGGTCATCCCCAGAAAAGTCTGTCAATCAGTTCTCTGATATATACCAGGTATACATACAAGTCATGTAGTATTTTGAACATTTAGGGACTTTGGGCAAAAGAGGGAACTTGAATTATACAAAAGAGTCTAGAAGAGCACCAAGAATTATATGAAAAATAATTAGCAGTTGGGGGCTCAATGATAAAAGTCTCTGTGAAGTATCTTGATCAAAATACAAAGGGTTTAATGAGGAGGCTATGAGTTGAGGGCAAAAAATATTTTCTTGTAACTAGCGTATGGTGTGGTATGTGTATAAAAACTTGAAAGAATATTAACAACATGCTTCAAAATTGATAACAATGGAAATTAATAAATACTAGCAACCAAAAGCACTTTCATGTGGAAATGAAAATGCCTTCTAGAAAAATGCTAGATCACTATGGGAAGAAAAAACTAAAATAAAAGAATTCCAATAAATGGACCACACAGAAAACAAACCCATATCTGAATCTTGGGCATTGTTTCACCAGGCAGAGAACTGAAAACCTAAAATAATTATCTCTACAAAAAAGTGATTTGAAACTCAAAGCCTAATATGTAAAAAATAAACAACAAACAACAAAGTAGAGGGAGGAAGTAAAATAAAGATAAAAGTAGAACATAATGAGTTAGAAAACAATAGCATTAACAAATAAAGAGCTGGTGTTTAAAAAAAAAATCATTATATGAAGTGTTACATAAATCAATTTAAAAAGACAATTAAAAACAAATGATAATATGAGGAAAACAAGAATCATCAGAGGAATTAAAAGAAACAGGAATTTATTTAAACTGTAAGGTATAATTTGTATGAATTATACTACATGACTACTTTTGAAAGTATGGATTACTTTCTAGGAAAATTTATCAAAACTGACCACAGAAGAGAAAGCCTAAACCAATCAGATGCTACAGAAGAAACAGAAAAAAAGCTGCCAGAAAAAAAAAGTAATAAACATATTTTAACACCTGTATTGTAATTTCTCAATATCTAGATCTAAAAAAATGGATACAGCATAGCTGAACAAAGGGAAAATTTAGGCTCTTATGCCAAAAAGGAAGAATTCAAAGGCTTAGAAAGTTTAACCTGGCCAAAAAATTTAAAAAATAGTGGCATAAAAATGATTGTGACAGGTAAAAACCATGCAATAAAAAGCAATGAATCAGCAATGATACAAGAGAAAAAAATTGTTTCTCATCATTAAATAATTCTAACTGAAGAAGTTCTAGTACCAGTATGGCATCATGAAGTTCCTGTGGCCTGCCCCCTTTCTGACTGATTTCAACAATTAACACTTGACAAAACACAAAAACATTAAGGCTGTAAATGAATCAGGAGGGCCTTGGAACGGAGTCAGACTTTACAAAGCAGCCAAGACTGAGCCGAGTTTCTTGCCTAACTCACTCTCATGTCCGTGTTTCAAGGGCAGGTCCCAGTTATTGTGGGGTAAGCATGGCCTACAAAACTTCCAAAATAAACTCCACAATATTTCTGGCTATAAGAACAATAAGAGGGAGCACTGCCAAAGAGGGAGCACTGCCAAACTAGAAAGCAAGGGGGGAATGCTGGGACAAAAATAGCCAGAAAAGATTTCTTAATTTGGTATTTGGGTATGTGAAAGTGAAAGGCACTCAGTTGTGTCTGACTCATTGCAACCACATGGACTATATACACCCCATGGAATTCTCCAGGCCAGAATACTGGAGTGGGTAGCCTTTCCCTTCTCCAGGAGATCTTTCCTACCCAGGGATCAAACCCGGATCTCCTACATTGCAAGCAGATCCTTTACCAATTGAGCTATCAGGGACGCCCATCTGGGTGTGCAGCAGTACAACATTCACCCTTACCAACAATGACATGTGCATGAGGATATAAATCAGTGTGGCAACACTATACCTACAAACAATTTGAAAACCTCTCCCCGAAGAAAATTACAAGCACAAGTGATTTCACTGGTGAACTGTTTCAAATACTTAGTGAAGAGGTACTACCAATTCTAAACAAACATAGGAGTGAATCACTCTATGTAGCTAGTTACTGTGATACCAAACAGGAGAAAAACATTGTAAGAAGTGAAAATTACACAGTATAAAATCTTGTAAACATATTTGTGTATATGCTTAGTCGATCAGTCATGTCCAGCTCTGTGATCCTATGGACTGTAGCCTGCCAGGCTCCTCTGTCCATGGAATTACCCGGGAAGAATAATGGAGTGGGTTGCCATTTCCCTCCCCAGGGAATCTTCTCAACCAAGGGATAGAACCTGCTTGGCAGGTGGATAATCACTGAGCCATCTTGGGAAGTCTTCGTAAATATATATGCAAAATACTAAACACTATCTTAAAAGAATTGATCAACATATAAAAAAGATAATACATTATGCCTGTCTTAGTCCATTTGGGCTACTGTAACAAAAAATACCGTGGGTAGCTCATAAACACAGAAATTTACTTCTTACAGTTCCAAAGGCTGAGAAGTCCAAGATCAAGGGACCAGTATGATCATATTCTGGGAAAGGCCTTCTTCCTAGTTCATAGCCAGTACGCTCTCAATGCATTCTCATACAGTGTAAGGGGTTAGGAATCTTTGTGGGAACTCTTAATAAGAACACTAATTCTACTCACAAGGGCTCTACCTTCTTGCCCTAATCAAATCCCAAGGGCTTTTCCTCCAAATGGCATTATCTTTGGGAGTTAGGATTTCAATATGTGCATACTGGGGTATAGAAACATTCAGACCATATCAATGATCAATCTCAGGAATACAAGACTGGTTTAATATTTGAAAATTCGATCAATATAATTAACCATAAAACCCATATGGATCATGTCTAAAAAAAATTTTTTTTAAAGCATTTAATAAAAGTCATATCTGTCCCTCAGAAAAACTCACAGCAGGGACTTTCTTGGTGATCCAATGGTTAAGAATTTGCCTTCCAATGCAGGGGGTGTGGGTTCAACTCCTGGTTGGGAAGCTAAGATCCCACATGTTTTGCAGCCAAAAAACCGTAACATAAATAACAGAAACAATATTGTAACAAATTCAATAAAGACTTTAAAAAATAGTTCATATTAAATAAAATCTAAAAAAAAATTACAGCAAACTAGAAAGAAAGAACTTATCCTAATAAAGATCGCCTGCCAAAAACCCACAGCTAACATCACATCCAACAGTGAGAGAATTATGCCTACCACATATGATCAGGAACAATAAAAAGTTATGCCCCCCCCCAAAAAAAAGTTATGCCCTCAGTACTTCTATTCAACACTGGACTAGAAGTTCCAGGCAGTGCAATAAGTCAAGAAAATAAATAAAGGCATGCAGGAGAAAAGCTAAGAAACAAAAATGTCATTAATCAAGATTACTTAATCATACATGTAGAAAGTCAAATGTAATCTACAAAACAGCTACTAGAAGACAATAACTGAGTTTAGCAAGCCTGAAGCATATACAACCAATATGTACAATAAATATGAGAGAACACTCAGGAATTCAAATTTTAAAAACTTTAAAGTAGTATCAAAACTAGGATATCATGAGGGATATATCTCAAAAAAGATGTGTAAGATGCTTACTCCTTGGAAGGAAAGTTATGACCAAACTAGATAGCATACTGAAAAGCAGAGACATTAC
>NW_011494852.1:5680967-5698445 GCF_000754665.1 Bison bison bison | reverse complement strand
GGGTGAACTCCGGGAGTTGGTGATGGACAGGGAGGCCTGGCATGCTGCGATTCATGGGGTCGCAAAGAGTCTGACATGATTGAGTGACTGAACTGAACTGAAGACCTATACACTATAAACTACAAAACACAGCTGAGAAATATAAATAAATAAATGAAGACATATATCATGTTCATGGGATGTAAAACTTGGTATTATTAAGATGTCAATAATTACTGCTGAATTGATTTATAGATTTAATGTAATTTCATTAAAAAGTCCTAGCAGACATTTTTGTTGTCTATGATGAAACTGACAAGCTGATCCTAAAATTTATAAGGAAATGCAAAGGATCTTGAATAGTTAAACTTTGAAAAGACTGTAATACAAGGACTAAATAACACTACTTAATTATAAGACTTATGAAGATACAGTAATCAGTAAGACACATCAAATTGACATATAACCAATGGAACAGATTATCAGAAATAGATCCATACATATGTGAAAATTTTACTTTCATCATTTCAAAGGCAATAGTGAAGAAAGAAATGATGCAGGAACAATTGGGATAGCCATATGCTGAAAAATAAAAAAAGAATCCAGACTTTCATAAGTAAAAATGAAATAAAAAATGGATCACAGACCTGAACGTTAAACATAAAACTGTGCAACTTCTAGAGGAAAACAGGAAAAAATGTTTGACCTTGGGCTAGGCAAAGAATTCTTCAGTTCAGTTCAGTTCAGTTCAGTCACTCAGTCATATCTGACTCTTTGTGATCCCATGGACCGTAGCATGCCAAGCCTCCCTGTCCATCACCAACTCCCAGAGTTTACTCAAACTCATGTCCATTGAATCAGTGATGCCAACCAACCATCTCATCCTCTGTTGTCCCCTTCTCCTCCCGCCTTCAATCCTTCCCAGCTTCAGGGTCTTTGCAAATGAGTCAGTTCTTTGCATCAGGTGGCCAAAGTATCAGAGTTTTAGCTTCAGCATCAGTCCTTCCAATGAATATTCAGGACCAATTTCCTTTAGGATGGACTGGTTGGAATACCAGACCACCTGACCTGCCTCCTGAGAAATCTGTATGCAGGTCTAGAAGCAACAGTTAGAACTGGACATGGAACAACAGACTGGTTCCAAATCAGGAAAGGAGTACGTCAAGGCTGTATATTGTCACCCTGCTTATTTAACTTATATGCAGAGTACGTCTGGATATAATGCTGGACTGGATGAAGCACAAGCTGGAATTAAGACTGCCGGGAGAAATAACAATAACCTCAGATATGCAGATGACACCACCCTTATGGCAGAAAGCAAAGAGAAACTAAAAAGCCTCTTGATGAAAGTGAAAGAGGAGAGTAAAAAGTTGGCTTAAAACTCAACATTCAGAACACTAAGATCATGGCATCTAGCCCCATCACTTCATGGGAAATAGATGGGGAAACAGTGGAAACAGTGTCAGACTTTATTTTTTTGAGCTCCAAAATCACTGCAGATGGTGACTGCAGCCATGAAATTAAAAGACGCTTGCTCCTCGGAAGAAAAGTTATGGCCAACCTAGACACTATATTAAAAAGCAGAGACATTACTTTGCCAACAAAGATCAGTCTAGTCAAAGGTATGGTTTTTCCAGTAGTCGTGTATGGATGTGAGAGTTGGACTATAAAGAAAGCCTGAGTGCCGAAGAATTGATGCTTTTGAACTGTGGTGTTGACGAAGACTCTTAAGAGTCCCTTGGACAGCAAAGGGAATTCTTAGATACACCAAAAGTCATGATTCATAAAGATATACAGGTAAACTCAATTTTGTGAAAGTTAAAAACTTCTGTTCTCTAAAACATTGCTACAAGAATGAAAGGAAAAATCACAATAAAAAAGAGAATATTAAAAAAAGCTATATTTTAATGTAGACTATGAAAAGTAACTTACAAGTTCAATAAGAAAACAGAAAAGATTTTAAAAGATACTGCACCAAAGAAACAGTAAAGAAGATACTCAATATCATTAGCCATTACAGAGAATAAGATTTAAGCCACAACAAAATGCCACTATATACTTATTTGAAAGGCCAAAATTAAAAAGACTTATCATACCAATTGTTCATAAGATATGGAGGATCCACCTTTCTCTTAGAGCTGGTGGAGATGTGAAATGGTATAAAAACTCTATAAAAATTTCTTACAAATTTAAATTTATAATCTTATTTATCTAAATTTAAAATCTTGGACTTCCTTGGTGATCCAGTGGTTAAGAATCCACCCGCCAATGCAGGGGACGCAGGTACGATCCCTGATCCAAGAAGATTGCACATGCCACCAGGCAACTAAGCCTGTGAGCCACAACTACTGAAACCCCCACCCTAGAGCCCACGCTCTGCAACGAGAGAAGCCGCTACAATGAGAAGCCACGCACTGCAACCAGAGAGTAGCCCCCACTTACTGCAACTAGAGAAAGCCCTTGAGCCTCAACGAGGACCCAGCATGGCCAAAAATAAATGAATTTTAAGTCTTACACATTTAATCATACATGTCCCATATAATCCAGGCATTCAACTGATCAGTATTTAGCCTAAAGAAATGAAAGCATATGTCCATTCAAAAACTTGTAAACAAATATCTACAGCATCTTAATTTGTCATTGCTAAAACCCAAAAATGTCCATCAACAAATAATGAAGAAACAACTGTGGTATAATCAAATACTGGTATAGTACTGAGCAATAAACAGTAAAATACAAATAACAACATGATGAACTTCAACATAATTACGCTGACTAAAGGAAGATGAAAAACTTCACACTATCATGTTTATATAAAACTACAGAAAATGGAATCAACTCAATTGTGATAGAAAGTAGAAAGTAGATCAGTGCTTACCTAGGGAAGCTGGAAGGAGACAGAGGAGGAAGGATTACGAGGGGACACAAGAAATGTCAAGTTTTGAAAAAAAATTTTAATAGACTCAGATAAAGCATTTGACAAAATTGAATACCCATTCATAGCAAAAACAAACAACAACAAAAAAGAAAGCAGCAAACTAGGAACAAAAGAAAACTACCTCAATTTAACAAAGGTCACAAATGAAAAAATCTACCTCAAGATTCTCACTTTCTATGCCAACATGAAGAACACAATAGAGACCAGAAATAGACACACATACATGTAACCCAACGGGGTGCCAAAGCAATCCAAAGGGTAAAGGAAATTCCTTTTTTAAAAAATGGTGCTAGAATAACTATCCATAGGAAAACCATTAGTCCTGAACCCTACTCACACTGTAATACAAAATTAACTCAAAATGAATACAGAACTAAATGTAAAAGCAAAACTTAAAAAAGGTCAAGAAAAAATAGGGACAAAACTTTGCCACCTTGGGGCAGACAAAGATTTCTTTTATAGTATACCCAAAAAAAATCATAAAGGAGGAATTTGATAAATTGGAATATATAAAAGTTTTAAAACTCCTTCTAAGATATTAATAAAATAGGTAAGACAAATTGTGGGGAAAATGTTTTTAATGTTCCAAAACAACTTCCTTCTGTTCCAAAATAAAGAACAGTTACCCCTCAAGTGTAAGAAAATAATGATTTCAAATGGGTAAAGATTTGAACAAATATTCCTAAAAATATGAATGATCAGTAAATGAAAGAAACTCAAGATGATTAGTCATCATGGAAATGTAAATTAAAACCACTAAGATACTACTACATACCAACTATAGTATCTAGAATTTAAGGGACTACAAGATCAAGTGTTGAAAAGGATATGGAGTAAGTGGAATGGAGCAATGTAAACTTTCTAAGATTGTTAAACATGTAGTTACTGGGCTTCCCTGGTGGCTCAGTTGGTAAAGAATCCACCTGCAATGCAGGAGACTCAGGTTTGATCCCTGGGTCAGGAAGATCCCCTGGAGAAGGATATGCTAACCCACTCCAGTAATCTTGGCTCAGAAATGCTATGGACAGAGGATTCTGGTGAGCTACAGTTCACAGGGTTGCAAAGAGTTGGACATGACTGAAGCAACTTAGCACACATTACTTATTAGCACACATCACTGAGAAGGGAGCTTTCAACTAATGTTTCGGGGATATGTTTACCAAGTACATGATGCCTGGGCTACCACTTACACAAATGACTTCTGCCTGACTGGCTCTTACCTGTACACCAGCTTCTTGTTTCTTCTCTCACAACTAGCCAGGGCTCTTTTCCTTGCTCCAGTAAGGTAATTACATTTGGCTTAGAAATGGAATGGCCTGCTTTAAAGAAAAAAGAATGCCACAGGATGGAGAAATAAATTGCGACTAGTCAAGATTAAAATTATAATTACGATTATAAAAGATCATAATGATATTGACTATTTTAGAGAAGAATGAGAGAGTTAAAGAACAAGAGATTAGTTGGTAAGGTAAAGTTTTTGTTTTGGTGTGTTTAAAATTCAAACTTTTATGTCTTCTAACTCTAGAGATCAAGCATAATGTGGTTAAAAAGATAACTCTGAAGCCTGGACTCAATTCCTGCCTTTGGCATAACCTTGAACAATTCATTTAAACCCACTGCACCTCAGTATTCTCCTTTATAAAATGGGGATAATAGTACTGTTGGGGGAATTAAATCAGTTAATACTCAAGTTATTTTAGTAAGTTAAATCACATAATGTACCTAGAATAATGCTTACTGCACAGTAATCAAAATGTTAACTATTAACTTTATTCTTATGCTCTAGTATCACTAGAGGACACAAGAAAGGACAGCTATAAGATATTCGTTCCATTCTGAATGTAATTTTCACCAATCACAACTTTCAACAACAAATCAGATGAAGACTTTTGTTTTAGGAAATGAACTGCATTTGGTACAATTTTAAATAAATTCCAATTATCCAACCCATTATCATACAAACTGTGGAGGCTCTGAGAGCAATTCAGGGCCCTGTGATAAGCTAATATCCCTAAAACTGTTTCAAATCATAAAATGAAGTATTAGAGCAATTTGGAACACAAATTAACAAAAAAACTTCGATCCTTTGACCATGTTGTACAATATATGCCGCAAATTTCTAATTTAGCTGCTTGGTCATTATGGAAGAGATGCAAATACAAAAACAGAACACATGGAGATATAAGTATGACTGAAGGATAGAGAAGATTAAGGTATTTAATGGTGCTGCCATTTCTAACCTGACAAAGCTCAGCCACTTTTTGGGGAAGAGGAAAAACAAATTTAGTTAGTTTCTTGAAAGGCAGCCCTGCAAATCACAGTGGAAAAAATACATAGCCTATAGAGCAGATTCTAAATTAACCTAAATTAACCTAAATTATTTGAGGCTGATGAACATACCCAATGAGACCAAGTTACCATAGTTCTCCATCATCACATCCCGGTACAAAGTCTTCTGAACAGGGTCCAGGCATTCCCACTCCTGCTGAGAGAATCCTATGGCCACATCACTGAATGTCAACGATCCCTGAAACCATAAATACACGTGTCACTGAAGAAATTAAAGAAAATACGTTGAAAGTAGAAGCAGAGGAATTGATGGACTTCTCTGCAGGAAAAGAGAAAATGAAAGCACGTAGAACGGCAATCTAGAATATGGAAGGAGACTGAAGCACAATGTATACATATTTTTTAAGAAGCCTGCTGACACAGGTCGAATGTCTTCCATACTCTGGATACTTCTAAATATCTGAACCATTTGGAAATGGACAAAATAATAATGTTTCCCTCCTAAACTAAAAAGCCTACACAAGAATAATGTTCAAATAGTATCTGCCTCAAAAATTCTCAATAAATATTTCTTCAAATTTTAGAAAACTGGGTAAAATTAAAGATTTCCTTCAAGTGTTCTTGTTCAGACACCCAGTCACATCCAACTCTTTGTGATCCCATGGACTGCAGCACGCGAGGCTTCTCTGTCCTTCACCATCTCCCGGAGTTTGCTCAAACTCATGTCCATCGAGTCAGTGATGCCATCCAACTATCCCATCCTCTGTCACCCCCTTCTCCTTCTGCCTTCAGTCTTTCCCAGCATCAGGGTCTTTTCCAATGAGTCAGCTCTTCACATCAGGTAGCCAAAGTATTGGAGCTTCAGCTTCAGCATCAGTCCTTTCAATTAATATTCAGGGTTGATTTCCTTTAGGATTGACTGGTTTGATCTCCTTGCAGTCCAAGGGACTCTCAAGAGTCTTCAACAGCACCACAGTTTGAAGGTTATCAATTCTTTGTCACTCAGCCTTTTTTATTGTCCAGCTCTCACATCCACACATGACTACTGGAAAAACCACAGCTTTGATTAGATGGACATTTGTCAGCAAAGTAATGTCCCTGCTTTTTAATATGCTGTGTAGGTTTGTCATTGCTTTTCTTCCAAACAGCAAGTGTCTTTTAATTTCTTGACTATTGTCACCATCTACAGTGATTTTGCAGCCCATGAAAATAAAGTCTGTCACCAGCCCATGAAAATAAAGTCTGTCACTGCTTCCATTGTTCTTCCATCTATTTGCCATGAAGTGAAGGCACTGGATGCCATAATCTTTTTTTTTTAATGCTGAGTTTTAAGCCAGCTTTTTCACTCTCCTCTTTCCCCTTCATCAAGAGGCTCTTTATTTCTTCTTCACTTTCTGGCATAAGGGTGGTGTAATCTGCATATCTGAAGTTACGGGTATTTCTCCTGGCAATCTTGATTCCATCTTGTGCTTCACCTAGCCTGGCGTTTCGCATGATGTACTCTGCATATAAGTTAAGTAAGCAGGGTGACAATATACAGTCTTGTCATACTCCTTTCCCAATTTTGAAGCAGTCCATTGTTCCGTGTCTGGTTCTAACTGTTGTTGCTTCTTGACCTGCATACAGGTTTTGCAGGAGGCAGGTAAGGTGGTCTGAGATTTCCATCTCTTTAAGAATTTTGCAGTTTATTGTGATTTATACTCCTAGGGACGGGGGAGCCTGGTGGGCTGGCGTCTATGGGGTCACACAGAGTTGGACATGACTGAAGTGACTTAGCAGCATACAAAATCTTTAGCGTAGTCAATGAAGAATACGTAGATGTTTTTCTAGACTCTCTAGCTTTTGCTATGATCCAATGGATGGCAATTTGATCTTTGGTTCCTCTGCATTTTCCTGTATATCTGGAAGTTTTCGGTTCACATATCATTGACGCCTAGCTTGGAGGATTTTGAGCATTACTTTGCTAGCATGTGAAACGAGTGCAATTTTGCGGTATTTTGAACATTCTTTGGCGTTGCCCTTCTTTGGGATTGGAATGAAAACTGACCTTTTCCAGTCCTATGGCCACTGCTGAGATTTCCAGATTTGCTGGCATATTGAGTGCAGCACTTTAAAAGCATCATCTTTCAGGATTTGAAATAAGCATTAAGTCCTTCATTATGTCAGATATTGCCATAAGCATTTTTGTTTTGTTCAATAAATCCATGTATTATTTTGGTATATGACATTGTATTTTATAAGTAAATCATATTTAATCATTTACACAATTAGATACTCAACATTCGGAAAGTTTTCCACAATTCTAAGGTCCTGTTTTCACCAACTACATATAATGATATGCATTGTTGCTGTTATCTACCATTTCTCACTAAATGTTTTCCTTATTCTGAGTGTGGCAGGTAACTTTATTGATTACCAATAATCTCCATTTCCTGGAATTTATGTCCTCATGTAATCCTCTCCCTTTGAATGTGGGCTGAACCCAGTGAAAGAATTATTTCTGACAGAATAGAATAGAGAAAAGTGATGGAATGTCATGTTCAATGTTGGCTTATAAAAAACCATGAATTCCACACTGCTTATTCTCTCTTGCAGTCTCACTTGCTCACTCTGTGGAAGCCAGCTACCATGTTGTGAGCTGCTCTAAGGAGAGGCCCACATGACAATAAACCAAGGACAGCTGCCAGTCAACAGCTACTGAGGAAGTGAGGCCCTCAATCCAACAGCCATGAGAACTTCATCAAGTCAACAACAATATCAGTGAGCCTGGATGCAGATCCACTCAAAAGTTGGGCTTTAAAATGACTGCAAACCTGACCAACACATTGATAACCCTATAAGAGACCCAGAGCAGAAGAGTCAAGCTAAGCCACATCCAAATATTTGACTGACTGAAACTGTGAGATAAATGTTTGCTGCTTTAAGATACAGAGTAATTAATTAAATTAATTAATTTCAGAGTAATTAATTATGCAGTAAAAGATAACTCATTTGACTTAAATGATACTGAAGAAGGCTGGTCAATTATACAGATGTTACACAAACATAGCATGTCTCATTCAACAACAAAATAGCCTTAGTATTTATGTCTCATGGCTTTCCTAGCAAATCCATGACTGCCATCTTAAAAGCCCCAATCATAACCTAATCCACAGAAAGCAAGAATTTCATACCACATTAAGATTCAGGTCATTCAATGATAAATTCCACTGCATCTACCTGGAAATCTCACATCTGTGGAAAACATCAAAGTCTTACCATGGATAGTTAAATAGAACCACTATCTCTATCTCCTAAAGGAAATCAGTCCTGAATATTCATTGGAAGGACTGATGCTGAAGCTGAAACTCCAATACTTTGGCCACCTGATGTGAAGAACTGACTCATTTGAAAAGACCCTGAAACTGGGAAAGATTGAAGGCAGGAGGAGAAGGGACAACAGAGGATGAGATGGTTGGATGGCATCACTGACTCGATGGACATGAGTTTGAGCAGGATCCAGGAGTTGGTGATGGTGATGGACAGGGAGGCCTGGTGTGCTGCAGTCCATGGAGTCGAAAAGAGTCGGACACGAGTGAGTGACTGAACTGAACTGTCTCTATCTCCAAACTACAAATCTGACCTGCACAGCATAAATCTTTACTTCAAAGAACTTTAAGCCCCATTATTCCATCACTGCCCTTAATTGAAAAATGGGCACTTAAAATACACTGAATAATCTGGGAAATAATTATATGAACGCTAGTTTCGGATGGGCCAAACAGAGACAGTGCTAAGTAATCTGACCTCATATTTCTCTGGAACAATAGTTAGGAAACAGGTTATTTATTTATTTATTAGGAAACAGGTTATTTGAGCAAACTTTCTCTTAGGAAACTTCAGGAAAATTAATTAAAATGCTTACATGACCTAAAATACACACACATGTTTCAACAAGAAGAGAAATATTAACTTACATGGGCCATGGTTTTAGACCTATAAGAGCTGATCAGTCCTCTGGGCTTCTCTATCAGAAAAGCCGAGTCCAGAAAACCCAGACCTGGGAGAAGAGAAAGACTTTCAGATGTGCTTTAGAGTTTCCACACTGGGCATCAGTTAATATCACCATTTATGCTCTTCTATTCCAGATTCCTAATCACTTTGCATTACACACAACTTGGGTAAGTAAGAATTCTGGACAAATTCATTCCTCACTCATTTCCCAGAGCCCTCAGCTGCAGTCATTAGAAATGTTCTGACCAATGTACCATTGTGATCAGATTGATATGAACCTGAGATTGGGCAGCTGTGTCCTGCTCTAAACAGATCTTCCTCTTTCCATTGTGAACTTCAAGACAGAAAAGAGGCTATGTAATCCAAATTAAAACCTCTTTTTGTGGCCTTGAAAGTGGTTGCAGTTGATCAATATTAGAGATGGACAAGAAATGTTCAGCATTCTAAGTCCAGCAAAGCTTATTAGTTAAATATATGACAGACCAACAATATACTAGAATACAAAGTAGTCATTAAATGTTAAATTGGGAAGAATATTTAATGAAGTGGAAAGTGTTTCATTTACATCAATAGAAAAGTCAACTAATATATTTCTATTTATAAAATATAGCAGCATATTAATCAATACAGAGAAAAGAATGACAGATAATCATAAAACAGAAGATAGAAATGTCTAGAAATTTGTATGTCTACATACCAAGAGCTCTTATATTTTTGGTTGTTTTGCATTGTTTGTTTTTGTGGGGATGTCTTTAGAAATGAATCACTGTGTATTCAATTGTTTTTAGTCCATACATGAAACAATCAAATAAGACTACTGAAGACATAAAATATATCTTTGCCATGATCAGAATTTGACATGAGCAATCCCTATCTTTTTGCTTAGATCTTGTTTTTTTTTTAAAAGGTTACTTCATAATCATTGTAATAACTGACATAGGAATTTGAAGGATTTTTTTAACTTAAGGTGAAGACTTCCCAAAAGTTCTTTGTTCTTTAAATTCACATTATTTTACTAAATGGCTTTTGTTTCCTTTGGATCCTAGTATCTCATTTCATACTTTTTTCTCAGTTATGTTGGAATTTTGGCTACAAAAAACTTGGGAACAGTCCCTGAGTAATCTCTTTTGTAAACTGATGACAGTCTCAATGCATCTTTATTTCAGATCTTTTTGACAGAAGAATTTTTGTTTCTGAACCAGTCAGTTTTGTCATGATTCCCTCCAGACAGCTGCTGAATTATTTTACCTATAATTTTGCTATACATCTCATGCTAGAATGAAGTCTACAAGATATAAAGGTCATAGTAAAAATATCCACTTATATTGCCATACAGATCCCATGTGCTCAGTATTACTTGTTTATATTCTTACTGTCACTACAGTCACCCAGATGTCTCCTTTAGGTAGGTCACTTAACTCTCACCAGTGGCCTTTATCACATACTACCTTATAATTATCCCTATTCAGATTTATTCAGATTGTTTTAATTTTTTTTAATTAATTAATTTATTTGTTTTTGGCTGTGCTGAGTCTTCACTGTGGTACTGGCTTTTCTCTAGTTGCAGCAAGCAGGGGCTACGTTCTAGTTGTGGTGTGCGGGCTTCTCATTGCAATGGCTTCTCTTGTTGTGGAGCATGGGCTCTAGGGTGCATGGACTTCAGTAGCTGTGGCTTGAGACGCCCTAGAGCACAGGCTCAGCAGCTGTGGCACACGGGCTTAGTTGCTCCGAGGCATGTTGGGAATCTTCCTGCACCAGGGATTGAACCTATGTCTCCTGCATTGCCAGGTGGATTCTTAACCACTGAATCACCAGGGAAGCCCTATTCCTATTCAGATTTTAAATTCCTTCACAGATTATAAGTACTCTGAAGGAAGTAATTATGTCTTTTTAGTAATTGCATTACCTCAAATATTATACTTTCCAGGTCTGGCATATTTAAAACAATTAAAAGAAGTATGATTTTTTTTACTACAAAATACCACTTTTCAAAAAATTTTTAAGGAAATAACTATATAAATTTACAAAGTATATACACAAGGATGTTCATCAGAGAATAATTTTTGATGGTCCATAATTAAAAACATGAAAATCTCACTGCAAGCAAACCGGTTAAATATATTATAGTCTGCTATTTTGTGACATTTATGCCATGCTATTCTTAATAAGGATGATATTAAACCACATAATTGATGGAAAACAGTATTAAAAGAATTGCTCAGTGAAGAAAGCATGCATAATTTAGGAGGTGGCATCCCACTGAAATTAAGAAAAACATTTCAATGCCGATTTCCTCATCAGCAAAGTAAGGATAAAAAAAATCACATAAAACTATTTTGAAGACTAGGCAAAATAATCCATATACACACTAAACTGTACATCATGATGACTAATGTAAAATTTCTATCATTACTGAAGAAGAAAATCATTCCATATTCCTTAATCTTTCATTATAAAAAGTTAATTCTGATGCTTCCTGGTTTTATTAAAACTTGTGCTTCTTGAGTTTCCTCTTTCTTATAATTCTAATATTTAATAAAATTTTAGGAGTTACATATGAGAAAATAGATTTCTGCTTTATAAAATCATTATTTTAAAAAAGAGATTATTAGACAAGAGAATAGGTTTCTGCTTTATAAAATCATTATTTTTAAAAAGAGAGATTATTAGACAAGAAAAGAGAAACTATGCCCTTCCTCAGTCCCCAGCAGCTATAGAGAGTAAGAAAAACTTTTCAGAATCATAAACCAGTTCAAAGAATAGTATGATAAAATTGAGAATACAACTGGAGAATCAATTTTATTCTTCACATATTTACATAAATATTTATAAATATTATCTTTATTTTCTAGCATAACAACTATGTTTGTAAAAATTGCTTGTACTTGCAAGACACCTGGAAATTAGAGATTAGTGTTATTTTTTCAGAAATTAAGCTCAAACTTCTAAGTTATTAACTCTGAAAAGATGTCTCCCTTAGTAATACAGTGCTCTGGTAATTGTTTCAAATAACATTTGTAATAAATAAAAGGCATAACTGTTTGTAATGCTTTTCACACAAGATTCTCTGCCCTTCCCTCTTCTCCTTACATATACAGGGTATAATGTTCATTATTGGATTAGATTAGATTGTTTTGAACTATGAGTTGGACTCTTTTGTCTCCTTGATCAATTTTATTCTGCCAAAACAAAGCCACACAAAAGTGGAATTAAAAAAAAAATATATATATATACATCAAAATGTTAAAATGATTATCTCTAGGGAGATTATGGGTTATCCTTGCTTTCTTCTCAATATATTCCTTAAGGAAATGAACACAGGCTTATTTTTTGGCAGTAAACCTGTATTAATTCCATTATCATAAATAAAATATAAAGATATTTCAAAGTATTAAAATATTTATAGACATGACTTTGGAAAGAGGCTATATTTTCCTTATTAAAAAGATTTGTTAATATCAGACCTACGATGAAAACCTCAACATGATTAAAATACCACTTAGGTATATTCACTTCCTGAATACTCTTTAGCTGTATTGCACTGATGATAATTAGAGACATTTCACCATAAACACTTTAACATCAACAGAAAGGGAAACTGCCTTCACAAATTAATGTGAACATGTATACCAAGTAGATAGAAAAGTTAGTACATAGAAAATGCTCAGTAAATGTAGCTGAACACTTTCATTCTTCTCTGAAAAACCAATTAAACTATCATTTTGTCTACAATCCTTGCAAGTTTTTACAAAATTCTCTTTTTAAAATGAGCTGAGGCTTTCAAATTTTCTTGACTACTGTTTTATAACTACAGTATATTAAGATTGCTCAACATTGGATAATAGCCATTTTTTTTTCTTGTAATGACTAATTCTTATGAACAGGAATTTTATTATCTATGTAATATTTTAACTCATGGATGTCCTGTGATTTTCTTAACCATTCCATTTGTATAATCATTAATTTTGTGAAAAATCATCTAAAAGTATAAAAATCTTTCATTGCAGATGAGTTACCCATGTCTAATCTTTTAAGGTTATGCACACCTTTGAAAAATGCATTTTTACAAATATATGCAGTAATTCTAGACAATTACAAAGACTTTGTGGTCCCTTGTAAGCCCCCAAACACAAAGGACCCCTGGATCAGAACACTCTGGAAAATTAGCTCCATCTAGCCCTTTGATCGGAGAAGGCAATGGCACCCCACTCCAGTACTCTTGCCTGGAAAATCCCATGGACGGAGGCGCCTGGTAGGCTGCACTCCATGGGGTCGCGAAGAGTCGGACACGACTGAGCGACTTCACTTTCACTTTTCACTTTCATGCATTGGAGAAGAAAATGGCAACCCACTCCAGTGTTCTTGCCTGGAGAATCCCAGGGACGGGGGAGCCTGGTAGGCTACCGTCTATGGGGTCGCACAGAGTCGGACACGACTGAAGTGACTTAGCATAGCATAGCATAGCTAGCCCTTTGATCGGAGAAAGCAATGGCACCCCACTCCAGTAATCTTGCCTGGAAAATCCCATGGACGGAGGCGCCTGGTAGGCTGCACTCCATGGGGTCGCGAAGAGTCGGACACGACTGAGCGACTTCACTTTCACTTTTCACTTTCATGCATTGGAGAAGGAAATGGCAACCCACTCCAGTGTTCTTGTCTGGAGAATCCCAGGGACGGGGGAGCCTGGTGGGCTGCCGTCTATGGGGTCGCACAGAGTCGGACACGACGGAAGCGACTTAGCAGCAGCAGCCCTTTGATAACAGAAGCACTCATCACATTAACTTTATATTTTCGTCATTGATTTACAGAAATCTGAAGGGTGAATGACACCACAATAAAGACAATGTTGAGCATTTATTGTGTTCCATCCTTCAAAGCTACTAAATCCGCCGTGATCTCATACATAAAACCAGCATTAAGTGGGACTGTGGAATCTGTATCAAGGCTCACAGCAGGTTTCTGCCATCGGAGCTCAAGAAATGCTTTCATACTCAAATGTATAAATGAGCCCCAGAGAACTTCCAGGAAGGGTAATCCAAGGAAGGATCGGGGTAGGAACCTGTCTCAGGAGCAATTCTTTTTTTCCCCCCAATAACAGCCTTTTAACAGCTGGACATTATTTAATTATTAATACAACTTTTGGCAGCCACAGTGTGCTGGAGGCTATTTAAAGTTCTGGACGGCAGGAGGAGAAATGGGGGAATTTATAATTTAGGGTGGGCAGCGACCAGGACAGACTCTCAAGCCCCTTGCTACAAAGTGGCCTCTCTCAGAACCCTGGCCTCAGGGACAATTCTTGATTTTAAAATTCCGATTTCAGCAGCCGGTAGGTACTTTCTTGCTGGAAGGTGTCTTGCAGGACTCAAAAACAGATTTCCCAACAGCGTTCACATTCTTTGGGAGACATACATGTTTGAGAGAAGCCTGGAAGCAGCGGCGGGGACAAAGAGCTCTGTGTAATCCACGTTCACAGAAAGGACACTCACTCGGTGTCTCCGTCACACAAAACGAACGCACACCTCTCTCAGTCTCACAATCGCACTCACTCTAAAAGAGGGATAAAACCAGCGCCCCCCCAACCCCGCTGTTCAAGCGTCCACAGCCTCGAGGGGACGCGCGGACTCGCGCGGCGGCGCTCGGGCGGTCCACGCTTTCAGCGCCTTTCGCAACCCCACTCCCACCGCCACTCACCGTCCCTCGCGGGCTCTGGCTAAGTCTGCATAGTCGCCTCCGCGGCGACCCACGCTGGATTCCTCCTCAGACGGTGCCACTCACGCGCAGTCTGCAACAAGAGATACGGAAAAAGAACCAGAGGCCAAAGTCACCGGGTAGTCTGTGGGACGTAAGGCTCCACGTCTTAAAACTCCTAAAGCAAAGTAGCCGCCGGGTGGGGCCGGGAGGCTTCTGGGAGTGACCGCCGGACTGCGCCTGCGCAGCGCATACTTGACGGAAGGCGGGACGTGAGGCAGGGGGTGTGTCCAACGGGTCCCTGGGCCAGGAGGAGGCGTATCCGAATGGGACCTGATCAGAGAACTGGGAGGAGTGGACTTAGGGGCTCTTCTTTTCGCAGGCTTTCAAGCCTGCTTGTGAGAGATCTGCACAATTAAATCAGTAATATGACCCTGAGGGCCATGAGTGGAAGATCTGGAAGGTGGGTTCATAATCCAAACTCTCCCTTCCCTACAAGGCTCATTCCACTCAAAATGCCACAGATTCCTGTGGTTTTTACAGCTGAAGCCTCTGAGGTTACAAAAGGTGTATAACATTATATTGCTGATTAGCAAAGCCGTGTTTCCAGGTGAGAAAAGCTGGATAAAGTGCGTGTGTGTGTGTTTGCTCAGTTGACTGACTCTTTGCGACTCCATGGACTTGTAGCCTGCCAGGCTTCTCTGTCCGTGGAATTCTCCAGGAAAGAATGATGGAGTGGGTTGCCATTTCCACCTCCAGGGAATCTTCCTGACCCAGGGATAGAACTCTTGAATCTACTGCATTGGCAAGCAGATTCTTTACCACTGAGTCACCTGGGAAGCCCGGATAAAGTGAGACTTTGCTTTTAATATACAACATTTTCCCACTGTAGAAAAAGGCAGAATGAATGTTGGTCCCTTTTTCTAGACTACTTATTGCAGGAGTTCTCTGAAAACTAGAACAAAAAGAAAAGCAATATCTTATTTACATTTTACAATACTATGTCCACCTGAAATTGTTGTTAAGGGGTTCTTTTCATCCCTCTCTACTCTATTATGAACTGATGGGCTTGACTGCATTTTAAAAGCCCACTAGTTGAGAAACATCTTTTAATTCCTAATGCCTGGTTATGACATCTCATTGAAAAATATTTTGCTTCTCTGTTGTTTGGACAGTGAAGATAAATTAGGTTCAGAATCTAAGAGGGAAATTCTTCTGGGCTATCAGAAGAATCAAAGTTGCATTCATATAAATTTAGATTAATGAGTAAGACTGGCAAGTGGGAAATGTAAAGTTCTCATCAAAGGATACCTATATGTCAGTCATCATCATTACAACATATTTTAAATACGCAAACCATGAATAGATAACATTTAAATGATATAAAGTATCCTTTTGTATATAAAAGGATATAATTAAAATGTGATCAATCTCTTTTGCCATATATTTCAGACATACAGTGGCTAATATTAGCATGCACACCATTTTTAATGTTTAACCTTACAAATTTTTTTCTCTTCTCATAAAAATAATTTATCTTGACATCTTTTAGAATTTTATTGAATTGTAGTTCATTTATAATATTAATTTCTGCTGTACAGCAAAGTGATTCAGTTATACATAGATATAATTTTTCATATTCTTTTCCATTGTGGTTTATCACAGGATATTGAATATAGTTCCCTGTGATATACAATAGGACCTTGTTGTTTCAGATGTTATTTTAAAATAAAATATACAGATATTTACACATACACACATGAATACAAAATGTATATGTAATTTCAAATACTATGTGTGTTATATGCATATGAAAGTATATATTTTTCTTCACACAAATGTGTTTCCATATCAGTACACAGACATGTTATCATTTTTAACAACTGCAAAGTAGGCCACAGTATGTGTAGCTGAACCCTTTTCTAAGAAATGAAACTCTACAAATAAATATTATAAATTTTCCTACTTTTTGTATCAGTTCAGTTCAGTTCAGTCACATCTGACTCTTTGCGACCCCATGAATCACAGCAAGCCAGGCCTCCCTGTCCATCACCAACTCCCAGAGTTCACTCAAACTCACGTCCATGGAGTCGGTGAAGCCATCCAGCCATCTCATCCTCTGTCATCTCATTCTCCTCCTGCCCCCAATCCCTCCCAGCATCAGAGTCTTTTCCAATGAGTTAACTCTTTGCATGAGGTGGCCAAAGTATTGGAGTTTCAGCTTCAGCATCAGTCCTTCCAATGAACACCCAGGACTGATCTCCTTCAGAGTGGACTGGTTGGATCTCCTTGCAGCCAAGGGACTCTCGAGTCTTCTCCAACACCACAGTTCAAAAGCATCAATTCTTCGGCGCTCAGCTTTCTTCACAGTCCAACTCTCACATCCATACATGACCAATGGAAAAACCATAGCCTTGACTAGATGAACATTTGTTGGCAAAGTGATATCTTTGCTTTTGAATATGCTATCTAGGTTGGTCATAACTTTCCTTTCAAGGAGTAAGCGTCTTTTAATTTCATGACTGCAATCACCATCTGCAGTGATTTTGGAGCCCCCAAAATAAAGTCTGCCACTGTTTCCACTGTTTCCC
>NW_011494852.1:5658245-5680867 GCF_000754665.1 Bison bison bison | reverse complement strand
CTGTTTCCACTGTTTCCCCATCTATTTGCCATGAAGTGATGGGACCAGATGCCATGATCTTAGTTTTCTGAATGTTGAGCTTTAAGCCAACTTTTTCACTCTCCTCTTTCACTTTCATCAAGAGGCTTTTTAGTTCTTCTTCACTTTCTGCCATAAGCGTGGCGCCATCTGCATATCTGAGGTTATTGATATTTCTCCCAGCAATCTTGATTCCAGCTTGTGCTTCTTCCAGCCCAGCGTTACTCATGATGTACTCTGCATATAAGTTAAATAAGCAGGGTGACAATATACAGGCTTGATGCATACTCCTTTTCCTATTTGGAACCAGTCTGTTGCTCCATGTCCAGTTCTAACTGTTGCTTCCTGACCTGCATATAGGTTTCTCAAGAGGCAGATCAGGTGGTCTGGTATTCCCATCTCTTTCAGAATTTTCCACAGTTTATTGTGATCCACACAGTCAAAGGCTTTGACATAGTCAATAAAGCAGAAATAGAAGTTTTTCTGGAACTCTCTTGCTTTGTCAATGATCCAACGGATGTTGGCAATTTGATCTCTGGTTCCTCTGCCTTTTCTAAAACCAGCTTGAACATCTGGAAGTTCACAGTTCACGTATTGTTGAAGCCTGGCTTGGAGAATTTTGAGCATTACTTTACTAGCATGTGAGATGAATGCAATTGTGCGGTAGTTTGAGCATTCTTTGGCATTTTCTTTCTTTGGGATTGGAATGAAAACTGACCTTTTCCAGTCCTGTGGCCACTGCACGGTTTTCCAAATTTGCTGACATATAGAGTGCAGCACTTTCACAGCATCATCTTTTAGGACTTGAAATAGCTCAACTGGAATTCCATCACCTCCACTAGCTTTGTTTGTAGTGATGCTTCCTAAGCCCCACTTGACTTCACATTCCAGGATGTCTGGCTCTAGGTGAGTGTGAGTGATCACACCATCGTGATTACACCCAGATAATCAGGTATAATACATACATACATACATACATAATCAGGTATGTAGTTCATACCTGAATGGTCTAGTGGTTTTCCCTACCTTCTTCAATTTAAGTCTGAATTTGGCAATAAGAAGTTCATGATCTGAGCCACAAAGAGCTCCCAGTCTTGTTTTTGCTGACTGTATACAGCTTCTCCATTTTTGACTGCAAAGAATATAATCAATCTGATTTCGGTGTTGACCATCTGGTGATGTCCATGTGTAGAGTCTTCTCTTGTGTTGTTGGAAGAGGTTGTTTGCTATGACCAGTGCGTTCTCATCGCAAAACTGTATTAGCCTTTGCCCTGCTTCATTCTGTACTCCAAGGCCAAATTTGCCTGTTACTCCAGGTGTTTCTTTACTTCCTACTTTTGCATGCCAGTCCCCTATAATGAAAAGGACATCTTTTTTTGGGTGTTAGTTCTAGAAGGTCTTGTAGGTCTTTATAGAACTGTTCAACTTCTCTTCTTCAGCATTATTGGTCAGGGCATAGACTTGGATTACAGTGATATTGAATGGTTTGCCTTAGAAATGAACAGAGATCATTCTGTTGTTTTTGAGATTGCATCCAAGTACTGCATGTCAGACTCTTTTGTTGACTATTATGGCTACTCCATTTCTTCTAAGGGATTCTTGCTCACAGTAGTAGATATAATGGTCATCTGAGTTAAATTCACCCATTTCAGTCCATTTTAGTTTGCTGATTCCTAAAATGTCTACCTTCACTCTTGCCATCTCCTGTTTGACCACTTCCAATTTGCCTTGATTCATGGACCTGACATTGCAGGTTCCTATGCAATATTGCTCTTTACAGCATCGGACCTTGCTTCCATCACCAGTCACGTCCACAACTGGGTGTTGTTTTTGCTTTGGCTCCGTCTCTTCATTCTTTGTGGAGTTATTGCTCCACTGATCTCCAGTAACATATTGGGCACCTACCAACCTGGGGAGTTCATCTTTCAGTGTCCTATCTTTTAGCCTTTTCATAATGTTCATGGGGTTCTCAAGGCAAGAATATTGAAGTGGTTTGCCATGTGGCTCAGATCATGAACTCCTTATGCCAAATTCAGACTTAAATTGAAGAAAGTGGGGGAAACCACTAGACCATTCAGGTATGACCTAAATCAAATCCCTTATGACTATACAGTGGAAGTGAGAAATAGATTTAAGGGACTAGATCTGATAGACAGAGTGCCTGATGAACTATGAACTATGAACTATGGACCATCCCCAAGAAAAAGAAATGCAAAAAAGCAAAATGGCTGCCTGAGGAGACCTTACAAATAGCTGTGAAAAGAAGAGAAGCAAAAAGCAAAGGAGAAAAGGAAGGATATTCCCATTTGAATGCAGAGTTCCAAAGAATAGCAAGGAGAGATAAGAAAGCCTTCCTCAGTGATCAGTGCAAAGAAATAGAGGAAAACAATAGAATGGGAAAGACTAGAGATCTCTTTGAGAATATTAGAGATATCAAGGGACCATTTCATATAAAGATGGGCTCAGTAAAGGACAGAAAGGTCCATACATGGACCTAACAGAAGCAGAAGATGTTAAGAAGAGATGGCAAGAATACAAAGAAGAACTGTAGAAAAAAGATCTTCACGATCCAGATAATCACGATGGTGTGATCACTCACACTCACCTAGAGCCAGACATCCTGGAATGTGAAGTCAAGTGGGGCTTAGGAAGCATCACTACAAACAAAGCTAGTGGAGGTGATGGAATTCCAGTTGAGCTATTTCAAGTCCTAAAAGATGATGCTGTGAAAGTGCTGCACTCTATATGTCAGCAAATTTGGAAAACTGTGCAGTGGCCACAGGACTGGAAAAGGTCAGTTTTCATTCCAATCCCAAAGAAAGAAAATGCCAAAGAATGCTCAAACTACCGCACAATTGCACTCATCTCACATGCTAGTAAAGTAATGCTCAAAATTCTCCAAGCCAGGCTTCAGCAGTTCACGAACCGTGAACTTCCAGATGTTCAAGCTGGTTTTAGAAAAGGCAGAGGAACCAGAGATCAAATTGCCAACATCCGTTGGATCATTGACAAAGCAAGAGAGTTCCAGAAAAACTTCTATTTCTGCTTTATTGACTATGTCAAAGCCTTTGACTGTGTGAATCACAATAAACTGGAAAATTCTGAAAGAGATGGGAATACCAGACCACCTGATCTGCTTCATAAGAAACCTATATGCAGGTCAGGAAGCAACAGTTAGAACTGGACATGGAACAACAGACTGGTTCCAAATAGGAAAAGGAGTATGCATCAAGCCTGTATATTGTCACCCTGCTTATTTAACTTACATGCAGAGTACACCATGAGAAACGCTGGGCTGGATGAAGCACAGGCTGGAATCGAGATTGCCAGGAGAAATCTCGATTTCTCGAATCAATAACCTCAGATATGCAGATGGCACCACACTTATGGCAGAAAGTGAAGAAGAACTAAAAAGCCTCTTGATGAAAGTGAAAGAGGAGAGTGAAAAAGTTGGCTTAAAGCTCAACATTCAGAAAACTAAGATCATGGCATCTGGTCCCATCACTTCATGGCAAATAGATGGGGAAACATTGGAAACAGTGGCCGAATTTATTTTTCTAGGCTCTAAAATCACTGCAGATGGTGATTGCAGCCATGAAATTAAAAGATGCTTGCTCCTTTGAAGGAAAGTTACGATCAACCTAGACAGCATATTCAAAAGCAGAGACTTTGCCAACAAAGGTCCATCTAGTCAAGGCTATGGTTTTTCCATTGGTCATGTATGGATGTGAGAGCTGGATTATGAAGAAAGTTGAGCATGGAAGAATTGATGCTTTTGAACTGTGGTGTTGGAGAAGACTCTTGAGAGTCCCTTGGACTGCAAGAAGATCCAACCAGTCCATCCTAAAGGAGATCAGTCCTGGGTGTTCATTGGTAGGACTGATTTTGAAGCTACAGCTCCAATACTTTGGCCACCTGATACGAAGAGCTGACTCATTGGAAAAGACCCTGATGCTGGGAAAGATTGAGAGCAGGAGGAGAAGGGGATGACAGAGGATCAGATGGTTGGATGGCATCACCGACTCAATGGACATGTGTTTGGGTGGACTCTGGGAATTGGTGATGGACAGGGAGGCCTGGTGTGCTGCGGTTCATGGGGTTGCAAAGAGTCGGACACGACTGAGAGACTGAACTGAACTGAACTGAGACAAGAAGAAATCCATCTGGTAAACAAACTGAAGTTATTGAAGAAAGAAGAGAGATTTTATTACTTCATACCTTTGAACAACCTCTTGATAGCATTTACGGCTCTGACAGA
The DNA here is from genome assembly GCF_000754665.1 of Bison bison bison. Classification (NCBI taxonomy): domain Eukaryota; kingdom Metazoa; phylum Chordata; class Mammalia; order Artiodactyla; family Bovidae; genus Bison; species Bison bison. Next base: position 5,676,591 of record NW_011494852.1, on the reverse strand, counting down.
TCCCCAAAGGTATCCATTTTTTTCCTTCCAGTGCCAGAAGTGGGAAGGAAAGCACTTGTAGATACTCTAATGTATATTAGTATAATTCATTGAATAAACTTCAGTTTTTAAAAAATTTATTACAGTATAACTGATGTAAAATATTATATGTTGCTGCTGCTGCTGCTAAGTCGCTTCAGTCGTGTCTGATTCTGTGTGACCCCATGGACTGCAGCCTACCAAGCTTCTCAGTCCTTGGGATTCTCCAGACAAGAGCACTGGAGTGGGTTGCCATTTCCTTGTCTAATGCATGAAAGTGGAAAGTGAAAGTGAAGTTGTTCAGTCGTGTCCAACTCTTAGGGACCCCGTGGAGTGCAGCCTACCATGCTCCTCCATCCATGGGATTTTCAAGTGTACAATACAGTGATTCATGAATTTTTAAGGTTATAATCCACTTATAAAATATTGGCTATATTCCCTATGTTGTATTAATACAATGTATCCTTGTAGCTTGTTTATTCTTTTAAGATTTTTTTTTTAAGTTGACTGTGTTGGGTCTTAGTTTCCACGTTGAGGCTCAGTAGTTGCAGCACACAGGCTTCTCCTCTAGTGGCTCACAAGGCAGAACTTTAAAAAGTAGGGATCATGAGGGGAGAAAGAGGTTTGTATTTTCTTGGAAAAAGCAGGGTTCTTCCTGGAACTGTGGTCCCATCTTGTTTTTTTTTTTTTTTTTTTTAAATTCCTTCCGTATGGTCAGGTGTTTCCCATTAGGCAAATGGAGTCCAATGAGCATATAATGAGGCTCAGGTTCACTAGAGGCCAAGAGGATGATTTAAACCATTCCACTCTGATATTCATTTTTTGTCTGGTTCTCTCCTTTTGAGGTTTGGTTCTGCCACTGAAGCCTGCACACTTGGCTTCCACTGGGGAAGGGCAGGGGTATGGTTCTGGGGCAACCACCTGGGGAACAGCAGGGAGGGTGAACCAGCCTTTCTTTCCTTTGGTTTCTGACAGCCCGGATTTCTAGATATCTGCTTGTTTGCAGTGGGATGGGCCCTCGTGGCAACATGCAGATAGATGCTCTTCCTCCCCTCATGATTCCTGCCTTTAAAGTTCCTGCCTGTGAGCCCCTAGAGAAGAAGCCTGCTGCTGCAGCTGTTGAGCCTGCACACCACAACTAGCGATCCTGCAAGCGGAAACTAAGACCCAACACAGTCAACTTAAAAGAAAAAGTCCACATTAAAAAAAAAATCTTAAAACAAGCTGCAACTCTATATTGTATTAATACAGCACAGGGAATATAGCCAATATTTTATAATAAGTGAATTATAATCTTAAAAATTCATGAATCACTGTATTGTACACCTGTAATATATAACATTTTACATCAATTATACTGTATCTGTGCCACCAAACCTGGTTCCTGGTTCGGGTTATGTGGAAATTACATATAATGGGAGAGAGGGACAGAGTGGAAATGTGGTAAGGCAGGTCATGATGAAAGATCCCTGAGTCCCAGCTCCATGCAATGATCCTGTTAATCCTTTGCATTGAAAACATATATAAATCTGCTTTAGTCTCTAACAGGGAAAATGGTCCTCAGAGTTTTCTGAAAGATTGTCTCTTGGGTTATAATATTTAGGTTGGCTCAAGTACAATTCTCTATTTGTTTCTTAGACTTTTAATTAAGTTTTCATTGACAAAATATACTGAAAGCGGTCAGAAGAAATCAATAGGGAAAAAAGTGGAAATTAATGAAATAAGAAAATCAGTAGCGAAAAGAAAAAAATTGACATAAGAGAAAAACTTCCAGTATGAAAGCAAAATCTTATGATTTAGAAAGAGTAAGAGAGGCTTTCCGATAAACAGAGCCAGTGCATCTATTTTCCATTTTTCCTCTACAAAAAAAAAAAAAAGAGAGAGAGAATAAAGTGAGTATATTTAGTTGAGAAAGACAAAAAGTATTAACATGTAAGAATGAAAGAAAATGAAAATGACAACAAATTAGAACTGTTGGAGAACTCTGGTTTCCAAGGGCCTACAGAGTGAGACGTCTATTTGCATAAGACCTCCAGACACTCAGGTATGAAATTTGATGACCCTGGTGAGATACAGAACTGGAAACAGGAGACTGGTTGAAAATTCGTGCACAATTAATTGCTCTCTCCCTTTACTTTTTTCTCTAACCAAATATAATACACTAGTGGGAGGTTTGATCTCTGGATAAATTGACCTGGAGAGGATGTATACCTGCACAGAGAAAGATAAGACTGAGGCACAGACAGATGGAGTGAAAAACCATTCCCAGGACTTTGGGCCTCTCAGGATCTTCCCCATCCTGGCCCCAGACACCAGTAATGCAGGAGACTGGAGCTGTCCTCTGCTCTAAACTAAAAAGCAGAGAACAGAGCTCTGGCAGTCTCCTGGTGAAAAGGTTGGCTCTAAAGTCTACCAGTTGAGAAGTTTTACCTCACAACTGGAGGCCAGAATCGCTACACATTTCAGGAAAGTATTCAATGCAAAAGGGAGAGAACAATTCAAAAAATTTTTTTTAAAGTTTGATTTGGACATAGACAAAAATGGACAAGAAAACTTCAAACAAATCTGCTCTCTGAGAGATCAGAGATTATGTTGTATCTATAAGTAAGAATAGAAAGCAGTGAAGAAGAGAAGTTAGACACAACTCATGAAAAAGATTTCTATCAAATACAAATTCCAGGAAGAGAACAAAAAAATCTAGAGAAGACTATCAAATAACAAACATATAAGAGACATCTGCAGAACTAGATCCTACAAACTGAAAGTGCTCACCTCTACTTAGCATAAAAGTGTTTAAAAAATCCACAACATAAATCATGAAAATTTAATACATCGGAAATATAAAAAGCAGTAAGTATTAGGAGATGAGCAGGAAGGAGGCATAAGATAATATACAAAGGAACAGAAAATAATTGGCATTAGACTTGACAACAGGAGTGACCAGGAAACTTTGAAGTGATGTTTCCAAATTCTGAATAATTGGCAAAGTGTGTAGAATAAAGCCATTTTCAAACATGAAAGACTCAAATATTCATCTCTAAAACATGCATATTTTTTCTTTTTTCTCCTTTTGGCTGCATGGCAACCAGGGGTTGAAACCTGAATCCTCAGAAGCACAGTCTTAACCAGTGCAGCATTAGGGAATTCCTTCTAACACATGTACCTTAAGGAAGCTGTTGGAAAAGGAACTTGAGCAAAAATGAAAAGTTAGCAAAAATTAACTTAATTCTAGGAAACAGGAATCCAAATCAGGAAGACAATGACAGTAAGTTTCACAGTAAGTGTACAGTCTAGTTACAGCCACAGAATGGAAACCTGAGAGATACCAACTGGATATTTGAACAACTTAAAAAAAGAAACCAATGGACACTTAACACATGCATTGGAACATCTCTAAAAACTAGCAACAGATACATAAAAAGCTAATTAAGTCCTTTAAAAAAAAATTATTTGGCCACACCGGGTCTTAGTTTAAACATGTGGGATGTAGTTCTTTGAGCAGGGGTCAAACCCAGGACCCCTGCATTAAGAGCATGGAGTCTTTAGCCATGGGCCAGCAGGGAAGTCCCTAATTAAGTCCTTAATAGACAAAAATGTATCTAAAACTACACTGGTTTTGAATTTTTAAAAATTTACATAATTATATTGACATAACCAATAACTGAGATTTAACCATATTTGAAGATGGTCAAAAAGAAACAAGAAGTTTTTTTTCTTTAAATGAAGTATTCTTACACTGCACATTTTTATTGCTAATGTGAACAAGAAATATTGCTTGCCATTTCAGTAAATAACAAATACTGCCCATCATCAAACCATCTGCCATTGCAGTCATCCCTGACAGTGAGCCCTTAGGAGAATTCAGGATGGAGAAAAATAGAATACTGGCCCTAGCAGTTAAAATGCATATCAAGGGAATAATTTCAATGCACCCAGACTCTTGCATCTTTCTATACATAGAAAAGCACTAAAATCATTAACTTGAGAAGTCTGGTTTTTGTGATTTGCAGAGATATTTTGATGTTTGACTATAGGGTTTTTTGGTTTGTTTTTTTTTTTCCAGCAAAAACTCTTATACATCCTGGCTCCTCCCTTACCTCTTTGGGACAATTCCTCAGAGCTCTCTGAGAGGCAGTATCCTAGGCTATCAGTGTTGTTTAATCGCTCAGTCATGTCTGACTCTTTGTGACCCCATGGACTATAGCCCGCTAGGCTCCTCTTTCCATGGGATTGCCCAGATAAGAATACTGGAGTGGGTTGCCATTTCCTTCTCTAGGGGATCTTCCTGACCCAGGGATTGAACCCAGGTCTCTAGTGTCTCCTGTATTGACAGGTGGATTCTTTACCACTGAGCCACCAGAGAAGCCCCATTCTAGGCTATATTCCTCAATAATAAAATTCTCAACATTTTGGTTGTACATTTTTTTGGGGGGAGGGGCTTCCCTGATAGTTCTGTTGGTAAAGAATATGCCTGAAATGCAGGAGACCCTGGTTCAATTCCTGGGTCAGGAAGATCCACTGGAGAAGGGATAGGCTACCCACTCCAGTATTCTTGGGCTTCCCTTGTGGCTCAGCTAGTAAAGAATCTGCCTGCAATGCAGGAGACCTGGGTTCAATACTTGGGTTAGGAAGATCCCCAGGAGAAGGGAAAGACTACCCACTCCAGTATTCTGGCCTGGAGAATTCCATGGACTGTATCGTCCATGGAATCGCAAAGAGGCGCACACGACTGAGCAACTCTCACTTCACTTCATTTTTTTTAGTTGAAACTAAAAGATATTTTTAACTACTAAAATGAGACTGATCTTTCTGAAATATTCAAAGAAATGTTTATTATCCAATGAAGACATTGAGTTTATCCAAGATTTCATCTAGGAGCAGGGGAAAAGACCCTCATCCATAGAGGAATACTATAAGTGCAATTATGGGAGAAAATAAAGTTCCTCTCTCTTTTGTTTTACAAAGTCCTATTAATTTCAACTTTCTGATTACACTGCCCACAAAAATAATGAATAAACAATCTATAATAGAAATTGAAAAGAATTTTGTTTGAGCCACACTGAAAACAATATCTTGGAAGACAGCTTCACAGATACCTTGGAGGAACTGCTCTAGAGAAGCATGGTTTTCAGCACAGTCTTGTATCTTGTCAACACAAAGAATACCAAACAAGTCAGGGATACATTCCTTCAAGGTTCAACAAAACAAAACAGATAAGCATGTTCACAGCGAGTGAGTAAGGCCTTGGCACCAAGGAAGGGAGTCTTATCGAAGGAGCTGATACATTGGCATCTCAAGAAGAGAGGCATTTAATCTTTATCTTTAAAATGGACATTCTTTACTTCTGGTCTTTGAACCTTTTCCCTTAATAACTGAAGCAGATGTGCAGTGTACATTTGATAGGCCACAGACAGCCTGTTTTAGTTAGCATAGAATTTGAGTTAAATCATGTACAGCCAGAATGACTTCCCCATACCTCAATATGTGAAAATTTCTTTCAATATACTCCTACAATTCTGTCTCAGAAATAACGATAACCTTGCCTCTCCCTTTCCCGTGTTGCTTGTGCCTGTAATTATTCATCCAACTAGCATAGCTCCACATTCCTGAAGGCACACACTTTAGACACTGATCATCAAAAACTTAACATCTAGTAACACAAAGACCCACAACACACTGCTCATAGAAAGCAAGAGCCAGAAGTATGGGCTTATCAAAACCATCCCCCAAATATAATAGGGCTACAAGAGGAGAAAAATCTTACCTCTAGCCATCTTAGGTTTGCACACAGTTCTCTTTCACAAAAAAGATTAACAGGACAAAAACAATTTATTAACTTGTGTGTACCTGTCATATGGGAAAACCTTAACAAGAGCAATTCAAAGTGTGGCTTAGAACTCCATATTATGTGGTATCTTCAACAAACAACATATATTTATTGAGAAATGACAGGATAAAGAAAAGCAGTCTTGAGCTTCCAAGGGTGGCAAACTGTGGGAGGAAACTAATGGAGTAAAATTTATTTGCACATTCTTCTGGTGCTGTCTATGGGCTAAGAGTCTAGAGTTGTCTCCTGTAAAGGAGAATTTATATCCTGCCTTTAGGCAGAAATGGGTGAGGGTGGAGAGAGTTTTTCCTGCATTTGATGGTTCTAAATTGCCCTCAACTCAAAACTGTTTTTATGTCAAAAAGGCATACATTGGAGTGACATACTATGGTTTACCTTCAAGGCACAGTCTTCACAGATACACACAATCTCGGGTACTTCACAAGGAAGTAGCTGTATGGGAGCAAATTTTGCCACCCAAAAGATGTCTCTTTGGCATGAGGGTTAATTTAGATTGATTATATTTAAGAAAAAGAAGACTCAGGAAGTTTTTCTTTTTACATCTCCCTGCAGGAGGTGCAGAAGATGCCGGTTTGATTCCTGGGTCAGGAACACGCCCTGGAGTAGGAAATGGCAACCCACTCCAGTATTCTTGCCTGAAAAATTCCATGAACAGAGGAGCCTGGCAGGCTACAGTTTATGGAGTCTCAAAGAGTCGGATGCCACTGAGTATGCACACACGAGTTTAGATAAAGGGCTGTTTTCAGGATAGAGCAATCCAGAGATCTGCAAAGAACATGAGTTAAGTGAGGTGGGAAAACTCTTGGCAGGGCCTGGAGATGAGTCCACTACCTGTTCCATCGTCTCTGAGTGGCTCAGCAAACATTTGCTTACCAAACGTTTGCTTTTCCATCTCTGGCTGAATTGCCTTCCTCCTCTTTGAATTCCTAAACCACAACTACCAACATCCTCTTTTGTCTTTAGCTATTTTGGCAAGTAACTCAGTTTTCCTGGATCTCTCCCAAGTATACATGTTATTAAAGTTTTGTCTGATTTTATTCTGCTAACCTGTCTCATGTCAACTTAATTCTTAGATTGTAAGCAGATAGGGTAGTGGGTCACTGGAGAAAGAGAACCAGGAATGCTTTTCCTGACATATATGCGTATTTGTACTTAATTGCTTCAGTTGTGTCCAACTCTTTTTGACCCTATATAGACTGTAGCCCACCAGCCCCCTCTGTCCTTGGGATTCTCCAGGAAAGAATTCAGAGGAGCCATTTTGGCCCAGCCTTTTTTTTTTTACTGTGTCAGGGCTTAGTCGTGACAGCTGGGGTTTTTGTTGGGGCATGCTTCTCTCTAGTTGTGGTATGGGGGCTCCAGAGTGTGCGGGCTCAGTAGTTGCTGCACATGGGTTTAGATGCTCTGTGGTATATGGGACATAAGTTTCCTGACCAGGGATGGAATTTATGTCCCCTGCATTGGAAGGTGGATTCTCAACCACTGGACCACCAGGAAAGTCCCGGCCTAAGCCATTTTGTGATCTCCTTGCCGTTAAACAGACTCAGTAACAAACGATCTTAAGGGAACAAAGGAACGTAGGACCAGAGAAAAGGCAGGCAAACAATAGTGCAGTTGATAAAACAAAGCCCTATTTCCTCTTCAAGGGATATACAGAGTAACGTATCTCTGAGTTCTACAGAAACTAAGGCCCCACCACCTGAGGTGGAGGACAGAAAGATGATGTTGACTTTTTCAGACTTTAGTCAACTAAAGCTAGGATTCTAGAATTATCCCAGTTCAATGTTGAATTTTTCTCTGCTCAAGCCCCTTCATGAATATGCATGTACCCTTAACTTAAAACTTCCCCAATTTCTCTATTTGGGGAGACACCGCTTTGGGAAAGATCCCAGTGTTCTCCTTAAATGCTCCTTCTCCCAATCTTTGGCCTAGTTGTGTCTTTTGGTTCAACACCAAAAGAAGCAAACCCAGTTTTCAAGTAACAAGACCAGACAGAAGAACTTGGAAGCTTAAGAGGAAAATTCCCTCCTCTTCAACACTACCAGACACTCCTAAACCTGGTTTCACAGTGCAGCATAATCGCATGCGACCTGTTGTCAAATGCAAGTTCGTGCCCAACCCATAGTGAAGCCAAACAAATCAAGAGATTGGAACAGAGAATGGCTTACTGCAGGGTCAAGCAAGTAGCGGTCTCCCTGGTAGCTCAGCTGGTAAAGAATCTGCCTGCAATGCAGGAGACTCTGGTTCAATCCCTGGGTCAGGAAGATCCCTTGGAGAAGGGAAAGACTACCCACTCCAGTATTCTGGCCTAGAGAATTCCATAGTCTGTATAGTCTCCATGGGGTTGCAGAGTTGGATATGACTGAGTGACTTTCACTTTTCAAGCAAGTAGAACAGGCCGCTCGTCCTCCAAAGCCCCAAACTCCCTAATGGTTTTCCAGAAGTTTTTAAAGGCAAAATTTGAGGTGAAGGCTGTGGACTGTGTGACCTTCTTCTGATTGGTTAGTGGTGAGATTACAGGGTAGGGCTCCCGGACTTTTGTGCTCAGCCTCAAGTTGCCATCCTCCACCGGGTTGTGGGCCTTAGTTCCAGCAGAACTCAGATATATTGCTATGTATATTCCTCGAGGAAAAACTTTCACTGCTGCTCTGTTTGTACTGATCACTGTTGCTTGATCCCTTCTCTTCTATTTCTACATTTCCCCACTTTTTTGATTAGCACCTGTTTGAATCTGCCCTTTGGAACTCTGAGAAGATGCTGGAGGCTAAAACCAGACAGCTTTTGTATCAAGGAGGGCCGCAGGGGGTCCTGCTTGGATTCCTTTCTCCCTGAGTCCATTTCACTCCAGCATCCACGGAGTGGCACACATCACATCAAACAATGCATGAAAACACAACTCCATCCACGATCACAAGGCAGGCACAGAGGGCACCACACCAGTGTCAGTCCTTTGGCAAATGTCACAGAGACCACGCTTGGGGCACTGGATATAGCAATCAGGGTCACCCTTAAAAATTCAAGATCTGGACACTCTAGACCAACGGGGAATCCTGGCTCCAATCTCTTCGTACCCCTCCTCCCCAGCCCTCAACGTGCGTGGCCTCAAGAGCCTCCTCAGCTGCATTAAGAATCCCCGGTTGGAACACCTCCACCTCCACGAGGGACAGAGACAGAAGCTTCCAGGAGCTTGGGCGCTGGGCTCTCGCGCCAGGGGCGGAGCTCCGGGTCTGAGTTCTTTGCGGAGCCGAGAACCGAGTAAGAAAAGCTGGAATATACAGTTTCCCTGATTTGGGGACTACAATTCCAACAGGGGAGCAGCGGTGGATTCTGCTCGAGGGCACGAGTCACTCACAAGGTCACCTTTACAGGTGAGGAGTTGGCCTACGAGGGAACCCCGCTCTTCTTCCAGACCCCGCGGGCATCGTGCCCCAGCAGTCTTTCCGAGCGCTTCATGAGGAGCCGGGGCACGGCCCCCCAACACCCACCCAACCCCCTTCGCGCCTGCGCACTCGGGACCGAGAAGGCACTCTCCGGTATTCCGGCGCCGCGGTCCTGAGCGCTGGGCGGTCCCGAGCGCTGGGCGGTCCCCCGAGTCTGGCGCAGCCCTAAGGCGGTAAGGCAGGCTCGGTGGTAGCCGCTGCTCTTCTGAAGAAAACAAGCGCGAGACGGGCCAGGTTCTGCGGACCAGATCGAGGTTGGATTTGGGGGCCTCAGGCAGGAGTGAGGGCTTTGCACTTCTGAGACTGGGCGGCGCGGGGTTAAGCTTGTGCGGCGGTAACTGGGCGCCGCCCCGGCCTGTTCCCGGCGGTCCTGCCCGTCGCCTTCCTCGCCTCGACCACCGAGGCCTGGCCGTAGAGGAAAGGCCTGAGAGGGAAACGGGTGGTGGAACCTCTGAATGAAAGTCCCCTGCAAGGCGCGGTGGCCGCCAGAGCGTGGGTGGCTGTGGTGTCTGAATTACAGCCGACCCAGAGCCGCGGACCTTCTCTCGTCTTTATCTTTCCATTGTGTTTGCAGATGGTGGGTAGCGACGGTCAAGGGGGCGTGGACGGTGGGTGTTGACCGCGTCCAGAAACGCCTGCGATGTAATCATTCGGGTTTGCTTCCCGAGCCCTGTCAGTCTCCAGAGGCCTGTGAAGTGAAGCGAATCGCTGCTGCGTCTCTAAAAGCCGCGTTCTTTGTGAGTTTCTGCTGCTTCTTTGTTTGCGTGAAATGCACTTGATTTTTGTGACACGAGATTGTTAAAATTTCCTTCTCTTGAAATGTCCTGCGTAAGAATAATCTACTTACTGATTTGGACTTTAGGATTTACCTACGTCCTGGCAGGGGACCCAGTTTATACATTTCCCTTTCTGTTGCCCACTTAATGCAGTTCTTCAGTTAGTTGTGCTCAGTCTCTGCAGGACCTCATGGACTGCAGCCTGCCAGGCTCCTCTGTCCTTGGAATTTTCCAGGCAAGAATAGTGAAGTGGGTTGCCATTTCCTACGCCAGGGGATCTTCCCGACCCAGGGATCGAACTCGTGTCTCTTGCCTTAGCAGGCAGATTATTTACCACTGAGCCACCTTAGTTAACCATTTTCTATAAATCCAGTTGCTCTGTGAGCACAGTTTATAATGATGGAAGTAGCCCTTTGGAAGTTACCGTTTATGTTTTCTTTTCAACTATGATTTGTTAAGTAGTGTTGGGTTTCAGTTCAGTTCAGTCGCTCAGTCCTTTCCGACTCTTTGCGACCCCATGGACTGCAGGCCAGGCCTCCCTGTCCATCACCAACTTCCGGAGTTTACTCAAACTCATGTCCATTGAATCAGTGATGCCACCAACCATCTCAGCCTCTGTCATCCCCTTCTCCTCCTGCCTTCAATCTTTCCCAGCATCAGGGTCTTTTCAAATGAGTCAGCTCTTCGCATCAGGTGGCCAAAGTATTGGAGTTTCAGCTTCAACATCAGTCCTTCCAATGAATATTAAGGACTGATCTCCTTTAGGATGGACTGGTTGGATCTCTTTGCAGTCCAAGGGACTCTCAAGAGTCTTCTCCAACACCACAGTTCAAAAGCATCAATTCTTCGGCGCTCAGCTTTCTTTATCGTCCAACTCTCACATCCATACATGACCACTGGAAAAACCATAGCCTTGACTAGGCGGACCTTTGTTGGCAAAGTAATGTCTCTGCTTTTTAATATGCTGTCTAGGTTGGTCATAACTTCTCTTCCAAGGAGTGTCTTTTAATTTCATGGCTATTAGATTGTGTTGGGTTTAGACAGCTCTAATTATTCCACAGTAGGAGTGGGGATTTTTTTTCCCAAAGGGAATCCACGAGTGGAACTTTTTGGTACCAGCCTGATGTGGTTAGAGTTAGTTAGCATGAGTTTTATTTATTTTGGACAAATGAAAAATTGCTTAATGTATACAGCATAATGTTTTGATATATGTAAACATTATGGAACAGAATACCACACCGACTAATTAACCATTACCTCTCAAGGTTAACTATTTTGTGTATGTGACAAGAGTACTTAAGATACACTCTTGGCAAACTTCCAGTATGTAATACACTATTATTAGCTATAGTAACCATGTTGTGCATTAGATCTTCAGAGCTTATTATCTTATAACTGAAATTTTGTAGCATGAGTTTGTTTTAGGTATGTCTTGGGGAGATCCCCTGGGGAAGGGAATGGCTACCCACTGCAGTATTCTTGCCTGGAGAATTCCATGGACAGAGGAACCTGGCAGAATACAGTCCGTGGGTGGAAAAAAATCAGGACTGAGCGACTAACACTTTCACTTTTTTGGGATAGAGGAGGAGAGATGTATGCAGTGGTTAAGAATTTTGAACCTAGATTGAGAGGTTTTTAATCCTGACCATCACTTAAATCTAAGTGAGTTTGGGCAGTTGAAAGAAAACTGTGCTGCAGTTTCTTCATATGTAAAATCGGAATTATAATAGTATATGCTTCACAGGGTTGTTTTGAAGGTTACCTGAATTAATATTGAAGGAGATCAGCCCTGGGATTTCTTTGGAAGGAAGGATGCTAAAGCTGAAACTCCAGTACTTTGGCCACCTCATGCAAAGAGTTGACTCATTGGAAAAGACTCTGATGTTGGGAGGGATTGGGGGCAAGAGGAGAAGGGGACGACAGAGGATGAGATGGCTGGATGGCATCACTGACTCGATGGACGTGAGTCTCAGTGAACTCTGAGAGTTGGTGATGGACAGGGAGGCCTGGCGTGCTGCGATTCATGGGGTCGCAAAGAGTTGGACACGACTGAGCGACTGATCTGATCTGAATTAATATCTGTTGAAGCTCTTAAAACATTACCTAGCATAGTAGAATACTGCTTAATTATATTAGCGGTTACTGTTAGTGATGATTCTTAATCATTCCATATCAACTTTCTTTATTCCCAAGAATAATGAAAATGTGAAGTTACTTATGATGAATGCAAGCAGAAAAATCAACAGCAAATGGACCAGAATAGGGATTCTTAACATGAAGTCTTTGGGTTCTGTTCATGGGTTTTCAGGACAAGGAAAAAATCAAAGATATATATAGATATAGATATATAGATATAGATATATTGTAAATATTTTTCAGTGGTTAATTTGGGAGGGGAATCTACTTACTTATAATTTCATGATATCAGAGTTGTATAAGACCCAACAAGATTGATTTTCACTGGTCTAGAATTAAAGTCTGGAATAAATAGGAATAATTTTGAGGATAATCTTAAAAAACTTGTGTCTAACAATGTGGAAATGTTAAGTAATTCACACTTCATCCATATGATGGAATGTTATGGGATAATAAACATTATAAAGTTATAAGAAAAAACCATATAATGTAATATTGGGAAGTATGTATTGTTCTGAATAAAAATTTTTAAGAAATTGTTGTTACCTATGTATCTTGAACACTAAGGTAAAGAATAATAAGACATTTTGCAAAATTTAGTAATTGGTTATTCAGGAGGAGTCAACTCAAATGACTGAGCATTTGCTATGAAATAAGCATTTTTTTCTGCCTGCTGTGCATACTATCTCTTGATTTTTGGAAATGTTGTGAATCAGCATTGTGATCCTTCACAGAAGGGTTTCTGGGTGTTAATGAAATACAGTATTCAAGAACTGGTAAGAATTATTTTTTCAGTGACATTGATTTCCCTGTTGTTACCACTTATGCAGTTCTATGTAATCACAGTTTTCTTAATGACTACCTGTCTACCCAAATCATTAAAAAATTGTTTTTAATGGGAATAGCTTTTTAAACATTTCAGATAATGTACTTAATGCAAGCTTGTGAAATATTTAGTAACCAAGGAACCTTAAAGAAGAAAATAAAAATTACAGTCCTCAGCAGGGCTTCCCAGTGGTAAAGAATCCACTTGCAATTCAGGAGACTTGCAGGAGACGCAGGTTCCATCCCTGGGTTGGGAAGATCCCCTGGAAGAGGAAATGGCAACCCACACCTGTATTTTTGCCTGGAAGAAATCCCATGGACAGAGGAGCCTGGTACACTATAGTCAATAGGATCACAAAGAACTGGACTTGACTAAGCATACACACACATATTCGCAACATCCAGAAATAATCACTATTCATATTTAGAGCATATGTTCCCAAAAATATTTTTACAAGCATTTGTGGTTTTGTATATTTGTATATGCTTATTTAGTTTTATTTCTGAATAGGATAACATTAATTGAAAATTTAAAGGAAAACAAGACCTCTAATTCTTCGTTGAAGATAGGAATTCAGGGGTCTTCCCTGGGGGCTCAGTGGTAAGGAGTCTGCCTGCCAGTGCAGGAGACATTGGTTTGATCCCTGATCCAGGAAGATCTCACATGCTGTGGGGCAACTTACCCCGTATACAACTATTAAGCCTGTGCTCTAGAGCCACGGAGCCCATGTGCAGCTATTAAGCCTGTGCTGTAGAGCTGGGGAGCCACAACTACTGAGCCCACATGCCACAACTACTGAAGCCCGCGTGCCCTAGAGCCTGTGCTCTGTAACAAGAGAGTAGCCCCTGCTCATAGCAATGATGACCCAGCACAGCCAAAAATAAATAAATAAAATTATAAAAAAAGAAACTCATTTTTTTTAAAGGAAAAAAATTAATAAAAAAGAGGAATTCAGTATTGTCATGGATTTTGTAACATTTTTATGGATTTTATATATATATTTTTTAAACTGTTTTTTTTTTTTTTTCTTTCAGTGTGTCTTGGATATTTTCCATTCTTTAAGTTTTTGAAAACTCAGCATTTAATGATTACTTTATTATTCTGTTTGTGGATGTTTTCTCAAGTATTTAAGAAATAAGTTTTTGGGGAGTGATGTTCAAAACTGCCTGAACAATTCCTTCAGCAGGCTTTCTAGGTCCTATTACTTAACCAACTTTTCACTTCAAGGTCATGTGGGATTTCAGAGGTAGGAACGTTGAGGAATATAGCATTGACTTCTGCCAACTAGGGATACAAGTGATAACTCTGAAGTATTTGGCTTTATTTCTGAAGGATTGTTAGAGTATGAAGTGGACAGTTCTGTTATTTTATGCCAGATGCTTCATCCTCCTGATCCTTCATTTGAGTGAGAGTTTGAGAAATAAATTAATGATAATTACCTAGAAAATGAATCTTACCAAAAAAAAAATCATTTTAAACTCAGAGAAGAAAGGCAAAATAATCTGATTATACTATATAGTTCAGTTGGTAATGGTATTTAAATGGTCATAGTCATAGAAACTGAATATCTGTGTACCCTTTAATAGAACAAAATCACACTGGGGAAAAAAAAGCATATTGGAAGGATAGGGAGATGCAATTATGCACACATGAAGTGGGAGATGGGTGAGTAAAAGATAGCTGAAGTAGTAAATTAGCATGTGATTTGAATATATGGTATTTATATAACAAAAGAAATAGCTAAAAGAGGTGAAAATTGTTGCCTCTAGATTTGGAAGATAGGGGAAAGGGTAGCAGGGATGGAATCGTTGGGGCTTTTTGTGATATCCCTTGTAGAGCTGTTTTAAATTTATGTCCAGGTACAAGTGATACAAATTAAAGTTTTCTTTCCTTTTTTTTTTACAGATTAAAAATTTCTTGATTAAAAAATTGAGACTCCTGGGAAGAACAAAATAAAGATCACGTGGGATACCATCCAGCAGAGGTAACACAGTACAATCTTATTCCAAGTCCATTTTGACTTTTTTGGTCTCATTATAATCATTTTCCATGTATCATTTCATTCTTTTTACACCATACCACAAGTGTCCATTTCTCCAGTCTTAGTGATAAGTATCGGAGAAGGCCCTGGCACCCCACTCCAGTACTCTTGCCTGGAAAATCCCATGGACGGAGGAACCTGGTGGGCTACAGTCCATGGTGTCACTAGAAGTCAGACACGACTGAGCGACTTCACTTTCACTTTTCACTTTCATGCATTGGAGAAGGAAATGGCAACCCACTCCAGTGTTCTTGCCTGGAGAATCCCAGAAATGGCGGAGCCTAGTGGGCTGTCGTCTATGGGGTCGCACAGAGTCAGACACGACTGAAGTGACTTAGCAGCAGCAGCAGTGATAAGTATTAGCAGTTTTTAAAATCTGCTAATTCAGTTCCTTTAAATGCAACTCCTTAGTTACTATTGAATTTTAACTAGTGGGTTATTTCATTATCCATACTCAGGTTTTACAAATTCACTTTTCCCCAGCCTGGGTACCAAGAGAATAGGATCGGTAAATGAGATCATGTAGACAGTATTGATGATTCCTAATAGGAAGGTGGTGAACAGTGAGCTCTGAGGATTCTGGGAAAGATAGTTCAGCCTTGAGGAAGAGATCCCAGTGTGCAAGTACAGTTTTGCCGTTATAAAGACTGCCAGGCATGGTCTGTGCAAGTGGTTCTCAAATTGTGGCATTTGGACCAGCAGCATCAGTATCAACGTGGAAATGTTTTCAAAATGCAATTTCTCAAGCCCAACCCTAGCTCCAGTAAATGCCAAACTTGAGGATCGAGGCCCTGCAAACTGTATTTTAATAAGCCTTTCAGATGATTCTGAGGCATACAAAGTTTGATTACTAAACCCGCCCATTATGATCACCTGGGGAAAGTTTAAAAATTTTGATTCCTGAGTCACAGCTCTCTTCTGCTAATTGAATCAGAATGTTTGGGGCATGGGAGTCAGGCATCAGTATATTTTAAAGGTCTGCTAATGGACTTCCATGGTGATCCAGTGGCTAAGACTGTGTTCCCAATATAGGAGGCCTGGGTTCAATCCCTGATCAGGGAACTATAATAGAAGATCCCACATGCCGCAACTAAGAGTTTGCATACTGTAACTAAAGAATCCTGCATGCTTGCAATGAAGATCAAAGATCCCAGGTGCTACAGCTAAGACCTGGTGCAGTCAAATAAATAAAATGTTAAAAAAAAAAAAATACACACAGTTCTCTTAAAAAAAAAAAAAAAAAGATTTGCTGGATTCCAATGTGTGGCATAGTTTGGAAAATTCTTCTCTATAATATTTTCTGTCTTCAGGGTTGGGTAGGCAAGCCAGATTCCTGAGTCTGAGAAGGATATTCTGGTTTCGATGGTGTAGCCACTTCTTAGCTGGGAAAACTGGGAATGAGGGGAGATGGATCTCTGCTCAGGACAGGTCTGGGTAGCCTATTCTTGAGTCCAGATCAGCCTCACTGAGTTGGAGGACTGCCCGAAATCTCTCCTGCCAAAACAGCTGGAAATGTCCTTCTCTTCTGGAGAGTCTTCTCCATGTCTATCCTTGTGCAGTGATTTTCCTGTTTCGGGGAGGGCATGTATTTGTCTAAATTAGCTCTTACCTTTCATAACTTGTCTGTGTGTTGGGAGGGGTGATGGAGGGGTGTTGCATGTAGGAATGGAGAAGTCATGTGAGTTTTTAAAATTTGGGGGCTCTGGGATTTTGTTCTTATGGCTTCATATTCTTCCTCCAGTTTTTGGCTTCTGTCTGTGGACTCTGCTTCTTCAGTAAATGACCCTTGAGAAAAACTAAACATTTTCTTGCAACTCTGAAATCATGGCTCATGTAAGTTGGTATTTTTCTCTATTTGGAATGTTGTAATTTTTTTCAGGTTACGTGAACATTCTAATTAGTTGTCCTGAAACTTCCAAACAGATCCCCATCCAACAGCTTCTTCCTAGATGTTCCCATTCTAGTGAGGGATGGAGCCAGACAGCCTGGCCCTTCCTGTGTGCCCGTCTGTTGTCCATCCATGTCCATGTGTGAATTGACCAAATTATTCAGTCTCCTGTGTGTTCAGTCTTTGTCTAGAGCAGCGATAAAGCAGAAATGAAGTCCCTTGAGGGAGACAACTGATACGAGAAACTCACAACTGGAGAACACTTTAGAGCTGCAGTATCCAATATTAAAAATAGAAAATTAGTGCCTTCTTAGCACAGTAGGTCTCATGTCAGTCTCATAAAAAGTGTAGAATAATATGCAAGGCACATAATCTTAAACATTTTAGTGTCACATTTTAAAAAGTAAAAATGAAATGCACAAGTAATTTTAGTGTTTTATTTAACCCAATATAGCAAAATATTATCATTTCAAAGTGTAACCAAAATAAGAATTATTGAGATATATTGCAATCTTTTCTTTTTGTAAAGTCTTCACTATCTGGTGTGTATTTTATAGCACATCTAAATTTGTATCAGCTACAGTTCAAATGCTCAGTAACCACATGTGTCTAAGATAGCATGTTAGACATTGCAGCTTTAGAAATTTTGTATAACTTAAATTGTAAATATAACTTAGCATATTTAAAAGTATAGAAATATCTAAATGTAATTATTAAGGCCAACATATCTATAAAATGGACTTTTTTGTAGTAAGTTTAAAATATTCAATAAAGGGTTTGTTATAATAAGGGAAAATGCTAATGATACATATAGTGATGAAACTGGATCTCTGTTTTAAAAAGTAGAGTTTGCATAAAATTAAAGAATTTTTTCCAGACTCAATTTTATTTCTTTTATTTTTTTAATTTTTTTTAAATTTTATTTTATTTTTAAACTTTACAATATTTTATTAGTTTTGCCAAATATCGAAATGAATCCGCCACAGGTATACCCGCATTCCCCATCCTGAACCCTCCTCCCTCCTCCCTCCCGGTACCCTCCCTCTGGGTCGTCCCAGTGCACCAGCCCCACACATCCAGTACCGTGCACGAACCTGGACTGGCGACTCGTTTCATACATGATATTATACATGTTTCAATGCTATTCTCCCAAATCTCCCCACCCTCTCCCTCTCCCACAGAGTCCATAAGACTGATCTATACATCGGTGTCTCTTTTGCTGTCTCATACACAGGGTTATTGTTACCATCTTTCTAAATTCCATATATATGCGTTAGTATACTGTATTTATGTTTTTCCTTCTGGCTTACTTCACTCTGTATAATAGGCTCCAGTTTCATCCACCTCATTAGAACTGATTCAAATGTATTCTTTTT
>NW_011494852.1:5639318-5658145 GCF_000754665.1 Bison bison bison | reverse complement strand
AATGTATTCTTTTTAATGGCTGAGTAATACTCCATTGTGTATATGTACCACAGCTTTCTTATCCATTCATCTGCTGATGGGCATCTAGGTTGCTTCCATGTCCTGGCTATTATAAACAGTGCTGCGATGAACATTGGGGTACACGTGTCTCTTTCCCTTCTGGTTTCCTCAGTGTGTATGCCCAGCAGTGGGATTGCTGGATCATAAGGCAGTTCTATTTCCAGTTTTTTAAGGAATCTCCACACTGTTCTCCATAGTGGCTGTACTAGTTTGCATTCCCACCAACAGTGTAAGAGGGTTCCCTTTTCTCCACACCCTCTCCAGCATTTATTGCTTGTAGACTTTTGGATCGCAGCCATTCTGACTGGCGTGAAATGGTACCTCATAGTGGTTTTGATTTGCATTTCTCTGATAATGAGTGATGTTGAGCATCTTTTCATGTGTTTGTTAGCCATCTGTATGTCTTCTTTGGAGAAATGTCTATTTAGTTCTTTGGCCCATTTTTTGATTGGGTCATTTATTTTTCTGGAGTTGAGCTGTAGGAGTTGCTTGTATATTTTTGAGATTAGTTGTTTGTCGGTTGCTTCATTTGCTATTATTTTCTCCCATTCTGAAGGCTGCCTTTTCACCTTGCTTTCTTGATACATACCCAGAAGTGGGATTACTGGATCATATGGTAGCTCTATTTTTAGTTTTTTAAGGAACTTCTTTACTGTTCTCCATAGTGGCTGCACCAATTTACATTTACACCAACAGTGTAGGAAGATTCCCTTTTCTCCACACCCTCTCCACATTTATTACTTGTAGACTTTGAGTGATAACCATTGTCCCTGGTGTGAAGCAATACCTTGTGATTTTGATTTGCATTTCTCTGATAATCAGTGATGTTGAGCATCTTTTCATGTGTCTCCTGGCCATGTGAATGTCTTCTTTGGAAAAATGTCTTTTTAGGTCTTCTGCCCATTTTTTTGATTTTTTTTTTTTTTTGGTATTGAGTTGTATGAGTTCTTGGTATTTTTAGTGTATTGACCTCTTGTTGGTCACATCATTTGCAAATATTTTCTCCCATTCAGTAGGCTGTCTTTTCATTTTGTTTTCTTTTGTGCCCATCAATAGAAGATTGATGGTTTCCTTTACTGTGCAAAAGCTTTCAAGTATTAGGTCCCATTTGTTTATTTTTGCTTTTATTTCTTTTGCTGTGGGAGACTGATCTAAGAAAATATTGCTACGATTTAGTGAAACTCTGATTAACTACCTGTGCATATCTGGAAGTAAAACTAGGTATACCACAGTATATAGGAAGCTTTGTCTATAGCAGTAGTAGGCAAAGTGCAGCTTTGTGAGCCAGAGTCAACCCATGTCCTGTTTTTGCACAAGCTATGAGTTAATTATTTTCTGAACGAATTACTTTAAAAAAGAAGGGAAAGGGAAGGATACGCAAATAGAGATAATATGTGGCTTATGGCCCTATACAGAAATAAGTAATTTTACAAATAAAGCATGGGTTTGTCATTTCAGGATTTGGTGATGTTCAGAGATGTGACTGTGGACTTTTCTCAGGAAGAGTGGGAATGCCTGAACTCAAATCAGAGGAATTTATACAGAGATGTGATATTAGAGAATTATAGCAACTTGGTGTCACTGGGTAAGTTTCAGTTCAGTTCAGTAGCTCAGTCGTGTCCGACTCTTTGCGACCCCATGAATCGCAGCACGCCAGGCCTCCCTGTCCATCACCAACTCCCGGAGTTCACTCAAACTCACGTCCATCGAGTCGGTGATGCCATCCAGCCATCTGTGTCAAATAATGTAGAACTTCACATGACTGAATTTCAGGGCTGGCTGTCTAAAAACTAGTCAACTATCTGCTTTGTAGTTTGAGAATAGGTGTCTTCAGCTGTTAAACTATTAAATAGCACTGTTAGCTTCCCCCATAAATCATTGACCTTTACATTTTCCTTTGCCTTTTCTATTATATAATTGCTTCTCTTTAATGACAGTTGGATATAAATTCTTAGACACTCAGAGCAAAACCATTTTCAAAGAAGTCTGTTTTCATATTGTTGTAGATGGTCTATTATCTATTAACTTACCTGCAGTGTGAGTAGGAAGACAGAGGTGTCTGGCTGTACATACCTATTGAAAAAGTTGACACAGTGTATATGATACTGGGTTAAATCAATAGTGTGTTGAAATTCAAGTGGACACATTCAATTTACTACAACAAACATATTATCTTTTTAATTTATTTAAACATTAACTTTTATGATTAATAGTTTAAAATATATGAACTTTGCATTTGACATTGGATGAATATATTGGCAAGAAACAAATTGTTTTCCTCCTAGCAAAATATTTAAATAAAAGCAAAAATAGTACCTAATGAACATGTATAGTGCTTAGTATGTACTAGGCACTCATCTAGGCACTTAAGTGACACCTCACAAAAATCTTATGGGTATACATTGCTGCCACTGCTAAGTCACTTCAGTTGTGTGTGTGTGTGTGACCCCATAGACAACAGCCCACCAGGCTCCTCTGTCCCTGGGATTCTCCAGGCAAGAATACTGGAGTGGGTTGCCATTTCCTTCTCCAATGCATGCATGCATGCTAAGTTGCTTCAGTCGTGTCTGACTGTGTGCGACCCTATGGACAGCAGCCCACTAGGCTCCTCTGTCCACAGGATTCTCTAGGCAATACTGGAATGGGTTGCCATTTCCTTCTCCAGGGTATACGTTATTATTTTATATATTTTAATATATTATTATTTACTTATGAGTATATATTATTACTTTTCCAACTGAAAAAACTGAGCCTGTAAGTGACTCAGGTGAGAGGGGCAGGATTTGAAGCCAGTGCTCTCAATGATTACTTTTAGAGACAAAGCCTGTATCAATTGGCAATTATAATAAGACAACATTCCTACCTCTCTGTTCTTGTGATCCTCAAGTAACTCTAATATGAATGTTTTTCAGTCCAATTATTCTTCTTTGTTCTGAAGACTTGGTGAATTTTATACTTTCTTTATAATGTTCTATTGTTTTTTTTCAAGGAGGATGTTCCATTTCTAAGCCAGATGTAATTACTCTGTTAGAGCAAGGGAAAGAACCCTGGATGGTTGTGAGGGATGAGAAAAGAAGATGGAGACTAGGTGAGTAAGTGCTTATCAGGGGAGGGTAAGCTGCTGTGGCACAGCATATCCCTGC
Organism: Bison bison bison; assembly: GCF_000754665.1. Taxonomy (NCBI): domain Eukaryota; kingdom Metazoa; phylum Chordata; class Mammalia; order Artiodactyla; family Bovidae; genus Bison; species Bison bison. Next base: position 5,654,942 of record NW_011494852.1, on the reverse strand, counting down.
AGGTTGGGAAGAAACACACTCCTTAGTTGTTGATTATGAAGGAGAGACCTGACACCTGAGAAGAAAAGTTAGATCTCAGCATGGACAACCAAAGAAATTTCATCTCTACTTCCACTTATCTCTTCTTTTTACACTGTCCTGTTTCCTTCTCATTTCAATGGGGGAAAGCTTTCTTCCCCAGTGACCACCATTTTACTTGTATTTTGCATCTAATTTCTACTTAGATCATCTTTTGTATTTTGCCTCTTAGGTACATATTTCTTCATTGCCTTCTTTTCATGGTGTTTACATGAAGTGATTAAATATTGTTAAGAAGGGTGAGGAAGTAAGAATATGGGGAATTATGATGGGTTAATTGGGTAATTTAGATAGGGTAATTAAGGAAGAGGAACCAGTTGGCAGAGGCTCTTTAACCTGTAAAAGATGGAATCATTTAAGCATCTGTATACATAACTGAAATGTATTACAACCACATAAAATATACTTAATTCTGAAAATTCTTTTTCCCCCAAGATTTAGTTATTTATTTATTTATTGGCTGTGCTGGGTCTTCATTGCTGCATGCGGATTTTCTTTAGTTGCAGTAAGTGGGAACTACTCTTCATTGCAGTGCATGGGCTTCTCATTGACCTGGCTTCTCTTGTTGCAGAGCACGGACTCTAAGCAAGAGGGCTTTAGTAGTTGTGGCTTATGGGCTCTAGAGCACAGGCTCAGTGATTGTGGCACACAGGCTTAGTTGCTCCGTGGAGTGTGGGATTTTCTGAAACCAGGGATCAAACTCATGTCTCCTGGATTGGCAGGCAGATTCTTTACCCAGCTGAGCCACGAGAGAAGCCCATGTTTTTCTTAAAGTATTCAGTGAATAAATGAAGGATTGTAGACTTAGAATATTACCAGTTTGGAACCTCTAATAAGCTATTGGATCTAGACACTGAACATCACTGCTGATAACATCACAGAAATAGAGACAGTCAGATTGTATTTCTTCAAATGAAAGAATACAGTATCACCTATGAAGTGGGCCTAAGTCTGATGGAGCTTCTGAATTAGCCAGCCACTAATTTATTAGAGGAAGATAGAGGAACATGTTCTACTACATCTTGGGAATACAGTCAGAATATGAAAAATGCTACAGGGTCAAAGTGAAGAGGAACTAAAGAGCCTCTTGATGAAGGTGAAAGATGAGAGTGAAAAAACTGGCTTAAAACTCAATGTTCAAGAAAACTAAGATCAAATCCCATTACGTCACGGCAAATAGATGGGGAAACAATGGAAACAATGACAGACTTTTATTTTCTTGAGCTCCGAGATCACTGCTGATTGTAACTGCAGCCATGAAATTAAAAGATGCTTGCTCCTTGGAAGGAAAGCTATGACCAACCTAGACAGCATATTAGAAAATAGAGACATTACTTTGCCAACAAAGGTCTGTCTAGTCAAAGCTGTTGTTTTTCCAGTAGTCATGGATGGATGTGAGAGTTGGACTATAAAGAAAGCTGAGGGCTGAAGAATTGATGCTTTTGAACTGTGGTGCTGGGGAAGACTCTTGAGAGTCCCTTGGACAGCAGGGAGATCCAACCAGTCAATCCTAAAGGAAATCAACCCTGAATATTCATTGGAAGGGCTGATGCTGAAGCTCCAGTACTTTGACCACCTGAGGCAAAGACCCAACTCATTGGAAAAGACCCTGATGCTGGGAAAGACTGAATGCAAGAGGAGAAGGAGGCAGAAGAGCATGAGATGGTTGACATGAGTTTCAGCAAACTCCGGGAGATGGTGAAGGACAGGGAAGCCTGGTGTGCTATCGTTCATGGGTTCGCAAAGAGTTGGACAGTTTAGCAACTGAACAACAACAATGACAAAGAGTTACTGTTCATTTTTCCAGGTTTGGGTAATGGTATTACAATTATTTTTTAAATCCTTTTAGAGATAAATCCTGAAGTGATTACAAAATATATTATGGGACTTGCTTCAGACAATGTGAGGAGACCAGTGGATAAGGGTCTGCATAGGTCAGTATTGGGCTTGGTTGATGTTGTTGAGGCTGGTCCATAGATAACTTGTACATTTAATATTACTCTTCTACTTTTGTGTATGTTAGAAATACTCTGTAATAAAATTTTGGTTTCTTTTAAAGTTAGTGGGAGATAAAAGGAAAAGAAAGTGAGACAGTGGTGAAAATAAACGTATGTAACACTAAAGAGGAATTTTGTCATAAAAGCAGACACATGGGGTACAGGGAAAGTATCTTAAGATGTGAGGTATTAGGACCTGTGTAAAGGCTGAAGAGAATGATTTCAAAGAGGAAAACTGATGGCATCAAGAGAGAGGGTGATTTCTGTAAGCAGTGACTTTCAGCAAATGAGTAGAAGTAGGAGCCAATTTATGAAGGAAAACCAATGCATATGATAAGAATATGAACTTAAGTGGTTGGATAACGTGGTAAAGGGGAGAATATCATTTTTCTTTCCATTGCTTCTGATTCTTTGATGAAATTAGCAGAATGTGAAAATTATTTGGAATTCAGTATGGATTACTTAGTATTTAATCAGTTTTGACTTTCAGAAGTACAGTTCTGTGGTTATAAGGTTTTAACATTTACAGATCTCTGGATACATTACCCCTGGTGTTAATGTGACTAAAAGTGCTTCTGTCATAAATATTATACATTCATATTGTCTTGTATCAGCAAGGTTATTGAAGACATCATCTCAGGAAACAAATTAACTTTATGACCAGGTAATTAGCACCTTATTTTCTTTTTAATTAAAGTTGTTATCCTGCCAATGGAAATAACATTTCTCCTTTTACATTGCTCTAAGATGGGCTAATATTTTGCTTTTGCATCAGCATCATTTACTAGAATAAAGCCCTTTGATTCAATAGACTACAAACTAGTATTTGGTTTATTTTGAGTAGCTAAATATTTTGTATATGTCTTTTGATGTTTAGTTTGTCCTTTGTTTCAGTGCTGGGCCAATTTTTTCTTGATTTAATCACATGTATAGTGCATAGGCTGTAATTTCCAGTTTCAATTTATTTAAAGTAGAACAAGAATCTAAAGATACTTGTAAAGCAATCTGTGTGCAGAGTCCTTCATGAATTTTTATGTTTCCCATCAATCTTTACTATTTTCTCACTGTCTACTCTGAAACAATGCAGTGTGCATCTATAGTCAGAACTAGCAAAGCACTGAACCTAGTTTTGATTGACTGAAATGGCTGTCTTTTAGTTTCTTGAAGGGGAAAGAACTGGCATAAATGAATTTGGGAAAAATAATGGCTGACTTTTTACAGAAGTTGTAAGATTACAGTTCAGTTGTTTATACGGTTGACCCTTGAACAACATGAGTTTAAACTGCATGGGTCCATTTATACACGGGTTAAAAAATAATAAATGTGTACTACAGTACTGTGGGCTTCCCGGGTGGTGCTAATGAAGAACCCACGTGCCAGTGTAGGTGGAAGAGATGTGGGTTTGATCCCTGGGTCAGAAAGATCCCCTGGAGGAGGGCATGGCAAACTACTCTAGTATTCTTGCCTGGAGAATCCAATAGACAGAAAAGCCTGGCAGGCTACAATCCATAGGGACACAAAGAGTTGGACATGACTGAAGTGACTTAGCACACACGCACAGTACTATATGATCTGAGGTTGGTCGAATCTGTGGATGGGGAACTGCAGGTATGGAGGGCCAACTGTAAAGTTATACACAGGTTTGCAATAGAGGGGTGGTATTGGCCCCTGTTACCCCAATGTTCAAGGGTCAACTGTATTATAGTCTCCTAGATGTGAATATTCAGCATGCCGAAGTCTTAATGTGTCATGTCAGGCAGGGAAGCCATATAAATGTCTCAGTTATGACCTAGCAATCCCACTCTTAGACATATACCCTGAGGAAACTCACACTGAAAAAGACGCATGCACCCCAATGTTCATTGCAGCACTGTTTACAATAGCTAGAACATGGAAGCAACCTAAATGTCCACTGACAGATGATTGGATAAAGAAGTCGTGGTACATACACACAATGGAATATTACACTCAGCCATAAAAAGGAACATATTTGAGTCAGTTCTAATGAGGTGGATGAACCTAGAGCCTATTATACAGAGTGAAGTAAGTCAGAAAGAGAAAGATAAATATCATGTACTAACACATATATATAGAATCTAGAAAGATGGTACTGATGAATTTATTTGCAAGACAGCAATAGAGAAACAGACATAGAGAACAGACTTATGGACACAGGGAGAGGGGAGGAGAGGGTGAGATGTATGGAGAGAGTAACATGGAAACTTATATTACCATATGTAAAATAGATAGCCAATGGGAATTTGCTGTGTGTCTCAGGGAACTCAAATAGGGGCTCTATATCAACCTAGAGGGGTGGGTGGGGTGGGGAGGGAGGTGAGAGGGAAGTTCAAGAGGGAGGGGAGGTATGTACACCTATGGGTAATTCATGTTGATGTTTGGTATAAAAGAACAAAATTCTGTAAAGCAATTATTCTTCAATTTAAAAATAAGTTAAGAAAAAGTCTCAGGTTCACTATATCCACACGGGGAATGTTTTGTTTGTTCTTTAAAACTTTCAAATTCTATAGGGTAAGTATTGTAACTTCTACCTTTTTTTCTTGTAAATGAGTAAATATGGACATTTTGCCCTCAGTGTGTTTATATTTTCATTTTGTGCATTGTCTGCTCACTTCCTTTATTCTCTTACTTTTTCCATTGTTTAATGTTTCTTATACCAGTTTGTATGGGCTTTTGTACTGTATATACACTTTCTCATTTTTCTTACCAATGTTTGGGCCTTCAGTTTTTATTTTGACTCTTATTTTCCTTTAAATCATTGATTTTTAATTTGCAAGTAAATTCTATGAGATCACCATCTGTCATGCCTTTGTAGTTACCTAGTTATTTACTACTGTTATGACTAGTTAATTACTGTTAATTTTTTATATCATTTATAACTTATTTGCCTTAATGAGGTGTTAAATTTTTTTCCCAGTAATTTTTACAAAATTACATTAGTTTTACATTACTTTCTTGAATAGGGAAGATAGACAGGGAGGGTAAGAGAGAAGGAAAAGGAAAGAGTAAGGGAAGGAAGGGAAGATGGTGGGGAGAGAGAGAGAGAAAGGAAAGAGAAAGAGGAAGGGAAGGAGGAAGACACAGAGGGATGAGAGACAGAAAGAGGCAGAAAGATACTTAGATTTCATCAGAGTATCTTTTGTGACATTCACTTATTTGTCTCTGCTCACAAATTATCTACAGTATTTAAATCATTGTTGCCTTTTAACATCTTTTTATTATATCCTTTTAAAGTAAACTTTCTGAAATACATCCAAAAAACAGAAATCATAATACGCTGCTCACTGAATTTTTGCAAAGTAATTATACCCAGCTAATCAGTATACTGATTCAGAAATAGTTTTAGTAGGATATCAGAAACTCCTCTTTAGGAGAAGGCAATGGCAACCCACTCTAGTACTCTTGCCTGGAAGATACCATGGACGGAGGAGCCTGGTAGGCTGCACTCCATGGGGTCGCAAAGAGTCGGACACGACTGAGCAACTTCCCTTTCAGTTTTCACTTTCATGCATTGGAGAAGGAAATGGCAACCCACTCCAGTGTTCTTGCCTGGAGAATCCCAGGGACGGGGGAGCCTGGTGGGCTGCCGTCTATGGGGTCGCACAGAGTCGGACTCGACTGAAGCGGCGGCAGCAGCAGCGGAAGCTCCTCTCTAGTTTTCTCCAGTCATTCCTCCCTATCAAAATTAACTACTAGCCTGACTTTTAATAAGTCCATAGATTAGTTTTAGTGTTTATGAGCTTTATAAAAATGGGATAATATAGTATATATTATTTTATGCCTGGCTTTGTTTGGTCACCCTTATGTTAGTGAGAATGATCCATATTGTTGTGTGTACTTGTAGATTATTCATTCTTCTTGCTGTTACAGTCTGTTCTTATTATGTTGTATCCATATCTATATATATATAACTTTTCTCAGTCATTCTTCTGTTAATGAATACTTGGATTCTTTCTAGTTCATGCATATGAAAAATAATGTTGATTTTTTTTTTAAAAAATACATTTTTTGCTCAGAATTTTACTAGCATGTTACTATTTTATAAACCTGTTGCTATGACTGAAAAATCACTAATATACTTTCTAGACAGTAACTAAATGGCACTGGCTATGATGCCTTTAGGGAGAATATAGGAAAGGGTATGAAGAAACAAAATGGGCTGCATATTTGTAATATACTTGTGTATAGTTAATAAACTTGAAGATAAATAAGAAGAACCTTGCATTACCTTGGTTGGAAAAGTGAGGTTCATTTACAGCTATGTAGACAGTGAGCTGAAGTGGAGATATCTGCACGTGAAAGTAAAGAGGCCACTGGAGTGATGAGCAGATGTAAAGGAATTTTTCCATTTCTGTATTTGATTGAGATAGCATTGGTGTGCTTTTGTCTCCCATCTCTATGCTGCTGCTGCTGCTAAGTCACTTCAGTCGTGTCCAACTCTGTGCGACCCCAGAGACAGCAGCCCACCAGGCTCCCCTGTCCCTGGGATTCTCCAGGCAAGAACACTGGAGTGGGTTGCCATTTCCTTCTCCAATGCATGAAAGTGAAAAGTGAAAGTGAAGTTGCTAAGTTGTGTCCGACTCTTCACGACCCAATGGAGTGCAGCCTACCAGGCTCCTCCGTCCATGGGGTTTTCCAGGCGAGAGTACTGGAGTGGGGTGCCATCGCCTTCTCCGTCCCATCTCTATATAAAGTGCTAAAAAAAGGTGTAAGATTGGAGGCAAGGCAACATATATATTTTTACTATTAACTAATTATGAAAACTTAATAATAAATAGTTTCTCTGTGCTATGGATTTGTTATTCAGTGATAAGTGAAAGAGTTTTTCTTCTCTTGGGAAATTGTTAAGGTAAGAACACAGAATAAAAACTTGGAAAATTAATGAATATATCACAACAGAATTGAAAAAAGTGCTAAGAAGCAGGGGACAAATTATTGGGATAGAAAATGAAGGATATAAATTAGATGAAGTCAGAACAGATAGCTTTTCTGACTTTTATCATGATATCTGAAGGATGAAAAGAACCCAACCATGTGGAGAACCCATCAGCATTCCTGCGAGATTTAATAGCCAGTAAAAAGCTCTAAAAAATGGAAAGATTGTGACATATTTTAGTAGCTGAAAGGAGGCAAGTGTGACAGACATAGGGAGTAAAGGGGTCTACAGCTTGAAATGACATCTTTTGGTAAACAAAGGCTGTGTTATTCATAATAAAGTGTTTTTACTTTATTCTTACTAAAAAATAAATCATTAAAAAGTTTAGGTAGAGATCTCAGACTTTAATTTGCTTCTGAATTATCTGGTCTTAACTCATCATTTTCTTTATTCTTCTTAGCTTTTCTCAAGTTATATTATTTTTTTAAAGTACTTTTAAGCACATTTATTTCAATTGGACTTTATTTTCTTTTTTCCTATTATAAAGTTTTTATTTGCTTCTTTGTTTACTTTTTCTAGAAGAAAATAACATGTGTTTTATCTTCTTTTCTTTCAGATTTGGAATCCAGATATGACACTAAAAAGTTATTTCAAGTAAAGGATATTTGTGAAATGAGTTTCTCTCAGTGGGAGATAATGGAAAGAATTAGAAGTTGTGGCCTTGAAGACTCTTTTTTCAGGAAAGATTGTGAATATAAAAAGTTTGAGGGACAAGAGGGTCCTCACGAAGCATATTTCAGGCAAGTGAAAAAAACCACCTCTGAAAAAATGCCCAAGAACAGAAAACGCACATCTCTTACTCTGTATCCAAGAATTCACAGTAGAGAGAAGCCCTATGAATGTGGGGACTGCGGGAAGGCTTTTAGAGTACGCCAACAACTTACTTTCCATCAGAGAATTCATACGGGTGAGAAACCGTATGAATGTAAAGAATGTGGAAAAGCTTTTAGGCAGTGTGCCCACCTTAGTCGACATCAGAGAATTCATGCTTCTGACAAACTCCTTGAATGTAAAAGATGTGGAAAGATCTTTACATGTGGTGCAGATCTTCGTGTACACCAGAGAATTCATGTTGGTGAGAAGCCGTATGACTGTAAGGAATGTGGGAAGGCCTTTAGGGTGCGAGGACAACTTAATCTCCATCAAAGGATTCATACTGGTGAGAAACCCTATGAATGTAAGGAATGTGGGAAGACCTTTAGACAATATGCACACCTTACTCGACATCAAAGACTTAATATTGCTGAGAAATGCTATGAATGCAAGGAATGTGGGCAAGCTTTTCTGTGTAGTACAGGCCTTCGAGTACATCACAAACTTCATACTGGTGAGAAACCTTATGACTGTAAGGAATGTGGGAAGGCCTTTAGAGTGCGGCAACAACTTACTCTTCATCAGAGAATTCATACTGGCGAGAAACCCTATGATTGTAAGGAATGTGGGAAGACCTTTAGTCGTGCCTATCATCTAACTCTCCATCAGAGAATTCATACTGGTGAGAAACCTTATGAATGTAAGGAATGTCAGAAGTTCTTTCGTCGTTACTCAGAACTTATTTCACATCAGGGTATTCATATTGGAGAGAAACCTTATGATTGTAAGGAATGTGGGAAGGCCTTCAGACTGTTCTCACAACTTACTCAACATCAGAGTATTCATTTTGGTGAAAAACCTTACAAGTGTAAGGAATGTGAGAAGAATTTTAGATTGCTCTCCCAACTTACTCAACATCAGAGCATTCATACTGGTGAGAAACCCTATGACTGTAAGGAATGTGGAAAGGCCTTTAGACTTCATTCGTCTCTTATCCAACATCAGAGAATTCATTCTGGTGAGAAACCATACAAATGTAAGGAATGTAAGAAGGCATTTAGGCAGCATTCACATCTTACTTACCATCAGCGAGTTCATAATGTCACTAAATAGTTATAAGAAAGCCACCCATTGTGAATTTTGCGTTAAGGAGCATTAGAAAATAAATTCTGGAGGAGAAGTGTTTGAATGTAGGAATCTCTTTTGCTTCATGCTCAAAGTTAAAACAAGAGGTTTTAAAAGAGTAGGTTAATTTAATGAATACATAGCAGTGTTTTATCACCACTCAAACCATGTTAAACTTTAGGAAATTCACAGAAAAAAACTCTCTTAAAGGAGTGAATGTGAAAAAGCTTTTGATCTTACTTATTACCACCTCTGTTCTTTCATCTGTACATAACAACCTTTGGAGGTTGCCAGGGCACCAACTCATTCTGGACATTGATAAACAGAAGGAAGGAGTAGTGATTTAGCCTGCATTTCCTATATAAACTATAGCTCAAGGCAACTAGAGGTTGATGAGGTAAAATTCTTTATTAGAGAATTTTCAGGACATAATGAAATAATGGATCTAAGCACAGTTCTCAGTAGAAGTTTTAAGCCCTTTAGGTGAATGGTCTATATGAACTTCCTAGTGAATAGATCAGGTTGACAACATCTGACCCACTGATCAACTTTAATCTAATCAAAAATAGGACAAAACATTTTATGCCTCCTTGTATGATACAATCTGAGAAGGCAATGGCACCCCACTCCAGTACTTTTGCCTGGAAAATCCCATGGATGGAGGAGCCTGGTAGGCTGCAGTCCATGGGGTCGCGAAGAGTCGGACACGACTGAGCGACTTCACTTTCACTTTTCACTTTCATGCATTGGAGAAGGAAATGGCAACCCACTCCAGTGTTCTTGCCTGGAGAATCCCAGGGACGGGGGAGCCTGGTGGGCTGCCGTCTATGGGGTCGTACAGAGTCGGACACGATTGAAGCGACTTAGCAGCAGTAGCAGCATGATACAATAAGACATACCATTGCCAAAAATATTGAACCTGAATCTAATTAAGCATCAAGACCTAACTCCCAGTTTAAAGAAAATTCAGGGAACAGAAGAACAAATTACATGATATAACAGGAAGCAGACCAATAAAATGTGGGTAATTCTATGAGAGTAATGACTCAAGCTTCTCACCCAATGAAATGGATTGAAAAAAGGGAGGTGAAACTCTGAGATGTTAATGAAGTCTTAAGAGATGTATCAATCAAATGCAATGAATGAGTGTTTTTCATTTAGATCACAGGTTGAACAAACAAAAGACATTTTTATGATAGTTGGGGAAATGGAACTATTGACAGTATTAGATAATATTAAGAAATTATGTTCTTGTTAGATGTGCTAATAGCATTGTGTTTATGTAAAAGTGTCTTAGAGATAAATTAGCAAGTTTATACACATAAAACCGTATGTGTAGAATTACTGTTAAAATGCTCATGCAAAAGAAAAGTAAGGATAACTTGTTTAAGTCATGGTAAGATAAATCAGGTGCATGGTTTTTGCTTATTTTGTTTTTGCTATTTTCTCTATTTTTATGTATTTGAAATTTTCCGTCATTTAAAAATCATAAAACATCTATGAAATTATAGCCAGCTTTAAGTGAATAGTATTTGTAACTGGCTACTTATCAGAACTTATGGATGTAGCTAAAGTTCTACACATAGGGATATTAAATGTACTATAAGGTATTTGGGAAATTAAGATTGAGGATCCAGATTTTCTCTAGTTCACCTAATGCTACATCTCTTGTAGTACCTGTTCCCATAGTACTTCATATATTTCAGGAGTGAGTAAAAAGAGCAGTTGCAGCTATTTGTGTAATCAGTGGAATGGAACTGTATTATCTAATAAAGTAGATGCTAGCAGCATGTTGAGCACTTAAAACTGAGCTACTGAGAACTGGAATGGTGGTTAGTACAAATTAAAATGGTCTTAAGTGTAAAATACACATGAGGTTTTGAATACTTCATTCAAAAAAGAATTAACGTCGCAATTTCTCAGCATTTCTCTGCTGTAGTTGGGAAGCTGTGAAATTCAGTGGATTGAATTACTACATAATACAGAACCCAAATTTAAGTGTGTCTCTGCTGTCAAATACCATGTTTGTATACTGAGGTCTTCTTGGTTCTACGCTGAGTCATGCTGGACTTTTTTTTTCCTCTTCATAAAATGTAGCCTGTATTTACAGCTGAGTCATTTTCTCAGACTGCTTTTGGCCTGTAGATGTTTTGGCATCCAAAGGCCTTTTTAAATTTTTATACTGTTTCCCATTAAGCTCAAGCTTGCAGCGCATCAAGTACAATTCTCTTTAAGATTGTTTAGGGTTCATTCAGTTAGACAAAAGATCAACAGGTTCTTCTCTGTATTGGGTTTCCTGTGAGGCTTTTGTGGGAAAATGACTTTAAAATTCTTAGAAGCCCTGCTCTTTCACAGAAAGGATGAAAGTTGGCTTTATCTTTACCCTGGAGTCATATTTTTATGACAGCACCACATACTTGATCATTCCTCCCCTCTCAAGCCCATTGTAATTTTGAGAACCTTTTGCTACCTGTAAACACTGTCGTGAATCCTCTATACTTCCTTGAAATTCTACTTGAAATATGCACCAATTGATATAATGAATATAATTTTTTTTTACTGTTAATATGATAGATTTTCAAATATTGATTAAACCTTGTATCACTGTAGTAAACTTCATTTGTCTGTAGTGTATACTTTATTTATTTTTTTTATTTTTTCTAAATTTTTAAAAGAAAATCCATCCTGAACCCTCCTCCCTCCTCCCTCCCCATACCATCCCTCTGGGTCGTCCCAGTGCACCAGTCCCAAGCATCCAGCATCGTGCATTGAACCTGGACTGGCATCTCGTTTCATACATGACATTTCACATGTTTCAATGCCATTCTCCCAAATGCACACACACACATATATATAGCTGGATTTGCTATGATTGCTATGATTTACTAATATTTTCTTGAGGATTTTTGTGTCTACATGAAGGATACTGGTCTATAATTTTGTTCTATTTTTCGTTTCATTTGGTATCAGGTTGATGGTGGCCTCACATAAGGAGTTTGGAAGTATTGCTTCCTTTTAATTTCTGGAAGAGAGAGTGTAGAGTTGGTGTTAATTAATCTTTGAATGGTATAATTTTCCAGTGAAACCATTTGGGCCTTGCAATGGACTGAATGTGTCTCCTCAAAATGTGTTGATATCTTAAGCCCCACTGGGATGGTATTGAGATGAGGCCTCTCAAGATAATTAGGTCATGAGGATAGAGGTGGCCTGCCATCTATGGGGTCGCACAGAGTTGGTCATGACTGAAGCGACTTAGCAGCAGCAGCAAATGAGATTTGTGTTCTTAAAGAAGGGGCTCCAGTGAGTTCTCTCACCCTGTCCTGTCATGTGAGGATGACAGGACAAGAAGATGACAGTTTTCAATCTGGAAATGTTCACTAAAACAAAGTCACGAGAAGACAGACACCAAAACTATGCTAGCACGAAACTCAGACTTCGGCCTCCATGCTTGTGAGAAATAAATATGTTTATAAGCTACCTAGTCTGTGATTCTGTGTTATAGGAGCCCAAGCTAAATAGGACAAATTTGTACCAAAAATGGATGCTAATCTAACAAATATCTAAAAACATGGAAGCTGCTTTGGAACTGAACAGTGAGTGGATAAAAGCTGAAGAGCTGAAAATCATACATTTTGATATGTATGCAAAGAATAATGAATGAATGATAAGGGTAATTCTGGTGAAACCTGAGAAAAGAGGAGAGCTGAAATGAAAACCTGTCTTCTTGGAAAATAAATTATGAACAAAATGTTGGTGGAGATATGAATAGTAAAGACCACTCTGGTTCATTCTGAGGTGGAAATGAACATATTATTGGAAATGGGAGGAAGGATCATTCTTTTTATGGTGGCAAAAAACTTGGCTAAATTGTGTTTGTGTTCTAATGTTTTGCGGAAAGTAGAACTTCGAAGCAATGAAGTTGAAGATGTGGCTTTGCTCCTTCTGGCTGATGATAATGAAGTGCCAGAAAAGAGAAATGACTTAAAAGATGGAATTTCTGAAGCAGAACCTAAAGATTTGGAAAATTCTCAGCTGAATAAATAGTGTTAAAATACTGTGAAAATGAGGGCATAGATTGGGAAAGAATAGCATCTTGTAAGTTGGTTTGGAGACATTGGGAAGACCCTGATGATGCTAGGGACATTGAACTCCTAAGTTTAGAGTCTGCTTTACCAGTGGAAATGGCATCCCCACCCAGAGGCAACATTTCCACCTCCATTTGATGGGCTAGGCATTGCATTGCCTGAAAAGCATAATGACCTCCCCTGAGGCAGAGGCCACACGACTCTTCAGAAACTGTCCCTGCCACCCCTTTTTATTTCTGGGCCCATCACTAATAGACTCAAGTCCCAGCAGACTCCTAAAGGTGAAGTTCAAACTGTGACCTGAGAGGAGGTATGTTACACTCAAAAAGAACTACTTGAGTTTTCTCATTTGTACAGACAGAAATCCAGGGAACAAGTATGGAATGGATATTAAGACGTGGAATAATGGTGGAAGGAAGATGATTGGAAATCTGGTGACAGTGAAATGTGGGAAAGAGAAGTGTGGATAGGCTTCTCTGGACAAAATATTTGAAGTTATTTGTGTCCTGTGTAATTGCTCACTAAAGGGTGACCTCAGCAGAGGATTTAATAATCAAGTGGATAGGATGGTCTGTTCTGTGGATAACAGTTCCTTTTCCCCATCACCCCCCTCATTATCATCCAATGGGCTTATGATGGCAGGGGATGGACATTATGCATGGGCTCAGCAACATGGACTTCCATTCACCAGGGTCACCTGACTGGCCACTGCTGGGTGCTCATTCTGCCTGCAGAGAAAAACACCGAGTCCCTAACATAGCAGCATTCCCTATTGTTCAGTCACTAAACTGTGTCCGACTCTTTGTGACCCCATGAAATGCAGCACACTAGGCTTCCCAGTCCTTCACTATCTCCTGGGGTTTGCTCAAACTCATGTCCATTGTCCATTGAGTCAGTGATGCCATCCAACTATCTCATCCTCTGTCACCGCCTTCTCCCCTTGCCCTCAATCTTTGCCAGCATCAGGTGGCCAAAGTATTAGAGCTTCAGCATCAGTCATTCCAATGATTATTGGAACTGGTCTGATGTCCTTGCTGTCTAAGGGACTCTCAAGAGTCTTCTCCCACACCACAGTTCAAAAGCATCAATTCTTTGGCACTCAGCCACCTTTATGGTCCATCTCATCACATCTCATACATGACTACTGTAAAAACCATAGCTTTGACTATATGGAACTTTGCTGGCAAAGTGATTCCTCTGCTTTTTAATATGCTGTCTAGGTTGTTCATAGCTTTCCTTCCAAGGAGTGAGCATCTTTTAATTTCATGGCTGCAGTCACCGTCTGCAGTAATTTTGGAGCTCAAGGAAATAAAGTCTGTCACTGTTTCCACTTTTTCCCCATCTATTTGCCATGAACTGATGAGACTGGATGCATGAGCTTAGTTTTTTGAATGTTGAGTTTTAAGCCAGCTTTTTCACTCTCTTCTTTCACCCTCATCAAGAGGTTCTTTAGTTCCTCTTGAAACTATGAAAACCCATAAACAAAGGTAAATGTCATCGAGTTAAATAACATTCTACATGACTTTAGCATTTGCTTCACTTTCTTACCTACAAGTATTTAAGTTTACAGTGTCATTGTTTCTGATCTACATAAAGCTGAGTAGGAATGACCCAGAATTACCACATAACCGGCAATGTTTTCTGAGCTTTTATTATGTGCCAGGGGCTATTCTAAGGACTTTACACTATTAACTCATTAACCCTCATAACAATGCTACGAACTAGGTATTTTCCAGTTAAGAAACTGGCACAGCCACCTTGGAACACAGGTTGGTGGTGGTTTTACCAAAGAAAACAGACTTTTTTTTTTTTGGACTATGCTGTGCAGCATGCAGGATCTTAGTTCCCTGACCAGGGACCAAACCCAGGCCCCTGCAGTGGAAGCATGGAGTCGTAACCACTGGATGGCCAGGGAAGTCCAACATACTCTTTCTTATCATACAACCCAGCAATTAAGATCCTTAAGTAGATGAAAACTTATGTTTACACAAAAACCTGAACACAGATACAGAAGCTTTATTCAAAACTGTCAAAACTTAGAAGCAACCAAGATGGCTTTCAGTAGGTGAATGGATAAAGTGTGATACCTCCAGACAACAGACTATTCAGTTCAGTTGCTCAGTCATGTCCGACTTTTTGTGACCCCATGGACTGCAGCATGCCAGGCCTCCCTGTCCATCACCAACTCCCGGAGTTTACCCAAACTCATATCCATTGAGTCGGTGATGCCATCTAACCATCTCATGCTCTTTCGTCCCCTTCTCATGCCCTCAATCTTTCCCAGCATCAGGGTCTTTTCAAATGAGTCAGCTCTCTGCATCAGGTGGCCAAAGTATTGGAGTTTCAGCTTCAACATCAGTCCTTCCAATGAACACTCAGGACTGATCTCCTTCAGGATGGACTGGTTGGATCTCCTTGTAGTCCGAGGGACTCTCAAGAGTCTTCTCCAACACCACAGTTCAAAAGCATCAATTCTTCCGCGCTCAGCCTTCTTCATAGTCCAACTCTCACATCCATACATGACCACAGGAAAAACCATAGCCTTGACTAGACAGACCCTTGTTGGCAAAGT
>NW_011494852.1:5624736-5639218 GCF_000754665.1 Bison bison bison | reverse complement strand
TCTGCAGTGATTTTGGAGCCCCCAAAAATAAAGTCTGACACTGTTTCCACTGTTTCCCCATCTATTTCCCATGAAGTGATGGGACCAGATGCCATGATCTTCGTTTTCTAAATGTTGAGCTTTAAGCCCACTTTTTCACTCTCCACTTTCACTTTCATCAAGAGGCTTTTTAGTTCCTCTTCACTTTCTGCCATAAGGGTGGTGTCATCTGCATATCTGAGGTTATTGATATTTCTCCCAGCAATCTTGATTCCAGCTTGTGTTTCTTACAGTACAGTGTTTCTTATGATGTGCTCTGCATAGAAGTTAAATAAGCAGGGTGACAATATATAGCCTTGACATACTCCTTTTCCTATTTGGAACCAGTCTGTTGTTCCATGTCCAGTTCTGTTGCTTCCTGACCTGCATATTCAATGTTAAAAAGAAATAAGCTATCAAGCCATGATATCACATGCTGCTGCTGCTGCTAAGTCGCTTCAGTCATGTCCGACTCTGTGCGACCCCGTGGACTGCAGCCTACCAGGCTCCTCCGTCCATGGGATTTGCCAGGCAAGAGTACTGGAGTGGGTTCCCATTGCCTTCTCCGATAACACATGAAGGAGACTTAAATGCATAATACCAAGTGGAAGAAGTCAATCTGTAAAGATTACATAGTGTCTGATTACAACTATAGGACATTCTGCAGAAAAGCAAAGCTATAGACAGCAGAAAGATCAGTGGTTGTTAGGGGTGTGTGGAGATGAATAAGCAGAGCATAGAGAATTCTTCAGGTAATGAAAGTACTCTATGGGGACTTCCCTGGCAGTCCAGTGGTTGGGACTCCACACTGCCACTCCTTGGTTGGGGAATGAAGATCCTGCATGCAGTATGATGTGGCCAAAAAATAATTAAAAAAAAAAAAACAAAACTATGAGGTTGGAATGATGGATATATGTCACTATACATTTGTCCCAAACCACAGAATGTACAAGGTAAATTATGGCCTTTGGGTGAATCCTTGGTTTAAAAAACACTTCCCATTTATTTGCTGCTATAGTCCTTCAGTGATATGAGCAGTTATACGCATGGGGTAAAACAATACTGGGCCCTTGTAAATGGAGGTGAAGTTACCATTTCATCTCTTCTCCATGGTCTAGACATTGCTTCCCTGTCTAAATGTCCTGTGTAAGTAGTAGTGAATTTCTTCATGGACTTACTACTGTTAAAGACTATCGCTGTTGTTTTAAATAGCACTAAGGCTCGTACCTCTGCATCGGTCATCTTACGTGGCGCAAATGATTTCATGTGTGACGAGATGGAGCGCTCCTTACACGATGCCCTTTGTGTGGTGAAGAGAGTTTTGGAGTCAAAGTCTGTGGTCCCAGGTGGGGGCGCTGTAGAGGCGGCCCTTTCCATTTACCTGGAGAACTACGCGACCAGCATGGGCTCCCGGGAACAGCTCGCTATTGCGGAGTTTGCAAGATCTCTTCTTGTTATTCCTAATACTCTGGCAGTTAATGCTGCCCAGGACTCCACAGATCTGGTTGCAAAATTAAGAGCTTTTCATAACGAGGTTCAGGTTAACCCAGAACGAAAAAATCTAAAATGGATTGGTCTTGACTTGGTCAATGGTAAACCCCGTGACAACAAACAAGCAGGGGTGTTTGAACCAACCATAGTTAAAGTTAAGAGCTTGAAATTTGCCACTGAAGCTGCAATTACCATTCTTCGAATTGATGATCTTATTAAATTACACCCAGAAAGCAAAGATGATAAGCATGGAGGTTATGAAGATGCTGTTCACTCTGGAGCCCTTGATGACTGATCTGTTTTATTTATGACAATGTTAGATGCAGCTTGCTTATACCTCAAATATTACACATTAAAATGCAAAAAAATAAAAAAATAAAAAACAATGTAGCACTCTGGTGGAGGTTTTTAATAATGAGGGAAGCTGTGTATGTACTGGGGTGGGCAGTATGTGGGAAATCTCAGTATCTTCTTCTCAGTTTTATTGTAAACCTAAAACTTCTCTTAAAGCAGCTCACACACCTAGCGAGTGTTAGTGCTAGAATTTTAACCCAGGTATTAGATCTACACTCTTACCCCTTATACCATCCTGCTCACACACCACACAAAAAGAAAGTTATGCAGACAAACCAGAAATTAGACCTGGTCAGTACTACAAAACTCCTGTTAGGTGTTCTGATATAGAGGTGTGGTGGTTTTCCCACCCTAGTTGAAACAGACCTCTCAGACCACTGACTGCATTCCTACTCTTTAACAGTTTCACAAAGCAAATCCGTGTCACTGATGGAAATGAGTCAAACCATCTCCTACCATATTTGCTTTTGATCACAAGCCTTTGTAGAAGATTAAGAATATCCAGTGTGTGATTCCAAGCAGGTATATTCTCTTAATAAGAGATTGTCTGAAATAATAGTCTGTAATCCTCCAGATTTGCTTTTCTACACACAAAGAATGTGTAACAAAAAGCCAACAGGAAGAATTATTTACACAATGTAAATAATTAATTAGAAGGATTAATTGGGGAATGGGATCTGTGCCTAGAACCTCTGACTTTCTCTGTGGAAGAAGACTTAGGGGTAAATCAGTGAAAATGTTTCAAGGGGACACCAGCTGTTTCCATATACTGAAAAATGAAATGCATTTCATGGAACAAAGAGGAAGTACAAATTCACCTTCAATTTGATTTTTTCATGTACAGCAGCAATTCTCTCCTTCTCACATGCCTTCTGTGGGGAATGGCAGTCGCCAGGGAAAGAGGTGCATGAGACATCTAGTGTTTTTGAAGATGGGTCAAAATCCAGTCTCCACTACCATCCTGGTCCCTCAACTTTCAAAGACATACAAAGAAAGTAGAATACAAGATGTCTGGGTTCACAGCTCTGGATATGCAGTAGTTCTAACACTGCCGCTGGTCACCACTGAGGCTGTCCATTGCCTCAGTTTCTCCAGAAGGTAGGCTGGGACCTGGATCCCTCTACCAGAGTGCTTGCACCAGGACAAACATCTCCTTGAGCAACAGAATAACAAACTATAAGGGACTAAAAATAATTGCACATGTGCACAGTTGAGGCAATTATGAACAATAGGATACGAAACCAACTGCCATTTCTGAGGTGCTGGAAGTAAAAGCACAGTCACGTGCATGAGCCCTGCACAGAGCACCACCAAGGGGCTGGAGAGCTAAGTTAGGCCTCCTGCCCACTAGTTGTGCCATGTCGCTAATAACATAAACTTTGTACCTGTTTTTACAGTTTTTGCCTCCTTGAGAAATTCATTTTTCAACCCGGGCAAGGGACAGCCCAATTTTGTTTCTAGCCTCTAGCCCATGGTGGTCTAATGGCTAGAACTCCTGGTTTTCAGCCAGGCTCTGCAGATCCAATTCCTGGGCAGGGAACTAAGATGTTGCTTCAAGCCACGGCGCACAGCTCTCTCTCGGAGATCAAGAACACAGTGGCGCCACTATGCTAGTTGATCACCATGCTGTCGATGGTTGTTTATCAAAGGGTCAGCAAGGGACGTGCTCCTCTACTGGTTTCCCTGGAAACTGATAAGCCCACCAACATCCATTCCTCCTCTAATAGGTAACTTCTCCTTCTCCCAGAGTGAACACTGCTCCGTAAGTCCTGCCTGCTGTCTGCCTTACACAGCGGGGTATCAACCCAGGAACTTTGCCTCAGACTTGAAAGATTCCCTGTTCAATAAACCCTTGATGTTTCTACCGCTGTCTCCAGACTCATTCTTACAACGCACTGCTGGGCAACTACAAATCTTGCAGACCTGGGCGGGGTCCAGCCTAACACGAGGCCAACCCAGCACCAACCCTGGGGGAAAACACTCAGCAGCGGAAGACTCTGATCCAAAACGTCCTAAACCCTCGCTTCCAGGCGCAGTTGAGTCTCCAGGGCGCCGCCTACCTTCTTCTGAACACAGTTCTCCGAGAAAAGGTGCAGCCGCGCGAGTTCCCATCTTAGCACATTCCAACAGAACAGGCCGAGGAGAACCGCTCTTTCCCAGGGCTGTGACGCTGGGGCTCTAGGAAGCACCTGTTTCTGTCAGACGCCAGTCCCAAAGAGCGTAAGAGACCCACGAGACATAAGGAAATCGCAAAACACTGGAGAGGAACTCTTGAGTAACAGATCAGATAAGATCAGATCAGTCGCTCAGTCGTGTCCGACTCTTTTTGACCCCATGAATTGCAGCACGCCAGGCCTCCCTGTCCATCACCAACTCGCGTAGTTCACCGAGACTCACATCCATCGAGTCAGTGATGCCATCCAGCCATCTCATCCTCTGTCGTCCCCTTCTCCTCTTGCCCCCAATCTCTCCCAGCATCAGTCTTTTCCAATGAGTCAACTCTTCGCATGAGGTGGCCAAAGTACTGGAGTTTCAGCTTTAGCATCATTCCTTCCAAAGAAATCCCAGGGCTGATCTCCTTCAGAATGGACTGGTTGGATCTCCTTGCAGTCCAAGGGCCTCTGAAGAGTCTTCTCCAACACCACAGTTCAAAAGCATCAATTCTTTGGCGCTCAGCCTTCTTCACAGTCCAACTCTCACATCCATACATGACCACAGGAAAAACCATAGCCTTGACTAGACAGACCTTTGTTGGCAAAGTAATGTCTCTGCTTTTGAATATGCTATCTAGGTTGGTCATAACTTTCCTTCCAAGGAGTAAGCGTCTTTTAATTTCATGGCTGCAGTCACCATCTGCAGTGATTTTGGAGCCCAGAAAAATAAAGTTTGACACTGTTTCCACTGTTTCCCCATCTATTTCCCATGAAGTGATGGGACTGGATGCCATGATCTTCGTTTTCTAAATGTTGAGCTTTAAGCCCACTTTTTCACTCTCCACTTTCACTTTCATAAGAGGCTTTTGAGTTCCTCTTCACTTTCTGCCATAAGGGTGGTGTCATCTGCATATCTGAGGTGATTGATATTTCTCCTGGCAATCTTGATTCCAGCTTGTATTTCTTCCAGTCCAGTGTTTCTTATGATGTACTCTGCATAGAAGTTAAATAAACAGGGTGACAATATACAGCCTTGACATACTCCTTTTCCTACTTGGAACCAGTCTGTTGTTCCATGTCCAGTTCTAACTGTTGCTTCCTGACCTGCATACAAATTTCTCAAGAGGCAGATCAGGTGGTCTGGTATTCCCATCTCTTGAATTTTCCAGTTTATTGTGATCCACACAGTCAAAGGCTTTGGCATAGTCAAGAAAGCAGAAATAGATGTTTTTCTGGAACTCTCTTGCTTTTTCCATGATCCACCAGATGTTGGCAATTTGCTCTCTGGTTCCTCTGCCTTTTCTAAAACCAGCTTAAACGTCAGGAAGTTCACAGTTCACATATTGCTGAAGCCTGGCTTGGAGAATTTTGAGCATTACTTTACTAGCGTGTGAGATGAGTGCAATTGTGCGGTAGTTTGAGCATTCTTTGGCACTGCCTTTCTTTGGGATTGGAATGAAAACTGACCTTTTCCAGTCCTGTGGCCACTGCTCAGTTTTCCAAATGTGCTGGCATATTGAGTGCAGCACTTTCACAGCATCATCTTTCAGGATTTGGAATAGCTCCACTGGAATTCTATCACCTCCACTAGCTTTGTTCGTAGTGATGCTTTCTAAGCCCCACTTGACTTCACATTCCAGGATGTCTGGCTCTAGGTCAGTGATCACACCATCGTGATTATCTGGGTCGTGAAGATCTTTTTTGTACAATTCTTCTGTGTATTCTTGCCATCTCTTCTTAATATCTTTTGCTTCTGTTAGATCCATACCATTTCTGTCCTTTATCGAGCCCATCTTTGCATGAAATGTTCCTTTAGTTGCGACTAATTCCCCTCTGGAACCCTACCGGAAGTGTCCGTAGACCCTGGCTTTTTTTCATTGGTTCTGTGACCCGCCCCTTCCAGAGACTGCAGGGAATGCTAAACTAGCAGGCACATAGAGGAGTCCGTGTTCTCGCTGGATTCTTCAGGAGCAAGCGGTTGGGTTTGGAACTGGGTGGTAAAACTGTCAGGGGCAGGATCCCAGAGCGAGCTGGATGTCATTGTGCCTGAATGAGTACCTTATGTAGATGGGGTTGTTTCTGTGCATGAGATTAATATAATTAGCCAACTTAACATATATAGACATTATATTAGGAACAACATGTTGTCCTTATGCTTCCCATAGTCTGGGAAGACCCACATGCCATCCATGGAGCAGCTAAGCCCTTGACCTAGAGCCCATTCTCCGCAACATGAGAAGCCACCATAGTGCACCTCAACTAGAGAGTAGCTCCTGTTTTCTGCAACTAGAGAAAGCCTACATGCAGCAAGAAGACCCAGTGCAGCCAAAAATAACTAAATAAATCATTAAAAAAAAAACAAAAGCACCTACCATAGCAAACAACACAAAAGTCCTTAACAAAATACTAACAAACTGAATCCAGTAACTTTTTAAAATTTTATACACCATGACCAAATGTGATTTATGCCAGGAATGTAAGGTTGGTTTAACATGCAAAAATGAATCAATATAATACATCATGGTAATAGAATGAAGGACAGAAAGCACATGGCACAAGAAAAATATTTAACAATATGCTTTATCCTTTCATGATAAAAACACTCAACAAACTCAGAATAGAGAAAAACTTCTTCAAATAAGGGGCATCTATGAAAAATCACGGCTGCTGCTGCAGCTAAGTCACTTCATAATAAATGGAGAAAGACTGAATGTTTTCTCCTAAGTTATGTAACATAGATATGTACAACTAAATGTGCGTGCTAAGTTGCCTTAGTCGTGTCCAACTCTTTGCAATCCCATGGACTCTAGCCCACCAGGCTTTCTGTACATGGGATTCTCCAGGCAAGAATATAGGCAAGAATACAGGAGTAGGTTGCCATTTCCTCCTCCAGAGGATCTTCCCGACCCTGGAATCACCTGCATTGGAGAAAATGCCATCTCAAAATCTTTATGATCACAGGATTTCTCAAAAGTGTAAATATTCTGGTGTTGAGCAAAGTCACAGTCATGACTAGTGGTGTTCCCATAATCTTTCCATTGATAGAGATTCTCATCATTGTGAGTTTTCTGTTCAGCAAAAAATGAATGGTGACTAAAGATCTGGCCACTTTCCTTACATTTATAGGGTTCTGCATCATTATGAATCTTGCTATGTCATGTTAGCTGTGAACCCAAGATTTCCCACAGACTTTACATACATAAGGTTCCTCACCAGTATGTATTCTCTGATGTCATGTAAGTTGTGAACTCCAGAGAAAGGCTTTTCCACACTCTTCACATTCATATGATCTCTTTCCAGTATGGATTTTCTGATGTCGATCAAGTTCTGAACCACAAAAAAAGTCTTTCCACATTCCTTACATTCATAGTTTCTCTCACCGGTATGAATTTTCTGACATCAGTTAAACTCTGAACCATGAAGAAAGGTCTTTCCACATTCCCTACGTTCATAGGGTTTCCTTCCATTATGAATTTTCTCATGTTGAGCAAGGTATGAGGCCCATATAAAAGTCTTCCCACATTGCTTACATTCATGAGGCTTCCCACCAGTATGAATTCGCTGGTGTGAACTCCAGATATAGGCTTTCCCACATTTCTCACATTCAAAGGTTTCCTACCAACATGAATGTTCTGATGTTGAGCAAGATTTGAACCACGAATAAAGGCCTTTCCACATTCTTCACATTCATGAGATTTCTCACTGGTGTGAATTCTCTGATGTTGAATTAAGTGTGAGCCAAAAGCAATAGCTTTCCCACACTGCTCACATTCATAAGGTTTTTCACCAGAGTGAATTCTCTGATGTTTAGTAAGATGTGATCGCTGACCAAAGGCCTTTCCACATTCATTACATTCATAGAGGTTTTCACCAATATGAATTCTCTGATGTCTAGTAAGGTCTGAGCCACAACTAAAGGCCTTCCCACATTTCTTACATTCATAATATTTCTCACCAGTATGAATACACTTATGGACACTAAACTGTGAATGAAATCTAAAGGTCTTCCCACATTCTTTACATTTAAAAGGTTTTTCACCGGTATGAATTCGCCTATGACTGGTAAGACTTGAACACAAACTGAAAGCCTTCCCACATTCTTTACAGTCACATGTTTTCTTAGCAGTATAAACTGATATTGAGTAAGTTCTGAATCAAGATAAAAGGTCTTCTCACATTTCTTATCTTCACAAAATTTTTCACCAGTGTGAATTAATTGATGTTGAATACAGTCTGAGTCAGAACAAAAGGCTTTCCTACACTCTTTAAATTCATTCAGTTTCTTTCTTGTATTAAATCTCTGATGAAGATTAAAAGCTGTGTTCTGGTTAAAAGTGGGACTTTTTTTTTTACAATTGAGTATAACTTGCTTCAAACATTCTTCCCGATTTTCCTGTTGTCTTTCAAACTGACCTTTGCCTTGCCAATCACCTCTAAAGCATAAACATTCAGGGCTATGTTTTTTTACAAATTTCCATTATTTCCCATTGAGGTATTTCTCTGTCAAAAATGCCATTTTTTGGTGATAACTTCTTGGTCTGACACCTGGATTGCATGTCTGAAAGATAAGAAGATAAATTCATACTGTTTTTCTGTTCAGAAAGAATTAAGGTTTTCAATGTAGTATAGGAATAAATCCTAAAATAAATACAGCATATGAAATGTCAATGGCTTAACAAATTCATAAATTTTGGACAATTTGAAAAAAGGGAAAGAAATAAATAGAAATTTAAAAGAACTAAAAAAGCCAAGGCAGGTGATTAGATATACAAATTTTGTTCAGATCAAATTCATCTGAGGAGTTCAACAATAAAAATAGATTGTTCAGGTACTACACCAATCATGGGATATCAATTTAAAGACGTAAGACTACTTTACCCAGTATGGTATAATCAACATTTAGCACGTTAGGCATTAAAAAAATAATTCTGTTAAAAAAAATATATACTACAGGTCAAAGAAGGGCAAAGGGAGCCAAAGGATGGAGTAAAGGATAATACCAAAAAAATCAGGAACCAGGAAGCACAACTGGGATGATGTGATAACAACATAGTGATAATACACCTCATTGTCCAATCCCTTTCATCTCTACTGAAATGAGTACACATAATTCTATATCACTTTCTGTACAGGTAAGAGCAAACAAAAGCATATCTATGCTAGTTCAGAGAAATGGAAAATCACACCTACCTACTCATTTGTCTTTGTACCTTTAAATACTTCGCCTTGCTCATTTTCTCCACTGGGCTTAGCCAAGTCATATTTTGTCAGATGATCCCAACCAAGGTGTTTCTGTTTATTTCTTGAGTTTATAGCACTGCTCTTCCATTTGATTTTATGCCTCAAGCATAAAATGCTTAATGACCTTTACCAAACCTCCATGGGATATCAAACTTACTGGTAAAATATTTTAGAAGAACAAAGCAAGAAAATACTACAACTATTACTAGGTGAATATGCTGAAGGGCTTATCCAATTTCTATTATTGAAATTGTACTGGTATTAGCATTTGGCTTTGTTGTTGTTCAGTATCACAGTCATATTGGACTCTTTGCAATTCCATGTCTTAGCCGCTCAGTCGTGTCCGACTCCCTGAGACCCCATGGACTGTAGCAATCCAGGCTCCTCTGTCCTCCACTATCTCCTGGAGTTTGCTCAAACTTATGTCCATTAAGTTGATGATGCTATCCAACCATCTCATCCTCTGCTGCCCCCTTCTTCTTTTGCTTTCAATCTCTGCCAGCATCAGGGTCATTGACTTAGAGACTGATAGAACATACAACATCTCTCAAGACTAAAGTAATAGAGATTGGTATCTAGGGTTGGTCTACAGGGGGTGTCCTAAACATCTCTCATGCTGACTTATAACTCAAGGATCACAACCTAGGAATGTGGGTAAGAGAGAGGCAGACCTACACAGGAACTACAGATCAGTTTCAAATTATCCCAGTGACCAAGGAGGGCAATCAATTGACGTAACAACAAAAATGTTTCAGAACTTTGCAGCATAAAAGTTCTCTATAAAGGAAGATAACCTAGTCATTAGTTTCACATTTTGCAGATAAGTGTGGCACAAAATTAAAATAACTATACAACATGAATGCAGAAACTATAGAAACAACAGAGAGCAGAAACAGATCTATAGGGATTCTAAATATTGGAGTTATGAGACAGAGTTTAAAAATAACTACGTTTAAGCTTCCTTTGTGGTCCAGCAGTTAAGAAACCGCCTGCCAATGCAGGAGACACAGGTTCAATCCCTGATCCAGTTGCTCACATGCCGCAGAGCAAGTAAATCCACACATCACAACTACTGAGCCTGTGCTGTAGAGCCCGGGAATCACAACTATTAGCCCACAAGCCACAACTACTGAAATCTGCACCCTAGAACCTGTGACCCACAATAAGAGAAGCCACCACAATGAGGAGCCTGTGCACTGCAACGAAGAGTAGACCCTGCTCACTACAACTAGTGAAAAGGCCATGCAGCAATGAAGATTCAGCACGGCCAAAAATAAATTAATTAATTATATTTAAAGAAACACATCAATTTAGGTTCAGAAATTTAGAAGTGTTAGTCACTCAGGCATGTCCGACTCTTTGTGACCCCATGGACTATAGCCCACCAGCTCCTCTGTCCATGGAATTCTCCAGGCAAGAATACTGGAGTGGGCTGCTATTCCCTTCTCCAGGGTACCTTCCTGACCCACAGACTGAACCTGGGTCTTCTGCATTGCAGGCAGATTCTTTACCAACTGAGCCACTACATGACTACAATAAGAAATTAAATTTCCTTCCTTGATATTTTAAATAAAAAAGAAGCTTCAAGAGTTCAATTTGATGCTTGCCTATAATAGAAAATTCACCAATTACCGTCCTCTTGCCAAATATACCCCTTGCTTCCTTTTAACAGGCAGGACTGGCTTTTTATGACACTGTATTCTCTGCTTATTGACTTTCATTAGCCCTAACTTCTCTCTTGCCATTTCCTCTTCACTGGAACCAGAAATCATAACAAAGCAGCTTATGAGGCCTTAATATAGAGACTGCTTTGCAGAAGTTAATGAAATTGTTCCAGTCACAGAAAAGAATACCACATTTCTTAATTGATTACAGATTCTTTGTTAACCCTTCTTAACCTAAAATGAAATTAGAAAAATTAATAAACGTTGCTTAAAAGAAAGAATTAATTAATGAAGGAAATGTAGCAGTAAGCAAAAACTATGCAAAATAAGAGAAATTCAAGAGGTAACAGGTAAAATGAAAAATAGAGTCAAAATTTTTTTTTTTAGTGAGTGAAGAAATTTACAAATATCTAAATGGGGGGGTGGGCAGAGAAATGGGAAGAAACTGACCCTAAACCATTGACCACTGGAGAAAAACAATGACACTTACCTTTCTGTAACATGAAGGAAAAATGAGAGCACTGAAATGGAGTGGTATTTGGAGGTGAAGAGAAGATTCATTTGGAACTTCGCATGGAAAAGGTTACTTTTATTTCTAGGTTTCAGGTCTTTATCCACAGGCTTTTGGCCTCTGAGAAGGAAACTCTAGACCAATATTATAGAGATGCTGCTGCCTCACTAAACATTTGGGCTGTTATCTGCAGTGATGGCCTCCTTGTTCAGCCCTCACTCACCTGGGCAAGTCTCATCCTTCAAAGCCATCCAGGGCTCTCTTCCCTTCTCCAGTAAAGAGAATACTTCTGGCTGATAAATGCAAAGTCCTGGTCAAAAAATAAGAAATAGGAAATTACCACCTGGTAAGGGTTTCCTAAGTCCCTTAGTTACTAGGATGGGCAAGAAAAAGCCATAAAGGATGGGGAAGATGGAGGTTCCCAAAGATGATGACTTACTGCGAAATGTACAAAGCACACACCATTTCCCCAGAAATATCTCCCCTGAGATACTTGAAAGACAATCCAAAAATTCACAATGTAGAAATCAGGGATTTCTGGGGTGAAATTCTGAAGCGTACCCAGCAAGACCAGGTTGCTATAGTTCTCCAGCATCACATTCTGTACAGATGTCTCTGTTCTAAGTCCAGGCACTCCCATTCCTCTTGAGAGAAGTCTACAGCTACATCCCTGAACATCATCAGCTGCTGAAATGACAAACCCAAACATCAGTGGTGAAGTAAATCTTTTAGATAGGCAGGGAAAAGATGGAAAAGGGCACTGCAGGAAGAGGTATACACATTCAGCAAAAACTGGACTTGGCTGCCTCTAGGGTAGCGGGGGAAACAACAGGGAAATTAGTGTCCCTGAAGCCAAGTGCCTATATGCGCTTAAAATCTCCTGTTGTCAGTCACAACAATGTTCTGACCTTCCTGTAACAAACAGCAAGACAACTGGATGGTAGCCCAGAAAAACAGGTATCATATGAGTTCTTGTTGTTGATACCACCAAGAGGCTACACTAGCCTGGAATAATTAACTTCAGATTTATTGTATGAGAGAAGTGTTGTTTTTTTTCCTTTCACCTTCTTTTATTTGAATTTTCTATTAGTTGAATTTGAAAGGATTCTTAAGAGATTATACTCCCTAACTGAATTCCATGTTCTGTGGAGCATGTATAAAATCTCTAGGCTATCAGCTAAGTAGCTGACTATCTTCACTTCTTCTTCTTAATGATATTAACCTCTCATTGGTTTCTTGGCAAGATCCCACATCTCTCTGAACTCAACCTCTTCTTATATATCCTCTATCTAAAAGCATGACAAAGTGCCACTACTAAAATGAATACCAACTAACACTGACTCTATCTTTCCTAAATGAAACACCCCATCATACAGGGTAAATAAAATCTTTCATATAGTGTGTCCTTTTTAGTCACTCAATTCCACTTTGATGAACCACAGTTGTTGTCTTTTAACATTTTATTTTACATTGGAGTACAGTCAATTAACAATGTTGTGATAGTTTCAGGTACACAGCAGAATGACACAGGAGCCACAGTTTGATCTTTAAAAGTCTCTACTATTTCCTTTAAGGGAATATAATTCTCCTCCTTCAATGCTCTGTCAAAATATTAGGATACAAGAGGTACTGAATGCCATGTTGGAGAGAAGAGGGACATACAGAGAAGGCACTAAACTGTTTCACAAATATCACTTACCATGTTGAATGGTGAGTCAGGTAAGCAGTTTAAGGATAAGGAATAAAAATATTCACATGATGTAGTATAAATGGTTATCTTATTATAATTGTGCATGCGTGCTAAGTCACTTCAGTCATGTCTGACCCCATGGACTTTAGTTTTCCAGGCTCCTCTGTCTGTGGAAGTCTCCAGGCAAGGATACTGGAGTGGGTATCTATTCCCATCTCCAGGGGATCTTCCTGACCCAGGGATTGAACCTAGGTCTCCTGCATTGCAGGCAGATTCTTTACCATCTGAGCCAGCAGGGAAACTCTATATTATTACTATAAATAGTTATATTTTTGGAGAGAAGCAATTCCAACTCACATGGGCCATAACTTAAAATTCCAAGAGTCACTCAGTCTTCTGGATTTCTCATGTAGTTGAAGCAGTTTTGAAAAAGTGGAGCTAGAGGGAAGGAACCCTAAGAGGTCAGGCTTTCCTCAGAGCTTTCAAATGGACTAAGAATACCATTTTATTCCCTGAAGGAAGGTCAGAGGGAATCTGCAGAAATTCTGGCCCTATCCAAAACCCAAGACACTAAACTACATCAGGATGAAGTTTCAGTCCAATCAGTTATGATAAATCATGACAAGGATCAGAATATTCAGAATATGAGATAAGGACATTCTGACTTGCTCTGAATAGCCCCTTTAACAAAAAGGAACCCAAGTTAGACATCCCCCAGGGGGAATTTTCCAATCTGGGAGCCCCATGAGTTTGCCCAGGGCCTTCCTGTGTATCCCTGTAGGACAGTGGCCTTTTATCTCCCCCATGTCCAACCAAAGTATATAAAACTTACTGACTCATTTTCATCTAAAGCACTCTCATGACAAAACTAAGGGCAATGATAAACAAAATGAAAAGACAACCTACAGAATGGGAAAAATATTTGCAAACAATGCAATCAACATGGGATTGATCTCCAAAATATATAAACAGCTCAATATCAAAAACCCAGTCAAAAAATAGGTAGAGGATCTAAAGAGACATTTTCTCAAAGAAGACTGAAGAAATATTCATTCTTATGAGGAGTAGACCACCCTGAATTAGAGTTTCTGTAAGCAGAAATGCTATGAAAAGGAGGTGACTGATGGTGCAGGTAGTAAACAGAGGCATGGAGATGACAGAGGGATTCAAGGTGGAAAAATTCAAAATACATAGGCTGTATTCTTTTATTTTTTAAGCAGCTTGCTGCTGCTGCTGCTGCTAAGTCGCTTTAGTCATGTCCGACTCTGTGCAACCCCAGAGACGGCAGCCCACCAGGCTTCCCCGTCCCTGGGATTCTCCAGGCAAGAACACTGGAGTGGGTTGCCATTTCCTTCTCCAG
>NW_011494852.1:5606174-5624636 GCF_000754665.1 Bison bison bison | reverse complement strand
AAGTGAAAAGTGAAAGTGAAGTCGCTCAGTCGTGTCTGACTCTTCGCAACTCCATGGACTGCAGCCTACCAGGCTCCTCCGTCCATGGGATTTTCCAGGCTAGAGTACTGGAGTGGGTTGCCCGCTTAACTGATATAAAATCCATATACCCTACAATTAACGCATTTAAAGTAAGCAGTTCAGTGGTTTTTTTTTTTTTTAGCAAATTAACATATGTGCAACCACCGCAAGTCAATTTCAGAATATTTTCATCACCTCAAAAAGAAATCCTGTGTCCTTCAGCTGTTACATTAATTTATCTTTGGATGTTCAGATAACCTTGCATATGTGGGATATATTCCACTCAATCATGTTGTATAATTCATTTTATACATTGCTGAATTTGGTTTATTAGTATTTCGTTGAGGATTTTTGTATCATATTTATACGAGATAGGCTTTGCTTGGTTTTGGAATCAGGGTAATGCTAGCTTCATTGAACTGGGAGCTTGATGATATTTTTTAATTTCAGCAAAGAAGACACTGTGGACTCAGAGCTGATAGTAGGAATCTTCCTGAACCAGGTTAGGTCGTAAACAGCAAAGAAGGCCTGACTATTCAGAGGGGCTAGCTTTTAAAGAAACTATTTCCTACTGCAGAAACAGAGGAAGGAACTCTTGAGCAGAACCTCTGCCCCATTCATCTTTTCATAGGAAAGTGCCAGTGCCAAATATACCAAAAAAAAACCCCAAAAAAACTCACATTCCAAAAACAAAATTAGAAACACTGTGTCCAAAAATATAGTTAGATAAAAGTTTGAAGAGTGCTCCAATTCCCTATGTATAAAGAAAACTCACTAAAAATTTCAGAGAAGATTAAAATTATTACCCAACATTTCAATATGAATTATAAGAATTTCTGGTACAATCACAGCTCAGAAGCAAAACTACATGCACTAATGGTACAATGATTTCAGGAAAGAGGAGGAAGTGATAGGCAGACCACATATAAAAGCTAGTAGAATTCAAGAATGAAAGAGAATATTAGGCAAAACCACTTCAGACTTGAAAAATAAACTACAAAGAGCAAAAGGTATGACAAATACTACAGAAAGTGCAGCATGGAACAAGAGATATGAACATTAGCAAATGGAACAAAATGAAACAGAAACAACTATAGAAAGAAAAAAATAAAAGTCAGAGTGGTTCAACTTGCAGAGCCACATGTAAATCAAGGCAGTTAGAACACACCCCTACACCACACACAAAATAAATCGAAAATGGCTTAAAGACTTAAATATAAGACAAGACAACATAAAACTCCTAGAAGAAAACATAGGCAAAACATGCTCTGACATAAAGCATACCAATGTTTTCTTAGGTCAGTCCCCCAAGACAATAGAAACAAAAGCAAAAATAAACAAATGAGACCTAATCAAACTTATGTTTTTGCACAGCAAGGAAACCATAAACAAAACAAAAAGACAACCTACAGACTGGGAGAAAGTATTTGCAAATGATGCAACCAACAAAGGCTTAAATTCCAAAATATACAAACAGCTCATACAATTCAATAACAACAACAAAGAAAACCAATCCAATCGAAAAATGGGCAGATGATCTAAATGACATTTCTTCAAAGAAGACACAGGCACATGAAAAGATGCTCAGCATCACTAATTAATTAGAGATGCAAATCAAAACTATAATGAGGTATCACCTCACATCTGCCAGGATGCACGTGCGCATGCTCAGTTGCTTCGGACTCTTTGTGACCCCATGGACTATAGCCCACCAGGCTCCCCTGTCCTGGGATTTTCCAAGCAAGAACATTAGAGTGGGTTGCCATTTCCTTCTTCAGGGCATCTTCCTGATGCTGGAATTGAACTTACGTCTCCAGTGCCATTTCCTTCTTCAGGGCATCTTCCTAATGCTGGGATTGAACTTACATCTCCAGTGTCTCGTGCACTGGCAGGCAGATTCTTTACCACTGAGCCACCTGGGAAGCCCCCTAGCTGGAATAGCCACAAATAATAAATCCTGGAGAGGGTGTGGAGAAAGAAAATCCCTTTTACGCTCTTGGTGGGAATGTAAATTGGTGCAGCCACTATGGAAAACAGAATGGAAATTCCTCAAAGAACTAAAAATAGAGTTGCCATATGATCCTGCAATCCCAATCCAGGGCACATATCCACACAGAATTATAATTTGCAAAGATACATATCCCTGCCCCCCATTCATAGCTGCACTATTTACAATTGCCAAGACATGGAAAAAAACGCAAGTGTCCATCAACAGATGAATAGATAAAGAAGATGTGGTACATATACATATACAATGGAATACTACCCAGCCATTTCAAGAATGAAAAAATGCCATTTGCAAAGACATGGATGGACCTAGACATTATCATACTAAGGGAAGTAAGTCAGAAATAGAAAGACAAATACTATATGGTATCACTATATGTGGAATCTAAAATATGACACAAAAGAATGTATCTAACAAAACAGAAACAGACTCACAGACATAAAGAATAGACTTGTAGTTGCCGGGGGGGGGGGGGTGTGGGGGAGGGTAGGAGAGAATTGGGAGTTTGGGATTAGCAGATGTAAACTATTATATATATAGGATGGATGAACAAGGACCTACTGCATAGCAGAGGGAACTATATTCAATATCCGATGATATGCCATGATGGGAAAGAATGTGAAAAAGAATATATGTATAACTGAGTCACTTTGCTGTACAGCAGAAATTAACACAGCACTGGAAATCATCTACACTTTAATCAAATTAATTAAAAAAAAGAGAAGTGATCCAACTTGCAACTAAGCAGAGCCTCTAGAGATGGAATACAAATCAAAGGAGAGAATTAAGATTTCTTAACATGGTACAGAGAGCACAAACCACAAAGGGAAAAAATAATTCAGATTATATGTTTTTCAGACTATATTTTAAAAAGTAATTTCTCAGAAAAGGAGTGAAAATGGACTGGGAGATATTATTTGCAATACACACAGCTGATGAGGATTCATATCCAAACTATAGAACCCCAAATAAAGAACTCCTAAGAATTAACAGTAAAAAGGCAGACAAGCTCCCCAAAACTTGAACAGACACTCCACAAAGGAAGGCCAAAGGACTTAAACAGGCATTTGCCAAACGAAGATATCCTTTGGGAAGGATATGGTCAAGAGACATTAAAACAAAAGCACTCAACTTCATTAGTCATAAGTTAAGAAAACCACAACGCAATACCACTCTGCATATATATCCACCATATTGGCAAAAATTTTACAGTCTGACAATACCACGTGTTAATGAGAAAGTGAAGCAACTGAAACTTGCATAAACTGTTGATTGGAGTACTGATTTTGTGCATTTTGGAAAACGGACTGTATCTGCTTAAGCAGATTCATGTACCCTATGATCTAGCAAGTTTCTCTAGAAATATACCTAAGAAACAAATACATATGAACAGAAAATGACAAGTGGAAGAATGCTTCCAGCATCATTATTCATGAAAGTCCAAATCTGGAAACAGGCCAAATGTCAACCAACTGTATAACAACTGTTGAATGGACAAATATAGTTGGTATATTCATGCACTGGAATACCAGTGCATTTAGCAAGGCAAACAGTAAGCTAAATTTACATGAAACAATATGAATGCATCTCACAAACATAATGTTGAACAAAGAAGTCAACACAAAAGGCTCTATACTGTATGACTCCACGTATATATATGTTCAAAAACAGACAAAACTGACGTATGGTGGTTACTTTGGGGAATCTACTTACTGAACAGGAGCACAACAGGGGCTTCTGGAATGCCGGCAATGGTTTATTTCTTGATCTGGGTGCTTATACATGGGTGTTCCCTTTGTGGTGATTCAAGGTGTACCATTTTGGTTTTATTGGTTGTTTGCATCACTGTGTATACACTTGTCTATATATATGATAAACTTCAATAAAAGATTTACTTTATAAATTATGAAGAAATATATACAAGGCAAATGCAAACAAACAAAATAACCAAGGGCTATGATCTTGAGGATGCTAAAATACTAAAGTTTACAATTCACAATAAACATATAATAATTATGAATATATATCAACTAATAGTGGAACTTTCAAAAAGCAGAAGTTACAGGTTGATGCAAGATAAAATTTCACTGATAATTAATTTCATTGATAATTCATGTTAAAATGAATTTTAATATATTTTTCTCAATTTAAGATAAATCAAGTGCAAAACATACCTATAGACTGACCATATGTTAGATCACAAATAAAAATTCATTAAATTTCAATATCATAATGCAGCAAAGCAATACAAGAGTGGGCCTATGTGCTTTACCTAAAGTCCTTAATTTTATCAATAAACGTTGAGTTCCTCTCATGACACATGGTTCAAACCCTTCCATGACGCTGAGTCTAAGAAACTATACCACTGTATTAGTTTTCTACTGCTGCTACTGCTGCTGCTGCTGCTAAGTCACTTCAGTTGTGTCCGACTCTGTGCGACCCCAGAGATGGGAGCCCACCAGGCTGCCCCGTCCCCAGGATTCTCCAGGCAAGAATGCTGGAGTTGGTTGCCATTTCTTTCTCCAATGTATGAAAGTGAAAAGTGAAAGTGAAGTCGCTCAGTCGTGTCCAACATTTAGCAACCCCATGGACTGCAGCCAACCAGGCTTCTCTGCCCATGGGATTTGCCAGGCAAGAGTACTGGAGTGAGTTGCCATTGCCTTCTCCAAGTTTTCTACTACTGAGTAACAAATAATCATAAATGCAGTGGCTTAAAACAATAAAAATTAATCACCCTACAGTTAGATAGAAGTCTGCCATGGTTCTCACTTGGCTAAGTAAGAAGAGCAAGGTGTTGGCAAGGCTGTGTTCTTTTCTACAGGCTCTAGGGGAGAATTAATTTCCTTAAGTTTTCCAGTTCCTAGAGGCCACCAACACTCCTGGGCTTGAGGCTAACTTCCTTGATCTAACCAGCAACTTTGTATCTCTCTAACCATTTTTCTGTGATCACATCTCCCTGCAACTCAAATTCAGCTGGAAAAAGTCCACTGACTTTAAGGATCCAAGTGATTAGTTTGGGCCCAAAGAGATAGTCTAGGATAATCTCCCCACTTCAAAATCCTTAATTTAATCCCACTTGCACAGTTCCTTTTGCCTTGTAATTAACATATTCATAGGTGCCCAGGGTCTGGACAGGGACATCTTTGCAGGGACATTATTCTGCCTACTCCAACCATTCTTAAATGTTCTATCCTTGACTTTCCTCTTTTCAAGGGAATACTCAAAAGTCCACCTCATTCTACCCCAATACTACCTCTCCAACACAGCTGTGAATCCAATCAGAATAAGCATCAATATCCCCTGTACCCATGTTCATGCCCATCATATTGTAATAAGCCCTAGGCTCCTTGGTGATCTCTCTTTACAGATATTATATTCCCCATCAGTTGGACGTCCCATTTTCTCATCCCTCAATTCCTGAGACTTTCCAGTATGCCCTCTGGAATTCAGAGTAACAAACCCCTCTTTTATCTTCAACCACTTCCCTGAACAATCCTTTCACCTTTCTGGGTCTAAGAGAAACGTGGCTTTCTCCAGAGGACTCCTGTAGCCCTCTCAATGTTTTCCACCCGCAACAGCCTCTTGCCACTGGGTCTTTAAGTGGGGCAGGTGTTCTCCTTGCTCTTATTACTTTCAGACTTTCTTCTCCACAAACGCTCTACCTTTGAATTTCATGCCAAGAGACCATATATAACTCCCATAACAGCCATACTGTTGTTGACATCTACCAAGTACAGGGTATTTCTTTCCCTTTGTTTTTTCAAAACTTGAGCTCTTGGCTTACCCTGTACAATGCTATTTGTTCAGTTGCTAATTGTGATTTGTTGTTCAGTGGACTCTTTTGCCACCCCAGGGCCTGCAGCCCGCCTCTTCTGTCCATGGGATTTTTCAGGCTAGAATACTGAAGTGGGTTACTATTTTCTTCTCCGGGGATCTTCCCAACCCAGGGATCCATCTCGTGTCTCTTGCATTGGCAAGAGGATTGTTTACCACTGAGCTACCCAGGGGAGCCCATAGACTACTACCCTTCTTTTATTCTTGCAATTTCAGGACACCTACAGATGAGCCTGGCTTACTCCTTACCGGTACAACCACTTTTCCTTCTCTCATGGCTCAGTCCCGCTACCATACTGATAGGTTGTTATTTCTCCCTCCCCAGCTGCTGTTCCATTTCTTTACTCATATTTACAGAAAAACTCTTCGAATATGTGGTCTACAGTCTCCCACTCCTCTAGCCTCATTTTACCTTATCCTACTCCAATCCAAGCAGCCCCCACAGAAACTACTCCCCACACCTTCACGAAAGACTGTGAAGGTGACTAAATGCAATGCTGAATTCCTTGTCTCTGGCCCCACAGCTGCTGCCACATTTACCACCTTCACACACACGTTCACGACTTGGTGATACAGTCACAATCATACATGTGCACAGTCACATCTAAAAGGTCCATTACAATCACATACAGCTCTGGTCCCCATCGCACTATACACACACATCCATCCACGGTACCCATACCTTGCTCCTGCACCAATTTCACACAAGCACCCAAGGTTCGCTGCCAGGATCCCTCGAGCGCGTGGATACACACACGCAACTTCCCACCATCGTCCCTCCCACATCCCATTGCTGGTAAAGCCTCAAACTCTGAAAACTTTAGCCCCTCACTGCCCTCCCCCGCGGCCTGGGCCTCTCAGGGTTCACTCCGCTCCCAGGTCTTAGACTCACCCGACTTTAAGGTTCCCTCAAGCTGTGGATATTCCTCAGGGACTCGCGGGCTATCCCTCCTATGGTCCTGAACCAGCGAGGGTGCGGACAGAATGTTGCCTCCGGTATGGTGGACACTGGGAAATGTAGTCCGGAGCCTGGACAAACTTTTAAAAGCCCAGAGGTCTCAAATCACAGACCTTGGTCTTGGACCTTATCCCTTCGCTCTGCAGAGACCATCGGCCTCACATTGCCTCATATCTGTGGCAAAGCGTCAACCAGTTCCAGGCCGCGTCTAGAACACAAGTTTCAACTTAGGACTCCACGCAGCTCTTTCTCCACAAACTGGTACCCTTCTGTGGAAACTAGGACAAGAAGCCCAAGCCATCTTTCGACAGAAAGCAGCCGTGAACGCGAAGCCCCCTGGGAAATGTAGTCCAGAGCTGTGGACATACTTCTGGAAGGAGGGTGTAATTCTCATCACAAGCTCACCTCCTGGGCATCTGACACACTGGTTGGCAGAAAGGTCCTGAGTCTCGGCCTGGACGGGAGGACACTTCTTATCCCACAATCCCTGAGGGTTGGATGAAGGGGAGGATTTATGGGGCACCACTGGAAAAGGTCAGTTTTCATTCCAATCCCAAAGAAAAGTGAAAATGAAGTCGCTCAGTCGTGTCCAACTCTTGTGACCCTACGGCCTGTAGCCTACCAGGCTTCTCGGTCCATGGGATTTTCCAGGCAAGAATACTGGAGTGAGTTACCATTTCCTTCTCCAGGAGATCTTCCTGACCCAGGGATTGAACCCAGGTCTCCCACATTGTAGGAATGTGCTTTACTGTCTGAGCCACCAGGGAAGGCAATGTCAAAGAGCGCTCAAACTACCACACAATTGCACTCACCTCACACGCTAGTAAAGTAATGCTCAAAATTCTCCAAGCCAGGCTTCAGCAGTTTATGAACTGTGAACTTCCAGATGTTCAAGCTGGTTTTAGAAAAGGCAGAGGAACCAGAGATCAAATTGCCAACATCTGCTGGATCATGGAAAAAGCAAGAGAGTTCCAGAAAAACATCTATTTCTGCTTTCTTGACTATGCCAAAGCCTTTGTGTGAATCACAATAAACTGGAAAATTCTGAAAGAGGTGGGAATACCAGACCACCTGATCTGCTTCATAAGAAACCTATATGCAGGTCAGGAAGCAACAGTTAGAACTGGACATGGAACAACAGACTGGTTCCAAATAGGAAAAGGAGTATGTCAAGGCTGTATATTGCCACCCTACTTATTTAACTTATATGCAGAATACATCATGAGAAATGCTGGGCTGGATGAAGCACAAGCTGGAATCAAGATTGCCAGCAGAATATCAATAACCTCAGATATGCAGATGACACCACCCTTATGGCAGAAAGTGAAGAGGAACTAAAAAGCCTCTTGATGAAAGTGAAAGAGGAGAGTGAAAAAGTTGGCTTAAAGCTCAACATTCAGAAAACGAAGATCATGGCATCTGGTCCCATCACTTCATGGGAAATAGATGGGGAAACAGTAGAAACTGGCTGACTTTATTTTAGGGGGCTCCAAAATCACTGCAGATGGTGACTGCAGCCATGAAATTAAAAGACACTTACTCCTTGGAAGGAAAGTTATGACGAACCTAGATAGCATATTAAAAAGCAGAGATATTACTTTGCCAACAAAAGTCCATCTAGTCAAGGCTATGGTTTTTCCTGTGGTCATGTATGGATGTGAGAGTTGGACTGTGAAGAAAGCTGAACACCAAAGAATTGATGCTTTTGAACTGTGGTGTTGGAGAAGACTCTTGAGAGGCCCTTGGATTGCAAGGAGAGCCAACCAGTCCATCCTAAAGGAGACCAGTCCTGGGTGTTCATTGGAAGGACTGATGCTGAGGCTGAAATGCCAATACTTTGGCCACCTCATGAGAAGAGTTGACTCACTGGAAAAGACCCTGATGCTGGGAGGGATTGGGGGCAGGAGGAGAAGCGGACAACAGAGGATGAGATGGCTGGATGGCATCACGGACTCGATGGACATGAGTTTGGGTGAACTCCGGGAGTTGGTGATGGACAGGAAGGCCTGGCATGCTGCGATTCATGGGGTTGCAAATAGTCGGACACGACTGAGCGACTGAACTGAACTGAACTGGGGCAAGGGGGGAGGAGTGTCCTCTGTCTGAGAAGACATGGGAGCACCTCCTCCAGTATCCTTCACAACTGCAAACACTTACCTTGTTACAATTACACTTAAAGTGGTTTAAATTAATTTTCATGGTTACATTAGTATTTTATAAATATTATTCATGTCTGAGCTATTATTTTTGCTGAAAATAATACTTGCCAGCTGTTTTTCACTGGCATCCTTTTTTATGAGATTATCATTTATTTTTTTATTTTTAATTGGAGGTTAATTCCTCCACAATGTTGTTGGTTTGTGCTGTACAACATGAATCAGCCGTAAGTATGCATGTGTCCCCTCCCTCTTGAACTGTGCTTATCACTTAGATGTATGTCCAAACTTTCTGATGGAGGAGTAATTCTTTCAATATTTTCAAAATCATCAGGTAATCTTTAAATATTTTAATTGTGAAATCGAAAATACCTGAAGAAAAGTACATAGAATGTGTAAGTTCAGGGTAACGTCATACAAGTGGAGAATCTTGGTATGTTGGTAACCTTGTTGGTATCTCAAGGAGAAATGCCCACCCCTTCTGATCATTTCTGATCCCAAGACACCAACTGACCACTGTCTTGTTAATATAATAATACCTTTCAAAGATAACACTTATCTTTGAAATTTACATAAATACAATGAAACTGTATGAATTTGCTTAGTTGTTAAAACTCCTAACTAGATTAACTCAAAACTCCACACTAAAGGCTTTACAGAAGGAAATATATGCCAATTCAGGTATAAAAATTATTTTCCTCAGTTTCTATGGCGTTGCCAGACTCCAAGATTAACCCTCCCTCCAAGGTTCAAGGATTCACTGGGAGAACTCCAGCAAAACAATACAAAGCAAAATCAGCAAAAAGAAAAGGTGCACTGGGCCAACTTCAGGAAAAACCAGCCCCATGTTTCCAAGGGGATCCTTTCCCAGTAGAGTCACAAAGGCCATTAATTCCCCAGGAACGAGTTGTAACAGTACATGTGAAATGGTAACAACCAGGGGAGCTCCTTAGAAACTCAGTATCTAGTATTTTCATTGGGGCCTGGCTGCATAGGCAGGCTCTGCCTGGCACATAGCAGAATTTCAGACTCTCAGAAGGAAAGCAAGTATTTAGCATAAATTATATTGTTTGAACAAACATTGTAGACATACTGAGCCATTCTTATCAATTAGGATAATGGTAATCTTCTCAAAATCTTAAGTTCTAGTTGTAAATCAAGAGCCAAACTTCAATCAGGCCTTTAAAGGATAAGTTTTCTCAACTCTGCTATGTTAACCTTTTCCTGCATACTAGTGTCCTAAACAAATGGCTTTCAACAACATCAAAAAAACTACAAAGTATGTAAAAAGCCAAGAAAAAGCAAAGCATTCCCAAAACACAAGGCAAAAATCAGGAATACTTCAGGTGTTCTTAGGTTGTTGCTGCTTAACTTCAGTTTCTGCCTCTTTCCTCATATGGCCTTTTTCTATGTCTTCTCATCTTCTGTTTATTGTAAGTGGATTTAAGTCACATCCAGATAATCCAGGATAATCTCACCTAGATATCCTCATCTTAATTACATTTGTAAAGACCCCCCCCCCATTTTTTTTTCCCAAATGAGGTCACATTCACAGGTCTTGGGAGTTAGGATGTGGACATATCTCTAGGATGCCACCACTTAATCCAAAAAAACCTGTTACTATATTTAGTTTTATCTTAATAGATTTCCATAGAATTCTCATCTTGCCTTACTGATCTCAGAGGTTTAGCAGAGCAAAGACCAATGACCTACCCACTAAAACTTATTCATTCTAGTTTTATCTTAGTAAATGACAATTCTGGCTTCTTGATCTAAACATATGTGGGTTGGCCTAGGTTCTTCTTTTTCTCTCATTTCCCGCATCAAATCTATTACCCAATCCATTTAGCTCTATCTTCAAAATGTATCTAGAATCCAACTAGTTCTCATAACTACCACTGCTATCACCCTAGACTGAGTCACCATTATCTCTTATCTGGATTATTCCACCAGCCCATTGGCTAGGTTCCCTGCTTCTTTTTTTTGTCCCCCTACACCCTACTCTCTACTCAGCACTCCAAATGATTTCTTTTAAATATAAGATCATGTCACTCTTCTGTTCAAAACCCACTATTGCTTTTACATCTCACTAAGACTAACCAAACTTCATAAAATATTCTCCATAATCAGTCTTCTCATTAGCTGTTTCACCTCATTTACTATCTCCACTTTGTCACACTGTCCTAGTTGCTGCTCACTAATATACCAGGCTTATGGCTTGTTGTTGTTCATCACTCAGTCGTGTCCGACTCTTTGCAACCCCATGAACAGCAGCAGTCTGTCAGGCTTCCCTGTCCTTCACTATCTCCCGAAGTTTGCTCAAATGTCCATTGAGAGGCTTATGTTTAACCCACAGCATTTATGTTTAGTTGTTTTCTCTGCTTAGTGCTCTTTATCCAAATATCTTCAAATGTCACTACTTCTGTTTTTGATTAAATATCTCCATTTGAAGAGGAAATGAGGCTGAGAGGATTCAGATTTTTCCACTATCTCAGCTACCCATACAGTGACCCACAATCATGTGATCTCTCTCTCTCTCACACACACACATACACACACACACACACACACACACACTTACTCCCAACCACACAAGCCCACAATATGACCCTCAATCCTCACAAAACCACTCATAATCTTGATGCTACCTCTCCCTCACCGCATGCAGTCTCTCTTTCATTCAACTAACCCCTAAATGTAGTCACACCCGCAATCTCATCATGGTCTTACACTGGGACCCTCCTTTGCCCACTCTCTCATGTGTCTGGACTTGTGAATTTCTCCCCTTTAAACTCCCGAGGCTGCTTTGGTCCCAGACACTCATGTTGCACATTGTGGAACCCACATTATGGGTTCTCTCTTCTGGCTCCCTAACACGTTCCTCAGCAGCTTGTCTCAAGGGCATCTGAGCGCTCCCAGATCAAAGCGTAACCCTGAGCAGCCTCCTGTGCATTTAGCTGAGGCCAGGCCCCGCCTCAGAGCCTAGGGAACGCAGTTTACCTTGGCCGAGTCCGTCCCGCCGTTGGCGAAGTCCTGGACTACATTTCCCGGGACGCCATGGGGTCACTATGCCGCAGGGTGACTGCCAAAACCTGCGAGAGCCGCAACAGAAACTTGAGGCTGGGCTGTGTCAAAGAAAAGTTGCACCAAACAAGTTAAACACATAAGGAGAACGTTATTAAAGACTATTGCAATAAGGAAGAGAGATTTACCTCAACTTGGTATGTAACAGTCGCTCGGGGTTTATAGCCAGTGGGCAGGGTGATGGAGTCAGTGGAGTCAGCTTGACTAAAGTGTGCTCATGGAATCCTTGTCAGCTGAGACTCGCGGAAGCCTCAGGCGCGCTGTCAGGTCCAGGTTCCTCGCCACGGGGAGCTCAGGATGAATTGGAGATAGCTTTTAGCAGCCTCTCTCTCGCTCTCCCTCTGTCTGGACTACATCTCCCAGAGGCCTCTAGGCTTGGTGCTCCCTCCCGCGAGAAGCAGACCTTCTCCTGAGGAGTGGGCGGGGTTTTCTGGCGGGTAGGGGCAAACAGCCTCTGGGTGCTGTGGGAGCTGCTGGGCTCTTCTATTTGTTTCAAGTACAGTGGAGCGGCGCTGACCAGACAGACCTGAGGAATCGTAGGTGAGATGGGTTGGAGCTGGGCGTGTCTGGAACCTCCGGCCTCTACGGGAGCCAGCCAGCTGGAAAGGGGAGATTGTGGGGAGTGTGTGTCTTATTGTGATTGTGTCTCTGTGTCTGTGTGACCCTGTACCAAACTGTAAAGGCGGGGAGGCGGGCTTGATTTGCAGTTATAATGGTGCGTGTGTGATGGAGTTTAACTTTGTGACCGGGTGTGGCACTGTTTGTGACTGTGAAGTTCTTTGACTGCGGTTGCAAAGCTGTGTATCCACTTTGTGTGTGTGTGTGTGTTTCTGAACATTTGCTGAGCGGTGGGCGTTGGGTGGCTTAACTGAGATTTCTGTTTCCCCTTGGGGGTGTGTTTGTGATATTGTTGGTGGGTAGGGTGCGTCTGAATTTGTTGTCACTGTGTCCCCATGATGGGTGTCAATGGGAATGTGAGTACCTGGGGGTGCCTTTGACTGCGATCGTGACTGACTGTTCCCAGAGTGTATATGATTGAGTGGCCTTCTGGGGTGCCTAAGTGCCCCGTGGTATGAGTGAGTTTCTATGATTATGTATCCATATAGCACTGTAGGTGTGGGGCGCCTTTGTCTTTGTGACTCCAGAGCTCTGTTCCCAGGAGTTGGAGCCCAGGGTCAGAGTCTGTCCAGAACTGCAAATGACCCTGCGCTTCTGTCATGCTGGTATTGAGCAGGACGCTAATATCTGTAGATGGTAGATTGACTTGGACTCACAGAAGAACCTGATTTTTCCTGACTCCTTTCTCCCTCCCCAGCTCTGCTCTACTTGCACAGTCTTCCAGAATGGAGTAAAGAATGCCTGTTGACCACCCACAAGGCACCTGCGAGGTAGCTTATCTTTTCCCCTTGTTTCCCGAAATTCTCTTTTCTTTGTCAAGATATGACTTGCTTTCCTTCTCTTGAAAATTTCTTGCCTGTCAGGTGACCTGATCCATGGAATTTTTTTCCTTTGAGAAATGTGATTTGCTCTAAACCCCAATCCACACACATGACTTTCTCTTCCTAATTTGCCAAATGATTTAATTTTTCTTTAAGCTGTCTTAAAAAACCTTTTTTATTATAAAAGTGAAATTATCTTTAATTACAAACATACAGCTATCCTCAATGAAGAAAATTAAATTTCCAGTTAAAACCAAAGCTACCTTTTTGATAGTTTCTCCCTAGTATCTTTTATGTACACATATAAAATGTGGTTTTAAAAATGGAATTTATTCAGTATTTACCATTTGTAGTATACATTTTAACATAAAATTATATTTAAGTATTGAGAGGGTAACAGGTAGGAAGGCTAGGGTCCCCCAAGCGGAGGAAATAGACTGCAAATGTCAGACCTTTTTTTTCCTTCTCTATACAAAATTCAAAGGATGTTTCTTTTAAAATTCTGTGTTGCCATGACACCTGTTTCCACCTGAACTTAACTTTTCTCAAACCTTGAGCTAACCAATGTGTTTTTATTATGGAAATGTTTTTCTTAAGCTATGTTAATGAACTATGTATTTACCTTAGACTCTGTCTTTTTTCAAGTTGGTTCCACCTAAGACTCAGAACCGATAGTGGCTCAACAAACCAGTATGTTTTACTCATGGACATGTTCTCTTAAGCTATGTTAATGAGACTATGTATTTGCTTGGAAACCTGCCTTTCTTCAAGATTCATGTCAATCATTTTATGGCCCAGGATGACTCACCCTTCAACAAACATTTAGGGAGCACCCACTCTATCTCGGAGAAGGCAATGGCACCCCACTCCAGTACTCTTGCCTGGAAAATCCCATGGATGGAAGAGCCTGGTGAGCTGCAGTCCATGGGGTCGCTAAGAGTCAGACATGACTGAGCAACTTCCCTTTCACTTTTCACTTTCATGCATTGGAGAAGGAAATGGCAACCCACTCCAGTGTTCTTGCCTGGAGAATCCGACAGGGGAGCTTGGTGGGCTGCCGTCTATGGGGTCGCGTAGAGTCGGACATGACTGAAGTGACTTAGCAGCAGTAGCAGCAGCAGGGTAGGGATTCAATTTCATTTTATCCCCCAAGTGGGTATCCAGTTGCTCCAGTATCATTTATTGAAAAGTTCATCTTTTTTACACTAAGCTGCAGTGCCATTATAGTTACAGAGGTGGTGCTAGTGGTAAAGAACCTGCCTGCCAATGCAGGAGACATAAGGTTCTATCCTTGGGTTGG
Organism: Bison bison bison; assembly: GCF_000754665.1. Classification (NCBI taxonomy): domain Eukaryota; kingdom Metazoa; phylum Chordata; class Mammalia; order Artiodactyla; family Bovidae; genus Bison; species Bison bison. The sequence goes on along the minus strand of NW_011494852.1, from coordinate 5,609,797 downwards.
GAAGATCCTCTGGAAGAGGGTATGGGAACTCACTCCAGTACTCTTTGCCTGGAGAATCCCATGGACAAAGGAGCCTGGTGGGCTACAGTCCATAGGGTCACAAAGAGTAGGACATGACTGAAGCGACTTAGCACACATTATGGCGACTTTATATTTTGTTCTATTGCTCTGTTTGTCTCCCCTCACAACAATACTATGCTATTAAGATAGCTGTTAAGTATTCATTGTGACTTTGGAATAATATTTGGAGCATATCCTCTTACCTTCTTGTTCCTTAAGAATATCTTGACTGTTTGTGTTCTTTTCATATCCATATAAATTTTTGATATAGCTTGGTTCTACTCAAACATCTTTTGAATTTGATTGGATTGCATTGTATCTATAATCATGTGAGTATAAATTTGAGAAATCTTCTAATAATAACACTAACCTCTCAATTGATATTATGTCTTCTACATGTTTTTCAGCAAGGTCTTGCTTATCTCCTAAAATAATATTTCTTGGCAAATAGGAAGAATTTAATCCATTGTAGATAGTATTTCCTTTCTGCATTGACTGCCAGGAATTTGAGCTCTTCACACGTGATCAATTATAGCACATCTTAGCCTGAGATTTGATATTGAGTACCTATGATATATGACCTTTGTGTATGATTTATTTTTTTCTTTTATTCTTAGCCTCCTCAAATACATTTTTGAAGTGAGGGATATAAAAAGGAGATATAGACTTAGAATCAGCTATGTATTGTTTAATAATTTTATTTTAATAACATTCAGGTCCAATCAAGTCTGTTGTGCATGGTTCCTTTTACTGTTCTCCCTATGTTATATTTCTTTTTTAAATACCCTTTCCACTTTTCTTTCCCAATCTCCTCAAAACCTGCCCCCCTCCACAACTATTCTCCATCAGTTAATTTCTGCCTTTGCCTCTTTGCCATCTATTTTCAATATCACTTTAGTTTAAATATAGACTACATCAGAAAAAAAGAAACAAACCATCCCTAGGGTTTTTTCTTTACTTACACTAGTCTCTGTAACATGGTGTAAAAATTATGGGCTCTAGTGTCAAATGTGGTCTCTAATCTCAGCTACACCACCTGTGAGCTGTTTAACCTGTGAATGAGAGGTTCTCATTCTCAACATTGAGAATGAAAGGTGTGTAAAACACTTGGTTGTCGTTCAGTTGCTAAGTCGTATCTGACTTTTTGCGGCCCCATGGACTGCAGCATGCCAGGCTTCCCTGTCTTCACCATCTCCCAGAGCTTGCTCAAACTCATGTCCATTGAGTCAGTGATGCCACTGGTACACTTGGTACACATCAGAAATTCAGTAAATATTAGCTTCCCTTTCCTTGATTTCCCATTCTTGGGATCTCTAAATCAATTATGGTATAAAGTGGTTGCCCAAAAGTCTTTGGGTAGGTCTTGAAGGATTTTTTTTTTATTGTTGAGGTTTAATCAACATATAACATTATATTTGTTTCCAGTGTACAACATAATGATTCAATATTTGTATATAGAGTTGACCCTTAACGTGGGGGTTAGGAGCACTGACTCTGCATTAAAAAATCTTCATATAACTTATAGTTGGTCCTCCATATCCATGGTTCCTTTGTATCTGCATTCTCAGATTTAATCCACCACAGATCCTGTTCAGTTCAGTTCTGTTGCTTAGTCGTGTCTGACTCTTTGCAACACCATGGACTGCAGCACGCCAGGCCTCCCTGTCCTTCACCAACTCCCAGAGTTTACTCAAACTCATGTCCATCGAGTTGGTGATGCCATCCAACCATCTCATCCTCTGTTGTCTCCTTCTCCTACCGCCTTCAATCTTTCCCAGCATCAAGGTCTTTTCCAATGAGTCAGTTCTTCGCATCAGGTGGCCAAAGTATTGGAGTTTCAGCTTCAGCATCAGTCCTTCCAATGAATATTCAGGACTGATTTCCTTTAGGATGGACTGGTTGGCTCTCCTTGCAGTCCAAGGGACTCTGATCCTGTAGCACTGTAGTATTTACTACTGAAAAAAACACCACATGTAAGTAGAACTAGTCAGTTCAGACCCATGCTATTCAAGGGTCAACTGTATTATAAAGTGATCACCACAGTGAGTCTAATATCCATCAGTATACATAGTATAAAAATTGTGTTTTCTTATGACTTTTAAGATTTTTTCTCTTAGCAATTTTCAAATGTGCAATACAGTATTATTAACTATATACCATGCTATACATTGTATCACCAAGACTTATTTCATAACTGGAACTTTGTACCTTTTGACTTCCTTTACCCATTCCACTCCTGACCCCATCTCTGGCAACCAACAGTGTGTTCTCTATATCTATGAACTTGGTTTTTGTTTATTTGTTTAAATTCTACATATAAGTGAGCTCATACAGTATTTTTCTTTCTCAGTCCTCCTTACTTCACTTAGCATAATAGTGATACATTACGTTGTGTATTGCCTACTTGTTAAACTATTTAAATAGTTTGTATTATCAATTTGAATTTTTTTTTTAATGTATTTATCTGGCTACGTTGGGTCTCAGTTGCAGCATGCAGGTCTTCACGGCATCATGCAGGATCTTTCCTTGCAGCACACAGACTCTCCAGTTACAGCTCGTGGTGTCCAGTTGTGGTGTGTGGGCTCAGTCGTCCAGCAGTTGCAGCACATGGGCTCTTTAGTTGTGGCGTATGGGCTCCAGAGCACTTGGTAGTTGTGGCATGTGAGATCTTAGTTCCCCGACCAGGGATTGAATCCAAGTTCCGTGTACTACAAGGTGGAATCTTAACCACTGGACCACCAGGGAAGTCCCTGTCTATTTGAATTTTTAAAATTTATGTCTTTGTGCTTTACTTGTGCCATGTTTTGATCACTTCTTTTCTTTTAAATCTTTGAATACCTGCTCAAATATATCAGTATTCTGAAGATAGCTGTATTCGCTATTCCTTTCATTACAAAAAAATATTACAACAAATTTGAAAACTACAGAGAAGCACAAACAAGTAACAGAAGTTATCTGTAATCCTGTCAATTAAAGACAACTGCTGTCAACACTTAGAATTGTTTTCTAAATGTGATCAGACTCTGGCTACTGACTTGTAACCCATCTTTATCATGCCAAAATACAATGTGAACAACTGTCCATGTTGTTATACATTTATCTTTACCATGAGTTGTAATGGCTTCATCATGTTACCATTTTACCCAGCGCCCTTTTTTAAACATGGTTTGCTTACAAATTATTGCCATTATAAGCAATGAGCAGCTCTTAGGCTGAATGCTAGTGTTTTCCTTTCTAAATTTTATTTTTAGTTAAATTATAATTATATATATAACTAATAATTTTGTTATAAAAAATTTTGTGTTATGAAGGGGTTCATATCCATGTAACTACAATCCCCAATCCTAGGAACCTACCCAGGCTCATCACTGCAAATGGTGACTGCAGCCATAAAATTAAAAGATTCTTGCTCCTTGGAAGAAAAGCTATGACCAACCTATACAATGTATTAAAAAGCAGAGACATTAGCCAACAAAAGTCCGTCTAGTCAAAGCTATGGTTTTTCCAGTAGTCAAGTATGGATGTGAGAGTTGGACTATAAAGAAAGCTGAGCGCCGAAGCAT
>NW_011494852.1:5589050-5606074 GCF_000754665.1 Bison bison bison | reverse complement strand
TTGAGAGTCCCTTGGACTGCAAGGAGATCCAACCAGTCAATCTTAAAGGAAATCAGTCCTGAATATTCATTTGAAGGACTGATTCTGAAGCTGAAACTCCCAATACTTAGGCCACTTGATGTGAAGAGCTGACTCATTGGAAAAGACCCTGATGCTGGGAAAGATTGAAGTCAGGAGCAGAAGGGGACAACAGAGGATGAGATGGTTGGATGGCATCACCAACTCCATGCACATGAGTTTGAGTAAACTCTGGGAGTTGGTGATGGACAGGAAAGCCTGGCGTGCTGCAGCCCATGGGGTCACAAAGAGTCAGACAATGACTGAGAGACTTAACTGAGGTATCTACCTGAAGTACCCAAAGGTAGCCACTGTTATCAATTAATTATTTATCCTATTAAAAAATGCATATACATGGGTAATTCCTTTGTGGTCCCGTCATTAGGACTCTAAACTTCCTAACCACTGCAGGGCATCTAGGTTGATCCCTGGTTGAGGAACTAAGATCCCACATGCCTCGAGGCATGTCCCCCCAAAAAATGCATACACATGTAAATGTGTATGTGGTACTGTTTTTCATTGAAAAATATTTCTGTATAAAAAGAATTATAAGTACATCCTGCAAAATGTGGAAAGTAACTGCATTATAAGATTGGTCCAAGGATTGAGTTGGTTCATGTAAAACCCTTAAAAACAGGGCCTAACCACTTACTTGGTGTCATTTAGTAGTTAGGAAACCTATGACAAACCTAGACAGCATATTAAAAAGAGACATCACTTTGCCAACAAAGGTCCATAAAGTCAAAGCTATGGTTTTTCCAGTAGTCATGTACAGATATGAGAGTTAGACCATAAAGTAGGCTGAGTGCCAAAGAACTGATGTTTTCGAACAGTGGTGCTAAAGAAGACTCATGAGAGTTCCTTGGATTGGACTGCAAGTAGATCAAACCAGTCAATCCTTAAGGACATCAACCCTGAATATTCATTGAAAGGACAGATGCTGAAGCTGAAATTCCAGTACTCTGGCCACCTGATGTGAAGAGCTGACTCATTGGTAAAGACCCTGATGTTGGAAAAGAGTGAAGGCAACAGGAGAAGGGGGCAGCAGAAGATGAGATGGCTAGATAGCATCATCAACTCAATGGACATGAATCTGAGCAAACTCCAGGAGGTAGTGGAGGACAGAGGAGCCTGGATTGCTACAGTCCATGGGGTCACTAAGAGTCAGACAAAACTTAACAACTAAACAACAACAGTTACTGTTACTGTTCTGAAGCTTACTTTTTTATTCTTTGTGGAGAATTGTTCGTTTAAGTATAGAGCTCACTTAAATTACTTCATGTAAGGCCAAATTTTATAGTACTGTGGTATGTTTAATGATTTTATGGTTTTTATTTTATTTTATTTTGATTTTATGGTTTTTAGAGATTTAGATTTTATATAGTTAAATCACTGTGGCAAACATTGCTCCAGTGAACTTCTATGTACATGTCTTCTCTAAGGTATATACTAATAGTGAAATTATGGAGATAAAAAGTACACATACTTTGTGTGTGCTCTGTGTGCTCAGTTGCTCAGTTGTGTCTGACTCTTTGCGACCCCATGGACTGCAGCCCTCCAGGTTCCTCTGTCCATGGGGATTCTCCAGGCAAGAATACTGGAGTGGGTTGCCATGCCCTTCTCCAGGGGATCTTCCCAACCCAGGGATCGAACCCAGGTCTCCCACATTGCAGGCAGATTCTTTACTGACTGAACCACCAGGGAAGCCCATACTTTAGCCCAGGGAACACATACTTTAGACTTCAGTAAACATTTCTAAGTTAAACTTCACAGTGGCTTATTCACTTCACAGTATACCCAACTCTCTTTGTCAGCCCTGTTTTTCTACTGCCGTTTAGGTTACTTTTGGCTCCATAAGGCAGAAAGATGCAATTGCAACAAATAGAATAGAGGGTTAATTATTTCATTTAATTTAAGCTGGTTATTCTTAACTTTTGTTACTCCTGTCTGGATCCCACCTCTAGCAATTCTGGTTTAACTGGTTTGGGATAGAGCTTGGAAATCATCAATTTTAAAAGATCAGCAGGTGGAGAAGGAAATAGCAACTCACTCCAGTGTTCTTGCCTGGGAAATCCCACGGACAGAGGAGCCTGACGGGCTATGGTCCATGGAGTTGCAAGAGTCAGACACGACTTAGAGACTAAACCACCACCACAGCAGAAACCAGCAAACCCACACACTGTAAAGCAATTATCCTCCAATTATCCAATAAAAAAAATAAAGATCACCAGGGACTTCCATGGTGGTCCAGTGGTTAAGAATCTGCTTTCTAGTGCAGGAGACAGGTTCGATCTCTGGTCTGGGAAGATCCTGTATGCCATGGAGCAACTAAGCCTATGCGCACAACTACTGAGCCTGCACTCTAGGACCCACAAGCTGCAGCTACTGAGCTGTTGTGCTGCAGCTACTGAAGCCCACTTGACTAGAGCCTCTGCTGCACAACGAGGGAAGCCCCTGCGGTGAGAAGCCTATGCATTGCAACTAGAGAGTAGCCCTTGCTCAGCCAACTACGGAAAGCTGGCACACAGCAACAAAGACCCAGTGCAGCCAAAAAATAAATTAAAAAATTTTTTAAATAAAAGATCATCAGATAATCTAGTGTGCTGTCACAGTTGACAATGACTCAAGCTCATACAAGATGACTAGACAAACATTAAGATTTAATTGGTCTGGAGTGGGGTTCAAGTTTTAGAACATTTTTTTTAAAGCTATCCAATTGATTCTAATAGCAATCAGAATTCATAACCACTGGCTTAGACAAGGTATGATTCATTTTCTGGAGCTGATGGAAAAAAATTCTTGTAGCAAAGTAGGACAGGGATGATGTTGAAGGAGGCAATCAGTAGTATCTGTCATACCTGTACTCTTGCCAGCAGTTAACATTATGAAACTATCATTGTTTGGTCCTTTTAATGGTGTTTTGGAACAATACCTAAAGGAAATGGCATACATATATGTTTAATCAGCAGTCTTCATATTCTTTTCAAAAGCAAGGTTTGAGTTTTCTGAATCTTATGTATTTTAACATTTTTATATTCTGTTTTTATCTTCATTAATTTTTTCCTGCTTTTTTTTTTAGTTTCTTGCAGTGCTGAATTCAAATCAGTTTTTAAAAAAGGAGTTGAATGTTATTAAATTTTCTTTTGAGGGGCGTAGTTTTCCTGTGTCCAGGTTTTTTATATGTATTACTCTCCTTTTCATTTTATTTTTAGGTATTTTATATTTCTATTTAGGCTCACATTTAACATGAGAATTAGGACTGTGCCTTACTTTGTTTTGGGTAACTTTTAAATTTTGATTAATTTAAATTTTTATTCAAATTGCAGAAAAGTTACAAGAATAATACAAAGTATTCTTGGGTACTCTTTGCTCAGGATCACCAGTAGTTTACATTTTATTCCATTGGTATTATCATTCCTGTGTGCATTTGCAGTTGTTCTCTGTCTCTATATATGCATGCATGCACACTCACAAATACACAATACACATATTTTATCTGAACTATTTAAGAATAAGTTGTAGAATTTGCCCCTTTACCCTTAAACACTTCACTGTGTTGTTTCCTAGGGACAAGAGTATTCTTTTACATAACCACAATATAGTCACTAAAATCAGAGATTTTAACAACAGTGCATTATAGTCAATATACAAATTTTTTTGCTAGTCCCAATAATATTCTTTGTAGCAGCTCATCCTACCCTCATCCCTCACCCTTTCTCCCTGACTCACTGACCAGGGTCACACATTGAATTTACTTATTATGTCTCTCTCTAATCTTTAACCTGGAAGATTAAAGATGTCTGCATTTCATGATGTAGACGTTTTTGAAGAGGATAGGCCATTTATTTTTTAAAATGTCACTTAGTTAGGATTTGTCTTATGGCTCCTCATAATTAACTTTCAGGTTATGAATTTTGTGGCAGGAATACCCCAAAAGTGATTGTATCCATCTCAGGACATCATAGAAGGGAGTATGTGATATTGACTTGTCCCATATTAACTTTGATGGCTGGTTACGGTGGTATCTACTATGTGTCTTCACTGTAAAGGCAGTAGTTGTCTCTTTGTAATTAACAGCTAATTAATTTATAATTAATAGCAGAGAGATATGTTGAAACTATGTAAATACCTCATCACCAAACTTTTACCCACAACTTTTAGCATCCATTGATGTGTGGGATCCTTTATCCATTATTGTCTGGATCCTTTATTACTATGATGTTTTCAAGATGGTAAAATTTTAAAATCTCCATGATTTTGTCTGTATTAATTAGTTGGTATTCGACTGTGAAGGAGAGCATTCCCTTATCACTCACTTATTTGTTCATTTGTTATATCAGTATGTATTTGTAGATTTTCATTTATTCAGTGTGTTATATGATGCATTACCATTTATTTTGATACTCAAGTTATCCCAGATTTGGTCAATGGGAGTCTATTCAGGCTGGCTTCTGTGTACTTTTGATTTTCCCCATGATTCTTTGAGCATTTCCTCTCTGGCCCAAGATGTTACAGGCTTATTTCTAATTACTCTCCTGGCTCCAGCCTGAAGTAAATAATTTCTCTAAACAGCCTGGTTTCTTGCTGTAAAGAATATTTAGAAACCAAGATCTGGGTGATAGGACTACAGTATTCAGTCTGGTCTTAATCCTGTTCCAGATTTGTATCTCCCTTCGCCAGTAGTTAAAAACCTGACTCTCATTATCCTCTTTATATTTACTAATTTTGTTCAATTCTATAATATAATAAAAATAGATTTCCTAACCTATACTATAGTAACTATCAAACCTACTAAGTGGAGCTCAGTATTTGTTTATAGTTCTCTTTGTCTTCAGAATAAGGGTACATAGTTAAAATACTGTGTTCAAATTTATTTGAATTCATTTCTTAATCCCCTCCTTCAGTGTGGCTGTGTTACGCATTTGAGATACTTTTAGGTTCATTTGTTGCTGTTTGTAATCTGTTTGATTTTTTTTTTAATCTGTTTGATTTTTAAAATTAATTTTAACCCATTCTTGTTGATTTGATTATATGAACATGATTCCAGTTAGAGCAGTATCACTCTGCTTCTATGACCCTTGCTTTAGTGAATATTATGTGCTCAATTGTGTCCCCTCTTCCCTAATTCATATGTTGAAGCTCTAACTCCCCAGTGAGGACTGCATGCGTGTATGCTAAGTCACTTCAGTCGTGTCTGACCTTTTGCAACCCTATGGACTGTAGCCCACCAGGCTCCTCTGTACATGGGATTTTCCAGGCAAGAATGCTGGAGTACGTTGCCATGCCCCCCTCCAGGGGATCTTCCCAACCTAGGAATCGAACCCATGTCTCTTACATCTCCTGCATTGGCAGCCTGGTTGTTTACCACTGTGCCACCTGAGAAGCCCCAAGACATATTTAGACCTAGTCTAAACAAGCTTGTTGTTTGAGTAATGCAGAAAAAGACTGGAGCTGAAATATTTTTACCTCTGGGAACTTGAGTTATTTATTTGTTCAAGGTCTTAACTGATGTCTCTGAATCGTTTTCCAGTCACTTTTAGGTCTTCCAAATTGATAGCTACCAAACAAGGTAGCATTATTTTATACAACTGTGTAAATATATTATATGTGATTTCAGAGTCATTTCAATAACCATTGATGTTCAGAGAACTCATCTATCTGCATCCTTCTTGTAATTTCCCACAAGTATCCCATTATCTCCTATCTTATCATTCCTTTTCTGTGACTTTAGAACTAAACTCTCAATTACTCTGCTGTGGCCTTTGCAAGTCCCCTTTTTTGTTCTCCCAAGATTAACCTCATAGACTTCCTAAGTAAACATGGATTTTATCAAATGGCATAAACAAACTATATTCTAACCACAAAAGAATCTTCCCTCTTTATTGCTAATTCCAGACTTATTCAGTTCATTAATCTTTCATCAAGATGCTGCTATATCTAGAGTAACTTTCTCTTCTATCTCCTTCAGGGATGCAATTTATGACCATCTATCCTAGAATTTTCATTCCTAGTATAGTTACTTAACGCTCTAAACAACCCTAAGAAATGAGTTAAATGACAATTATGCTCATTTTAAAATGTATATGGCACTAGTTTTATCCTCTAATAAAATTGGGATGGGACCTGGACATATTTATAATTATTGAGCTTCCTCCTTCTTTAGGGTGTTTTTATCTAAATCACTAGTTAGGAATGATTGACTTAATCTGTATTCCTAAATAAGTCTCTCACCTTCTAGTGTTTCTTCTCATTCTGTTTCCTTATCTGTTTGTCAAAATGTCCAATCATAAAGGAGAACTGTATAAGCCACTTACTTTTTATGAAAATGAGTTTAAGTCTTTTCATATCTATCAGAAAAGTTTAATTCTCCCAGAACACACACCAAAAAAGTGAATGTTTTTATATTTTCTTTCAGACTGTGAATCAAAGTTGAGACCAAGAATTATTTCTGAAAAAGGATATTTATGGAATAGAATCATCCTGGTGGGAGATAATGGAAAGACTTATAAAAAACAGCATTGCATACTCACGTTTCAGAGGTGACTGGGAATGTAAAAGCCAGTTTGAGAGAAAACAGGAATCTCAGGAAGGACATTTAAGTCAAATGATATTTACTCCTGAAGACATGCCCACTTTCAATACCCAGCATCAGAGAATTCATACTGATGAGAAACTCCTTGAATGTAAGGAATGTGGGAAGGATTTTAGTTTTGTATCAGTCCTTATTCGACATCAGCGAATTCATACTGGTGAGAAACCTTATGAATGTAAAGAATGTGGCAAGGCCTTTGGTAGTGGTGCAAATCTTGCTTACCATCAAAGAATTCATACTGGTGAAAAACCTTATGAATGTAATGAATGTGGGAAGGCCTTTGGTAGTGGCTCAAACCTTACTCACCATCAGCGAATTCACACTGGTGAGAAACCATATGAATGTAAGGAATGTGGAAAAGCCTTTAGTTTTGGATCAGGCCTTATTCGACATCAGATAATTCACAGTGGTGAAAAGCCTTATGAGTGTAAGGTATGTGGGAAGTCCTTTAGTTTTGAATCAGCCCTTACTCGGCATCACAGAATCCACACAGGTGAGAAACCTTATGAATGTAAGGATTGTGGAAAAGCCTTTGGCAGTGGTTCCAACCTTACTCAGCATCGAAGAGTTCACACTGGTGAGAAACCTTATGAATGTAAAGGATGTGGAATGGCCTTTAGTAGTGGTTCAGCCCTTACTCGGCATCAGAGAATTCATACGGGTGAGAAACCATATATATGTAATGAATGTGGGAAAGCATTTAGTTTTGGATCAGCCCTTACTCGACATCAAAGAATTCACACTGGTGAGAAACCTTATGTGTGTAAGGAATGTGGGAAGGCTTTCAATAGTGGCTCAGATCTCACTCAACATCAGAGAATTCACACTGGTGAGAAACCTTATGAGTGTAAGGAATGTGAGAAAGCCTTTAGAAGTGGTTCAAAACTTATTCAGCATCAAAGAATGCACACTGGTGAGAAACCCTATGAGTGTAAGGAATGTGGGAAGGCCTTTAGTAGTGGTTCAGACCTCACTCAACATCAGAGAATTCATACTGGTGAGAAACCTTATGAATGTAAGGAATGTGGGAAGGCTTTCGCTAGTGGCTCAAAACTTATCCAACACCAGCTAATTCACACTGGTGAAAAACCCTATGAATGTAGAGAATGTAGAAAGTCCTTTAGTAGTGGCTCAGCTCTTAATCGACACCAGAGAATACACACTGGTCAGAAACCCTATGAATGTAAGGAATGTGGGAAGACTTTTGGTACTGGCTCAACCCTTACTCAGCACCAGAGAATGCATACTGCTGAGAAGCTTTATGAATGTAAGGCATGTGGGAAAGCTTTGGGGAGGGGTTCAGAAATTCAGCAACATAAGAAAAATCATGCTGGTGAGAAGCTCTGTGAGTTGGAAACTCCATAACGTTGGAATTATATAGTTAAGCATACAAGAAGAAAATTCATACTAGTGAGAATCCCCACAAATATAATTAAAGTACATATACCTTACTTTACCAGTTAGTCAGTCTGAGAAAATTCATACATAAAAAAATTTTTTTTAAACCAATCTGAATAAAATAGAAGATTTTTATCTAAATTCATTCCTTCACCATTTTCAGAAAATTCACACTTGTTAATATTAAAAATTGAAAAATCTTTTATTGTATGTTGCCTTTATTTTAAACATTGAAATTTATTCAGGGGCTAACCTTGCTACTTTCTTTTTAATGTTCTTATTTTTGTGTGTATTATACAGAATTACTGATCCATTTCAAAATTATTTTAAATTATTATTGAGGGTCTAAATTTACCCTTTTTCTCTCTCCCCCATTTCTCATACTAATATCATTTATCCAATAACCATATCTATTTTTATATTTTTGTTGTTTGATAGTATATTTTTATACATATAAAGCTTAAATATCACTTCAGTATTTGTTTTCAAATTTGCATATCTGTGTTTGTATCTGTTTTTCACCCTGTTTGTGTTAAGTTATGGTTACTTTTACATATCCTTTAATGTCTTATAGATGTGTACTTTTTGTTTTGGAAGGTTTTGTTTTTCTTTATAAACTTTATACTGTTCTTTTTGCAGAACAATTTTCCTACATAAAAATGTAAATATGAGTTAAAAATAGATATAGTTATCTGTAATCTTACCAGTCATAGATAATCACTGTCAAATTTTTGAAACAAATCCTTTAAGATTATACCTGGCATTGCTTTTGGAAGAAATGTGATCATGCTATAACCAGCTTTTAATACTCTATCTCTGTAAATATATTGTTACAATTCCACTGGCATTAAAGTATTCACCTGTTTTTACCAAACCCTTATTTTTGTCAAATACAGAAAAACTTTTTCATCATAAAGAGTTACTTTGTTGGCCCCTTTTGAATGTGTCTGCTTTATTTGTTGTTCATTTTAAAAGATAATGTGTGGGTCTCCTCTGCTTTACATGATTTATACATCATCCGTAAAATCTTACTTCCCTTTGGCTAACATCCCTGAACTTGGTTACTTCCCCAGCATTAACTAACTTGCTTATTCTTCCAGATCCTTTTATGTGCATATGTGATGTGTTTACGGTACTGTGGGCATAATTAGTGTGGTTCTGAAGCAAATTATGGGGATTCTACAATGTGCCTATCACATAATAAATACTTGGTTAATTTAGCCATCATCATTGTTATCTTCTCAGTCTTTGTTATTTATGGCAAAAGTTTTAACTGTGATCTCTACCTTACTCAACATCAAAGACATTATGAGGAAAAGACATTTATGTAAGTGAACATAGGAAAACTTTGATCAACATGTATCCCTTATTGAACAAGAATAATTTATCTTAATGGAGAATAAAGAATGTAAATTTAAGAAGGCAAAAATAAATCATAAAACTTTAAAAAATAGGATAGCTCTTTCATAAAAATCTGAACACTGAAAAATAACATTAGCCTCATAGTGGCATAAGATGCCCACAAGTAAACTTGGCATATATCCACAACAAATTGCCTCTGAGGTTGCTGTGGGATCCAGCACTATAGGCCAGTGGACTTGAGAGGAGTCTCACCCACCTGTGTATATCATGTAATAGGCAGATAGTTCTTGGTATATGGGCTGTTGAACCAGCAGGAGTCTATAAACTGGCCCCAGTCCTTCTTGGCTGCACTTAAGGTAAACCTGGAGAGTGCTGACTTCAGCAGACACCCACAGGTGAGAGATACTTTGTAGATGTTCAGATTTCCTGAGGAGAGATTACAGCACTCTGTTGAAGAAATAGGGAAGGGAAAAGGGAAAAAACAAACAAACAAACAAAAACCTTTGACTGCACTGGAAAGACTAAGATGAACTTTGCCAGCACTCAGGGCTTTATCTAAACAGAGCAAGGGAAGCAATTGCTGGTGTGTGCATGGGCAGCACATTGGAGACAGCTCAGACCTCTGTAGCTGACATGGGCCCCCTTGCAGGGCCCCCCTTGCTCCAGGGCCCCCAGCCTAAAGCGAGGGGCATGGTTCATAAAACAGAACTAGCTTGGGTCTGACCCTCAGGACTTCTGCTCCAACAACCTGGGATCAAATTCTGCCCCGAGTAGGGCAGTGACAGCTCTTGAGCAGAGGACACCTCACTCCTGACCCCAGCTCTAGCCCCTCCATCTCCAACCCCACCTCCTACCAAAGTGATAACTGTCAGCACACCCGAAAGAAAAATATTACTTGTGTCCATGATAAATCCAACTCTCCAAAGGCATTGGGTACCTGCAGAGTCTAGGGGTACTCATGTAAGAACATCTCTTCAAGGCTGCAATAGGTAACTTTCATCTATATTTATTTTTTTTTTTTTTTTTTCCTTTGGACAAAGCTGCAAGGCTTTATTGAATTTTTTGTTTCAAACTTTTTAAATGTTATAGTAGTTTCAGAGGCAATATTGAGAGAATTTTAAGAGCCACATTTTCAACACAAGAACAGCCTGCATGGTTAGTTTGTCTTCATTCAAATCTGCGGTTTTCCTTCACCCGCTTCCGGCATTTTTATGGGCTCTAGATTTGGCACTCCCTTCCCCTCGACATCAGGGCCATCTCCATGCTCAGAACCGGTCTTTGGCTCAGCCAGTTCCTGTTGAGAAGCCTCCAGGGAAGGCCCTGGAGATGCAGATGCTCCTTCATCCTTTCTCTCTTGACCAGGTGTAATGCCCTTTCCTTCAATTGGTAGCTCCTCTGCAGGTTCCTCAACCTCGATAAGTGCCTGGGGATATGCACGACCAAAACCTCTTCCTTTAGGCCTGTATGTTGACTTTATTCTTCGACTCATATTTCCCACTGGTAAGTTCAGCCAGGTAGAAAGAACCCAGATGTTAATACGCGACCCGAACAGCTCGGCACCCGACCACGTTCTCATCTATATTTATAGAGGCAGAGAAAGTTAAGCAAAATGAAGTCAGAGGGACTGATTTCAATTGAAAAAGCAAGAGATGCATTCCTATACACTAACAACAAAAGATCAGAGAGATTAAGGGAACAGTCCCGTTTACCGTCACATCGAAAAGAATAAAATAATGTAGGAGGAAACCTACCTAAGGAGGTAAAAGACCTATACTCAGAAAACTAAGATATTGATGAAAGAAGTCAAAGATGACAAGAATAGATGGAGAGATATACCATGTTCTTGGATTGAAAGAATGACTATTATGAAAATGACTCTGCTATCCAAAGCAATCTACAGATTCAATGCAGTCCCCAACAAATTACCAAGGGCATTCTTCACAGAATTAAAAGAAATTTAACATTTTCCATGGAAACACAAAAGACTCCAAATAGTGAAAGCAGTCTTAAGAATAACAGAGCTGGAGGAAGCAGGCTCCTTGGCTTCAGACTATACTACAAAGCTACGGTGATCAAACAGTATAGTACTGGCACAAAAACAAAAATATAGATCAATGGAACTGGATAGCAAGCCCAGAGATAAACCTATACATCTGTGGCCACCTAATCTATGACAATGAAAGCAAGAATATATAATGGAGGAAAGTTGTTGTTTAGTCACTAAGTTGTGTTTAACTCTTTGAGATCCCATGGACTGTGGCACTCCAGGCTCCTCTGTTTTCCACTATCTCCTAGAGTTTGCTCAAATTCACGTCCATTGAGTCAGAGATGCTATCTAACCATCTCATCCTCTGACACCCCCTTCTCCTTTTGCCTTCAATCCTTCCCAGCATCAGACAGTCTCTTCTATAAGTGGTGCTGGGGAAACTGGACAGCTACATGTAAAAGAATGAAATGAAAACACTCCCTAACACCATGAGAGAGTAACAGGCAGGAAAGGTAGGGGCTCCAACCGGAGGAAATAGGCTGCAAGTGTCAGACATTTTTTCTCTCTCTCTTAAGCAGCAGGAGGAAACAAACTACAAGTATCAGATCATTTCCCTTCTCTATACAAATTTAAAAGGAGTTTCTTTTAAAATTCTTTGTTGCCATGATGACACCTGGTTCCACCTGAACTTAACTTTTCTCAAACCTTGAGCTAACCAATGTGTTTTTCTTATGGAAATGTTTTTCTTAAGCTTTGTTAATGAACTATGTATTTACCCTAGACTCTATCTTTCTTCAAGTCCCTTCACCTAAGTCTCAGAACAGTACTTGACAAACCAGTATGTTTTACTCATGGAAATGTTCTCTTAAGCTATGTTAATGAGACTATGTATTTGCTTGGAAACCTGCCTTTCTTCAAGATTCATGCCAATCATTTTATGGCCCGGGATGACTCACCTTGTGCCAATGTTATCTCAAAATGTATGTTGTGGGTGAGGGACATGGTGCCACTCTCTGAGTTTTGAGACATTTCTTTTCTCTAATTAGCAGCCTGCTACTGGCTATATAACTTCCTGCCAAAGACTAGCAGGGGGGCAATCTTCCTGCCCCCTTCTAATGTCTACAACAGAAGCTTTCTCCCTCTCTTTTATACTTTAATAAAACTTCGTCACTCAAAAGCTCTGAGCCATCAAGCCTCATGACTGGCCCTGGATTGAATTCCTCTCCTCCAGAGGCCAAGAATCTGAAATGAAGGCAACAGCTCAGCAACAACCTTTCATCTTGGGAGCTTGTCCAAGTAGGATGTCCAAAGATACCTGGAGTAACAGGCAAGTTTGGCCTTGGAGTAAAAAATGAAGCAGGGCAAAGGCTAACAGAGTTTTGCCAAGAGAATGCACTAGTCATACAAACCAGTGCAAGCACCCTTTTCCAACAATACAAGAGATAACCCTACACATTCATATCACCAAATGGTCAATACCGAAATCAGATTGATTACATTCTTTGCAACTGAAGATGGAAAGGCTCTATTATATCAGTTCAGTTCAGTCACTCAGTCATGTCTGACTCTTTGCAATCCCATGGACTGCAGCACGCCAGGCCTCCCTGTCCATCACCAACTCCCGGAGTTTACTCAAACTCATGTCCATTGAGTCAATGATGCCATCCAACCATCTCATCCTCTGTTATCCCCTTCTCCTCCTGCCTTCAATCTTTCCCAACATCAGGGTCTTTGCAAATAAGTCAGCTCTTCACATCAGGTGGCCAAAGTATTGGAGTTTCAGCTTCAACATCAGTCCTTCCAGTGAACACTCAGGACTGATCTCCTTTAGGATGGACGGGTTGGATCTCCTTGCAGTCCAAGACTCTCAAGAGTCTTCTCCAACAGCACAGTTCAAAAGCATCCATTCTTTGGCACTCAGCTTTCTTTATAGTCCAACGCTCACATCCATACATGACTACTGGAAAAACCACAGCCTTGACTAGACGGACCTTTGCTGGCAAAGTAATGTCTCTGCTTTTGTATATACTCTCTAGGTTGGTCATAACTTTCTTTCCAAGAAGTAAGCATCTTTTAATTTCATGACTGGAGTCACCATCTGCAGTGATTTTGGAGTCCCCCAAAATAAAGTCTGCCACTGTTTCCCCATCTATTTCTCATGAAGTGATGGGACCAGCTGCCGTGATCTTGGTTTTCTGAATGTTGAGCTTTAAGCCAACTTTTTCACTCTCCTCTTTCACTTTCGTCAAGAGGCTTTTTAGTTCTTCTTCACTTTCTGCCATAAGGGTGGTGTCATCTGCATATCTGAAGTTGTTGCTATTTTTTCTGGAAATCTTGATTCCAGCTTGTGCTATATCCAGCCCAGCATTTTGCATGATGTACTCTGCATGTAAGTTAAATAAGCAGGGTGACAATATACAGCCTTGACATACTCCTTTCCTGATTTGGAACCAGTCTGTTGTTCCATGTCCAGTTCTAACTGTTGCTTCCTGACCTGCACATAGGTTTCTCAAGAGGCAGGTCAGGTGGTCTGGTATTTCTGTCTCTTTCAGAATTGTCCACAGTTTGTTCTGATCCACACAGTCAAAGGCTTTGGCATTGTCAATAAAGAAGAAGTAGATGTTTTTCTGGAACTCTCTTGCTTTTTCAATGGTCCAGTGGATATTGGCAATTTGATCTCTGGTTCCTCTGCCCTTTCTAAAACCAGCTTGAACATCTGGAATTTCACGGTTCACGTACTGTTGAAGCCTGGCTTGGAAAATTTTGAGCATTACTTTGCTAGCATGTGAGATGAGTGTGATTGTGCAGTAGTTTGAACATTCTGCTGCCAAATGTTTGAACATTTGGCACTGCCTTTCCTTGGGATTGGAATGAAAACTGACCTTTTCCAGTCCTGGGGCCACTGTTGAGTTTTCCAGACTTGCTGGCATATTGAGTGCAGCACTTTCACAGCATCATCTTTTAGGATTTGAAATAGCTCAACTGGAATTCCATCACCTCCACTAGCTTTGTTCATAGTGATGCTTCCTAATGCCCACTTGACTTTGCATTCCAGGATGTTTGGCTCTAGGTGAGTGATCACCTAGAGCATTGTAGTTATCTGGGTCATGAAGATCTTTTTTGTATCATCGTTCCATGTATTCTTGCCACCTCTTCTTAATATCTTCTGCTTCTGTTAGGTCCATAGAATTTCTGTCCTTTATTGTGCTCATCTTTGCATGAAATGTTCCCTTGGTATCTCTAATTTTCTTGAAGAAATCTCTAGTCTTTCCCATTCTGTTGTCTTCCTCTATTTCTTTGCATTGATCTCTGAGGAAGAGTTTCTTATCTCTCCTTGCTAGTCTTTGGAATTCTGCATTCAAGTGGGTATATCTTTCCTTTTCTCCTTTGCCTTTAGCTTCTCTTCTTTTCTCAACCATTTTTAAGGCCTTGTCAGACAACCATTTTGCCTTTTTGCATTTCTTTTCTTGGGGATGGTCTTGATCAATGCCTCCTGTACACTGTCATGAACCTCCAACCACAGTTATTCAGGCACTCTGTCTATCAGATCTAATCCCTTGAATCTATTTGTCACTTCCACTGTATAATCATAAGGGATTTGATTTAAGCAAAAACAAGACCTGGAGCTGGCTGTGGCTCAGATCATCAGTTTCTTATAGCAAAATTCAGTCTTAAACTAAAGTAAGTAGGGAAAATCACTAGGCCATTCAGCTATGACCTAAATCAAATCCCTTATGATTATACAGTGAGGTGACAAATAGATTCAAGGGATTAGATCTGGTAGTTAGAGTGCCTGAAAACTATGGACAGAGGTTCATAACAGTCTACAGGAGGCAATGAACAAAACCATCCAAAAAGGAAAAGAAATGCAAGAAAATTCACCCAGCTCTACTCTAATGATTTGGGCACTTTTTTTGCATATTATGTTCAAAAAGTATTTAAACACTTAAAAAAAATCATAAAAACTTTCTCAGGCAGGGGAAGGAGAAGGTGGGACGAATTGAGAGAGTAGCATTGAAACATACACATTACCCATATGTAAAATTAGATAACCAGTGAAATTTGCTTAGGATGGCAGGGAGCTCAACCTGGTGCTCTGTGACAACCCAAACAGGTAAGATGGGGAGGGGGTGTGGTAAGGAGAGTTAAGAAGAAGGGGACATATATATACTTAGGGTTTATTTGTGTTGATGTATGGAAGAAACCCACACAATATTATAAAGCAATTATCCTCCAATTAAAAAAACAAAAACAAACCAAAAAAACTGTCTCAGGAACAGCTACACAACCACCAACCCCCCTCCACCCAAGGTCACAAAATGAAGCAAATGCACTCACACCAGCAGTGAAGGGTCTCTCTTCTCATGCCCTCCTACAACAGGCCAGGCTGCGGTTAGTGCCTGGGGATTCCTCTCCTTCAGTTTCCTCAGAATCTGCTCTTTCTTCCCCTCCACCTGCCAGGACCTTCGGACTCTAGTTCTCCTTGGCGGCACCCATCGCAGCCCAGCCCAAGCTGGGACTGAGAACAGGACGATGCCACTGTGCCCTCTGGGGCTCTTAGTTCTAGGGCTCAGTCTCTCAGTCAAGTCCGACTCTTTGCGACCCCATTGACTGTGGCACGCCAGGCTTCCCTGTCCATCACCAATTCCCGGAGCTGGGGCTCTTAAACACACTACAAGTCCCAGAAGTCCCCATGGCGGAAATAAGCTTCCCTCCAGAATGCCCGTGGAGGGTCCTCTTCACAGTCTGAACTACAGTCGAGCGGAGTGATTCTCCCCCACCCTCCTCCACCCCGGAAGTCAACGGAGGGCCTGATACCCTTGCAGGATTACGGTACCGAGGAGGGCTCGAAGAGGGCTCAGGATTGCAGGTTCTCTTGGATCTTTCGGTGTTGGACTACATTTTCCAGAAACCTGCGGATGTTACGTCACTTCCTACCGAGTTTTCAGCCCTGCTGTATTTAAACCAGTTGAGCGGCCCTGCGGCGTGAGGAGGGCGGAGTGTGAAACTGCCTTGTCCGCTAGGACCCTGCAGGACGCCGGGGAAGCTGAAGGTGAGGCGCTGGCTGAGCCGCGGTGCAGAGACAGGCCGTGTCTAGAGTCTCAGGCCTTAGCGCGCCAGTGTGTGTGTGTGTGTGTGTGTGTGTGTGTGTGTGTGTGTAACGTGATGTGCCTATGAGAGTGCATGATTTTGTGTGTGAACACTTGCGAGAGTGGTAATTGTGTCTTCAGCCATCAATGAGGTTGTGTGACGTTGCGCGAATGACCGGGTAAAGAAATTGTCTTCAAGTCAGAGACTTTTGGGAGCTCCAAAATCACTGCAGATGGTGACTGCAGCCATGAAATTAAAAGATGCTTACTTCTTAGAAGGAAAGTTATGACCAATCTAGATAGTATATAAAAAAGCAGAGACATTACTTTGCCAACAAAGGTCCGTCTAGTCAAGGCTGTGGTTTTTCCGGTAGTCATGTATGGATGTGAGAGTTGAACTATAAAGAAAGCTGAGTGCCAAAGAATGGATGCTTTTGAACTGTGCTGTTGGAGAAGACTCTTGAGAGTCTCTTGGACAGCAAGGAGATCCAACCAGTCCATCCTAAAGGAAATTAGTCCTGAATATTTATTGGAAGGA
>NW_011494852.1:5581348-5588950 GCF_000754665.1 Bison bison bison | reverse complement strand
CATATTGAAAAGCAGAGACATCACTTTGCCAACAAAGGTCCATCTAGTCAAAGCTATGGTTTTTCCAGTTGTCATGTATGGATGTGAGAGTTGGACCACAAGAAAGCTTAGTGCCAAAGAATGGATGCTTTTGAACTGTGCTGTTGGAGAAGACTCTTGAGAGTCTCTTGGACAGCAAGGAGATCCAACCAGTCCATCCTAAAGGAAATTAGTCCTGAATATTTATTGGAAGGACTGATGTTGAAGCTGGAACTCCAGTACTTTGGCCACCTGATGTGAAGAGCTGACTCATTTGCAAAGACCCTGATGTTGGGAAAGATTGAAGGCAGGAGAAGGGGATGACAGAGGATGAGATGGTTGGATGGCATCACCGACTCAATGGACATGGGTTTGAGTAAACTCCGGGAGTTGGTGATGGACAGGGAGGCCTGGCGTGCTGCAGTCCATGGGGTCACAAAGAGTCAGACATGACTGAGTGACTGAACTGAACTGAACAGTGCAAATAACTTTAAAAAATTTTGAGGTTTCTTTGAATCTGGGTTCAGATAAGACCCATGTTTTATGATTCATTTATAACTCTCCTAATAAAGTCTTTTTTAGAAACCATGATTTCTTATTCTCATTCTTTGTCTCTCTCTACTTGCAATGTATTTGTTGAAGAAACTGGGTAATTTGTTCCGTATAGTTTCCCACTGTATCGTTAACATGTTTTTCTGTATTTCCTGTAGATTAAGAGGCTTAACCTAGCAGCACTAATTTGAATTTCCTGGAAGGGATCAGAAAGAGGGCTCAGATTAATTTTCAACCCCTTATAATCCAAATATTGGGGAAGGTTTCTTGGGGAGGGAAAGTTAGGCTGAAATGGATCACATACTAGGTGGACAGATGCTTCTCCCATGGGACAGTTATCAAGTCTGAAGAGAGTATGTGCCCTCTATCTGACTTCCAGCCCTGATGAAATGACAGCAGTATTGAAAAATCCATAAAGATAGAGGGAGACTTTATTATTAAAAGAGCTCATATGTGATGTCTTCATGTGTGTGGAGGGTGAGACATATTCCCCTCTATATATAGAAAATAGTGATAAGGAACTTTCCTAAAGTTTCTTTGAGATGTGGGTCAGCCAATGGGCCTTAAATTAGAGAGATTAAGGCTTGGGGTAAGAGAAAGACACATGTAGGTGGTCCTTTTACACACTACCATTTAAAAGGGAGCTGTTTAAAGAGACCATTATGTCTCTTAATTAAACCAGCTGCCTGGGACCTATTGGGAAATGAAAGTTCCTTTGATTGCCTTTCCCAGGGGCCCAGCATGGTGTATTATGAGAAGTTAAATGTGTGCCTTGGTCACTGTCAGTAATGTCTGGAACTCAGAAGGAAATCAGGATTGTCCTGGAAGGGCCTTGTATATCCAGGGATGTGTGACTTTGATTTATGTTTCAGTATCTGTAAGATAAGAGATTCCCAGATTTCTTTACACTTAAAGGGGAAACTCTTAAGCAGTGGCCCAAGAGTTTGTAAAAATATGCAGATAGAACCATTTGTTGGTCAGGACATTTGTGCAAAGATGACTTCGTGAAGTTTGACCACTTGTTCTGCCCCTTGGGTCCTGTCCTTTATGGGGAACATCCTAGTTAAGGGATGGAAAGCAGCAACATTCCACTGACCTCCATCACTTGTGATGGTGGTGGTGCTGTCCAGAAAGTCTGAACTCCCGTTGTTGTCTACTCAGTTAATCCCAGGCGGATTCCTAGTCAAGGACTCTGGGGGAGGGGTGACTTCCTCTAGCACCGTCACATCCAGCAAGGGACTAGGGATAGGGAAGACCAGTCTCTCCTGTAGATGGAATATTCTAGAGGGCCAGAATTTGGCTACACCTACAGGGTGTATCAAGGAGGCCTCAGTACTTGCGCTGAGCTTGTGAGAGTGCTGCTTCCACGATCCGAGGCATAATGGGCATCTCGGTTCAGAGATTCCCAGGCTTAGGGTCTTTGAAAGCCTTTATTTCCAAGAGATCTTAGCATCTAGCCAGCACTAGTCACTTAATGATGTACGCTTAGTCACTCTAATGATGTACAGCATAGGGCCAAAGGAGGCAGTTTCTTGCATCATTAGCCTGTAGGTGGACACCGTAGTTGGTTCAGAGGCATGAGAGGTTGCTGCGGCCTCTACAAAGAGGCAGTCTCTGAGGCCACTAACAGGAAGTGACTGCTGATTTTAATTTGAAGAGATTGTGGAGCCTTTTGTTGGATGAATTCCTTTTCATGGTGGGATGGTTTGTAAGTAACAGCATCAGTGAGATTAAAACTTGTCAGTAAGGAGATATGTTGCTTCCAGACCCGAATAAGACTTGACTTTATGGGCCCTGAGAGATTCCACAGCAGTTTATGGACAGTGTCTGGGATAGAGCTGTCCAGTTTTACCAATACTTTTCAGGAATTTCACCACAGTGTCAGGGCTTTACATTATGCATGATGCAATAGCCTATGACTCTTTTTGTAAGCTCTTTTGTGAGTATTTTTATGTCTTTAATGAGCATGTTAAATGAATCTCCATTTATGGAGGAGGAGGTCATCCATATAATGTCATACCTGTGCTTGTGGAAGAAGGTGGATGTAGTTAAGATTACAATGGCAAGGCTACTGAGGTATCCGTGGGTAGCCCAGCAAAGCTATATTGTGTTAGACCTTGATAAGAGAAGTATAAAAGGAGGGTGTTTAGCCAACTTCCTGTGAAGAGGAATTGGGAGTTTTTAGCCATAACATCAGTGTTGAGTCAAGATAGCACTTGTGAAATATTTATCACAGGCTCATTGTACCTCACGCCACACACAAAAATTTATTCAAAATGCACCATCAGCCTAAATGTAAGAGTATAAGCAGCCAAACGGAAAAAAATACATAAATTGGACTTCCTCAAAATTAAAAACTTACCAGCTTCAAAGGAAACAAAGTGAAAATATAGCCCACAATGCATGTACACTAGGTCACTACAGTTGTGTCCGACTTTTTGCAACCCTGCTAGGCTGCTCTGTTCATGGGATTCTCCAGGCAAGAATACTAGAGTGGGTTGCTATTCCCTTCTGCAGGAGATCTTCCTGACCCAGGGATCCAACCCCCGTCTCTTATGTCTCCTGCATTGGCAGGCAGGTTCTTTACCATTAGTGCCACCTGGGAAGCTCCAGGTGTATAGCCTACAATTGCTATTGCTAAGTCACTCCAGTCGTGTCCGACTCTGTGTGACCCCATAGACGGCAGCTCACCAGGCTTCCCCATCCCTGGGATTCTCCAGGCAAAAACACTGGAGTGGGTTGCCATTTCCTTCTCCAATGCATGAAAGTGAAAAGTGAAAGTGAAGTCGCTCAGTCATGTTCGACCCTCAGCAACCCCATGGACTGCAGCCTTCCAGGCTCCTCCATCCATGGGATTTTCCAGGCAAGAGAACTGGAGTGGGGTGCCATTGCCTTCTCCGATAGCCTACAAAGTAGGATCCAAAATTTGAAAATTACATGTTCAAGAAGGAATTGGATTTTTTAGAGTGTGTGAGGAATTATTACAACTCAACAATAAAAACACAAATATCCAGTTTGTTTTTTTTTTCTTTGGCCGAGTCATGCTGGATGCCTGATCTTGGCTCCCCCACCAGGGATTGAATCTGTTCCTTCTATGGTGAAAGCACAAAGTCTTAACCACTGCATCACTAGGGAAGTCCCCAGGCAGTTTTCTGTTAAAAGATGTTCCCCACTTCCACACCCAAGGGCCCGGGTTTCAGTCCCTGGTTGGGGACCTAAGATCCTACAAGCCATATGACCAAAATAAATAAGTACAATTAAAAATAAAGGTCAAGATGGAGGGGATATATGTATACTTATGGTTGACTCACATTGTTGTATGGCAGAAACCAACAACATTGTAAAGCAATTATCCTCCAATTAAAAAAAAAAAAAAGAATTCCCTGGGTTTGTTCCTTGGTTAGTGGATGAGTCTAGTGTGACTTCATGTGGCCTGGATGAAACTTTGGACTCAAAATACTTCTTGCACCTGGAACATGAGAACAAGTCAGGGAGGCACTCTCTGGTATGTAGTGTGTTGGAACTGGGGAAGAAACACAGATCTTAGTTGTATGAAGTGTTTGTTCCAGGATTTGGCCTACATGGATATAGTGCACTTCTAGGCCTGAGGGCCCCATCAGTACCCTTGAAGCAGGCATGACTTGGGTATGTTTTGGATCAGGGCCCCCTAGTCTGAAAAGGTGAACACTCAGGACAGGTCAGAGAACCCTAAGAACATCATAGGAATTGGGTACTGCTTTAGCATAAATTAATTCAATACCTGTGTTTTTTGGTATTGAAGAAGGCATTTGATTTTTTAGATTTCTGCAAATCTCAGTATGTGTATTGGGGCATGGAAGGGACCAGGTGCCATGAAAAGGGAAGGAAATATTTATCTTAACTTAGTCATTTAGAAGCAAGCCTGTTCTCATGGTTCCTTTTACTTCCTTGACTCTCTCTTCTCAGGACTCTGCAGTTTTCCACAAGAAGAAGCCAGAGAAGAACTAATAATTTGCCATTCTAAGCCATGCCCCATGTGAGTTGATGTTTTTTCTTCCCTTCATCAGATAGTCTTGTTTTCTAGGATATGAATGCTCAATATTCTTACCTCCAGATTTTCTGCCTTACTAAGCCCCAGCCCTCTCTTATTTAGCCATATTTGGGATCCATTCTGCAAATCAGGAAACGTATTAAGGAAAAAGTAGAACCTCTCCTGTCATTGTGGTTTGAGATAGGACTACATATGCAAAATTCAGTCTGTGTCATTGACTCTATTTTCTGGATGATTAGGATAGAAATTGCTGTTTATCTCAGAATGTGGTGAGATCTTTGGTCTGTGAGGCTTTTAAGATTGACATGTGATCAAATGCAGGACTGATAACAAAGAGAGTATCATGTCGGTGAATATCTCAGAGGTGAATACCAGTGACAAGGTCCGTTTTGAATCTGAATAACATGTATAAGTCAAGGACCATGTCTATGTGAGTTTAGGTCATCTTTCATTGGCTTTCTGTTGCTCAGAATAAGTGATGTGTACAATGAGCAATGATGAGAGGTAACAGACCCAGAGATTTAGGTTGTTGAGGATTTTAGAAACAGAGCTGACATTAGAAAAGGAATACAAACTAAATACCAAAAAATATGAAAATGATTGCAGGGAATTCCCTGGTGGTCCAGTGGTTAGAACTCTGCACTTTCACTGCCGAGGGCTGGGGTTCAGTCTCTGGTAGGGCACTAAGATCCCATTAGCTGTACATTGCATGGGGTGGGAGGAGGGAAAGGAAGGAAAAGAAAATGATTACAAGGCTTCCATTGTGGTCCAGTGGTTGGGAAGCCACCTTACAATACAGGGAACACTGGTTCATGCCCTGGTCTGGGAAGATTCCCACATACCACAGGGCAATTAAGCCCATGCACTGCAACTTCTGAGCCTGAGCTCTGGAACCCGCAAGCCACAGCTACTGAGCCCATGTTTGGGAACTACTGAAGCCCACCTGACTAGAGCCTGTACTCTGCAACAAGAGAAGCCACCACAATGAGAAGCCCACACACCACAAGGGAGAGTAGCTCCCATTCTCCACAACTAGAGAAAGCCTGAGTGCAGCAACAAAAGTCCAGTGTAGCCAAAAATAAAGTGTTTTTTTAAAAGGAAAGACAATTATTACAATCATAATATGATATATCATATGCTGCTGCTGCTCAGTCAGTTTAGTCATGTCCGACTCTGTGTGACCCCATAGACGGCAGCCCACCAGGCTCCCCCGTCCCTGAGATTCTCCAGGCAAGAACACTGGAGTGGGTTGCCATGTCCTTCTCCAGTACATAAAAGTGGAAAGTGAAAGTGAAGTTGCTCAGTCATGTCCGACCCTCAGCGACCCCATGGACTGCAGCCTACCAGGCTCCTCCGACCATGGGATTTTCCAGGCAGGAGTACATATACCTTGTAAAAATGATGACTATGAAAGGATTTGCCAGGACAAGGGAGAAAATTATTGCTAAGTTATTCTGAGACTTAAGTTGGAAATAAACCCTTAAATTATATAGAAATCTTATTTTCTAAGATAAATATTTTAAAAGATATTTGGATGGGCCTATCAGGTTTGTTTTTCTTTTTTCTCCCTTCCTTCTTTCTTCCATCCTCTTCTTCCATCCCTTCCATCCTTTCTCTTACTTAGTTTCAATTCTTTAAAGGGAAGAGGGGAGGAAGGAACTTGCAACCTATTTGGGAATTTGCATGTGTTACCTGCTTACATAGGCTTTTCAGGTAGTGCTTGTGGTAAAGAACCCACCTAACAAATGCAGGAGACGTAAGAGATGCGGGTTCGAGCCCTGAGTTGGGAAAACCCCCGGAGGAGAGCATGGCAACCCACTCCAGTATTCTTGCCTGGAGAATCCCATGGATAGAGGAGCCCAGTGGGCTACAGTACATAGGGTTGTAGTGAATCAGATATGACTGAAGTGACTGAGCACTCATGCATGGGCTTGCACAGAGTATTTCATTTAATCAGAGAACTCTACTCACCTGGCTTTTGTTCATTCCTATAACTGTTCATGAGAAGCTATAACAGTAATAGGAATGTTTAGAAACTATGTAGGTGCTCTACATTTATCACATAATTTCCTTTCCATTACTTAACCTTATTGCAAATTTTTTTCTCTTTTGGCCACTTTATGTAATACTTTTCTTCTCTCATTACTTCTAGAAAATTTTTTTTTGTTTTACCATTAACACTGGGTTTGTCATCTTAGAGGTTAGTATTGTTCAAGGATGTGGCCATAGACTTCTCACAGGAGGAATGGGCATACCTGGATTTGGAACAGAAGGATCTGTACAGAGATGTGATGCTGGAGAACTACAGCAACCTGGTCTCACTGGGTAAGCTTGTCTGCTCCTAATAATTCAACCTGTCTTTGTGAAATTTAGAAAAGTTTCCAAGTGCCTAGCTGCAGTTCAGACCTCTAGTCCCAAATAAATTTTTTGTGCTTTATAGACTTAGAAATGGACAGCTCCATTGGGCATCTGTATCTTTTGTATTCTTCATAGATCCTTCGTCTTAATCTTTCTACAATTGACCTTGTTACTTGCTGAACAACGTGCTCCATTTTAAGCAGAGTGTAACCATATCCATTTCTACTTATAAACAGGAGTTTCCATTTCTAAGCCAGATGTGCTCTCCTTATTGGAGCAAGGGAAAGAGCCTTGGAAGGTTGTACAGGATGTGACAAGAGACCTGAGCCCAGGTGAGTAGTTGATGATCTGCCAAAGGGAGGCCATTGTTAAAATTGCTTAATTTTAACTATTTTTGGCCAGTTGCTTAATTGGCCACATCTTTGAGTTATTAGCTTAAAAGTTCTCAAAGACCCAACTAATGCCTTTTCCTCCTAGGCCTGTGAAGTAAAAATCCTGAGCCCAGGAGGACAAAACTGTTTACCTAAGGAATCAGTTCAGTTCAGTTCAGTCCCTCAGTTGTGTCCCACTCTTTGCGACCCCGTGAATAGCAGCACGCCAGGCCTCCCTGTCCATCACCAACTCCCGGAGTTCACTCAGGCTCA
>NW_011494852.1:5577364-5580556 GCF_000754665.1 Bison bison bison | reverse complement strand
GCATATCTGAGGTTATTGATATTTCTCCCAGCAATCTTGATTCCAGCTTGTGCTTCTTCCAGCCCAGAATTTCTCATGATGTACTCTGCATATAAGTTAAATAAGCAGAGTGATACCCTAAGGTAATTTTAGGCTTACGGAAAAACTGAACAAAGCCCAGAGAGTTCCCACATGCCCCCTTTCCAGTTTTGTTCCATTTACCACTTTCCTGATTTTCTTTCATTTTCTCCTGTATTTTCAAACAAGAGATTGCCTTCCTTTTCCAATAGTAATCATTTTACTTTTTTATATTTCTGATCCAGTGACATCTGTATGAGAGTCTATCCCGCAAATATTTTTAAATACCCTCTGTATTCTAAGTATTGAGAATGTAGCAGTAAACAAGAAAAATTCTCTATCCCCATTGATACAGCAGAAGAAATATAATAGTAGCAAATAAAAACATACAAAGAATGATGATTTTTATGAAGCAAAACAAAAAGCAGAGAAAAATCACAAAGTAATGGAGTGGGTGTTCTTTTAGAGAGATTGGTTAAGGATGACTCTCTGAGATGCTCACATTTGAGGGGAGATATGAATAAAGTACATTCAGAAAACGAAGATCATGGCATCCGGTCCCATCACCTTATGGGAAATAGATGGGGAAACAGTGGAAACAGTATCAGACTTTATTTTTTTGGGTTCCAAAATCACTACAGATGGTGACTGCAGCCATGAAATTAAAAGACGCTTACTCCTTGGAAGAAAAGTTATGACCAACCTAGATAGCATATTGAAAAGCAGACACATTACTTTGCCAACAAAGGTTTGTCTAGTCAAGGCTATAGTTTTTCCTGTGGTCATGTATGGATGTGAGAGTTGGACTGTGAAGAAAGCTGAGCGCGGAAGAATTGATGCTTTTGAACTGTGGTGTTGGAGAAGACTCTTCAGAGGCCCTTGGACTGCAAGGAGATCCAACCAGTCCATTCTGAAGGAGATCAGCCCTGGGATTTCTTGGGAAGGAATGATGCTAAAGCTGAAACTCCAGTACTTAGGCCACCTCATGCGAAGAGTTGACTCATTGGAAAAGACTCTGATGCTGGGAGGGATTGGGGGCAAGAGGAGAAGGGGACGACAGAGGATGAGATGGCTGGATGGCATCACTGACTCGATGGACGTGAGTCTGAGTGAACTCCGGGAGTTGGTGATGACAGGGAGGCCTGGCGTGCTGCGATTCATGGGGTCGCAAAGAGTGGGACACAACTGAGGGACTGAACTGAACTGAAAGTAAGCCATGCAAATTCTAGGATAAGAGCAGTTTTTTATTTTGTTTAGTTTTCTGGGTTTTGTTTGTTTTCTGGCCATACCTTGAGACTTGTGGGATCTTGGTTCCCCAGGGTCTGAACACAGGCCCCTGGCAGTGAAAGTGCAGAGTCCTAACTCCAGGACTGCCATGAAATTCCCAAGAAGACTAGTTTAAGGCAGAGAGACTAGTAATAGTAGAGGAAGTCAGAGGTAGGAATGAGTTTGATGCTTTTGAGGATCAACAGATAAGCAAGTGTGGCTAAGGTGAGTTAGGGAGAACAGAAATAAAGTAATGTATCAATATAGATTCATCAGTTTTAACTAATGTACTGAACCAATACAAAATATTAAGTTATTACTAATAAGGGAAACTGGAGGGGCAAAGAAAAGGGGTATGTGGGAACTCTCCGGGCTTTGTTCGGTTTTTCTGTAAGCCTAAAACTACTCTAAGAAATAAAGTCTTAATTTAAAAACAAAAGATAAACTATAGCATGAGTTCATACCAATTCAATTCTAATCTAAATTATAGGCTTTTTATTTAACCCTTTTTAAAATCTTAACAGCTGCATCTATTTTCTTTCATGCCAAGAGTCCCAGTTACCATGGACACTAAGAATAGTGGGATTAGAATATCACATGATTACCTACTCTATCCCACATTATACAGGAAGCCTCTAAAATAAAATCTACACTACCAGTAATAATATGATTACTCAAAACAATTTGAGATAATGTTTTGCCTGTTTTCTATTCCCTTCATAGGGTATATCTCACAGTCAAATTGCTATGTTTTGAAGTTATGTGAAGTAGTTTCCTTGTATGGTTATGCTACCAATTGTAAATATGGGTTTTATTTTTTGTTGCTGTTTTGAATTTTTAAGCTATGCTTTCTTGTAATTTAATTTTATTTTACAATTATGCAATATAATTATGTACTACCAAAGTCAAATGTCCAAAACAGATTATATTCAAAGAAATCTGACTTCTATCCCTGACTTCTTCACATTTCCCACCCTGTAACTATGGGGTTTACTCCTCCCGCCTTTTTAAAATAAGTAAATGTGTATTTTACATTTATACTTCTTCCACTTTCTCTCCTTCCTAAGATAAAAAGACCATAGCTAAAAAAAAAAAAACAAAGAGCATAACTATACATACTTTTGTTGACATTTCTTTTACAATTAACAGTGTATTTCAATCAGCACTCCATATTAATATGAAGAGATATTCCTTTTTAACTGCTTCATAGTATTCCATGATGTGGCTATACCATGAATTATTTCAATCAGCCACCTAGTGATCGACAACTGGGCTATTTTACTCTTTTTATGTAACAAATTATGCTTTAATAAAGACTTTATGCATCAGAGTTCTTTTGTTAGTGCAATAAAAAAATTTTTTTAAATTATTTTTTGTTTTTTGGCCATGCTATGCAGCATGCAGGATCTTGGTCCCCTGACCAGCATTTGAACCTGTGCCCCTGCAGTGAAAGTGCAGTCATAATCACTGGACTGCCAAGGAAGTCCTGCTAGTTCAATTTTGAGATAGATTTAACATAAGTATAGATATCTTTACTTATCTATTTTTTCCCAGCTTGTCATTTTACTTTCCTTAATGTATTTTTGACATGCTAGCCTTTTTTTTTTTTTTTTTAACTCTAATGTGGTCTTTTTTTTTTTTTTATCAAGTTATGGTTTGGAAAAATTTCCCCGTTCCTCAGTTATAGAAAAGTCTCCTAAGTTTTATTCTAGTTATTTGTATGTTTTCATTTTTGTAAGGACATCTGTTCCATTTGGAATATATCCTACATAATGTCTAAGATACTGATGCAATTTCAACTTTTTTTTTTTTTAATGTTTATCCTTATGCTGTGTGGTGGGCTTTTTTGTTGTTTTTATTTTAAGGGAG
>NW_011494852.1:5548951-5576757 GCF_000754665.1 Bison bison bison | reverse complement strand
TGTTTAACTTATATGCAGAGTACATCATGAGAAACGCTGGACTGGAAGAAACACAAGCTGGAATCAAGATTGCCGGCAGAAATATC
This sequence comes from Bison bison bison, assembly GCF_000754665.1. NCBI lineage: Eukaryota > Metazoa > Chordata > Mammalia > Artiodactyla > Bovidae > Bison > Bison bison. The sequence continues at coordinate 5,576,671 of NW_011494852.1, read as the reverse complement.
AATAACCTCGGATATGCAGATGACACCACCCTTATGGCAGAAACTGAAGAGGAACTAAAAAGCCTCTTGATGAAAGTGAAAATGGAGAGTGAAAAGGTTGGCTTAAAGCTCAACATTCAGAAAACAAAGATCATGGCATCTGGTCCCACCACTTCATGGGAAATAGATGGGGAAACAGTGGAAACAGTGTCAGACTTTATTTTTCTGGGCTCCAAAATCACTACAGATGGTGACTGCAGCCATGAAATTAAAAGACACTTACTCCTTGGAGGGAAAGTTATGACCAACCTAGATAGCATATTCAAAAGTAGAGACATTAGTTTGCCAACAAAGGTTTGTCTAGTCAAGGCTATAGTTTTTCCTGTGGTCATGTATGGATGTGAGAGTTGGACTGTGATGAAGGCTGAGCACCGAAGAATTGATGCTTTTGAACTGTGGTGTTGGAGAAGACTCTTGAGAGGCCCTTGGACTGCAAGGAGATCCAACCAGTCCATTCTGAAGGAGATCAGCCCTGGGATTTCTTGGGAAGGAATGATGCTAAAGCTGAAACTCCAGTACTTAGGCCACCTCATGCGAAGAGTTGACTCATTGGAAAAGTCTCTGATGCTGTGAGGGATTAGGGGCAAGAGGAGAAGGGGACGACAGAGGATGAGATGGCTGGATGGCATCACTGACTCGATGGACGTGAGTCTGGGTGAACTCCGGGAGTTGGTGATGGACAGGGAGGCCTGGCGTGCTGCGATTCGTGGAGTCGCAAAGAGTCGGACACGACTGAGTGACTGATCTGCTCTGAATGGTTCCATTGACATTTTATGATATTCAGTTTGAGTTGGCTGTTTATAACCATAGAAATTTCATTTTTCCAGGAATCTGAAAATAACTTTTGTTTACTTGTTATCTTATAGACTGGGAATCCAGGTGTGAAACCAAGAAGCTACCATCAACAAGATAAATTTATGAACTAGAAGCATCTCAATGGGAAATAATAGAAGAACTTACAAGCCATAAGTATGAGTACAAAAGTTTTCAAAATGATAGGGAATGCGGAGACCAGTTTGAAAGCCAACTAGGAAATAAAGAGGTTTCTAGACAACTAGTAATCTATGAAGAAATGGCTAATTTTAGTCAGACTATATCCTTTACATTACAACAGAGATGTCATTCATCTGAAAAATTCGATGAATATAAAGCATGCAGAAAATATTTTATCCTTGGCTTTCACCAAACTGAACATCAGAAAAATCATTCTGATAAAAAATTCTATGAATGTAAATAATGTGGAATGGCCTTTATTAAGGACTCACAACTTACTTACCATCAGAGAGTTCACGTTCCTAAGAAACTCTATGAATGTAAGGAATGTGGAAAAGCCTTCATTTGTGCTTTGCAACTTATTTATCATCAAAGAATTCATACTGGAGAGAAACTTTATGAATGTAAAGATTGTCAAAAAGCCTTTATTCGTGCCTCACAACTTACTTATCATCAAAGAATTCACACTGGTGGAAGACCCTATGAATGTAATGAATGTGAGAAGGCCTTTTGTGGCTTGCAACTTACCATCAAAGAGTTCATACTGGTGAGAAACCCTATCAGTGTAAGGAATGTGGAAAAGCCTTTAATCGTGGCTCCCTCCTTACTCGACATCAAAAGATTCACATTGGTGAAAAACCCTTTGAATGTAAAGAATGTGCAAAGACTTTTATTTGTGACTCAGAACTTACTCAGCATGAGAGAATTCACACTGGTAAGAAACCCTATGAGTGTAAGGAATGTGGAAAGTCCTTTATTCGTGGTTCACAGCTTACTCACCATCAGAGAATTCATACTGGTGAAAAGCTGTATGTGTGTAAAGAATGTAGAATGGCCTTTACACAGAGTTCACATCTTTCGCAACAGCAGAGATGTCACACTGGTGAGAAACCCTGCATATGTAGTGAATGTGGAAAGTCCTTTATTCATGGCTTTCAACTTACCAGACATCAGAGAATTCATACTGGTGAGAAACCCTATGTATGTAATGAATGTGGGAAAACCTTTCATTATAGTTTACAGCTTTCTCCACATTATAGATTTCATACTGGTGAAAAGCCTTATAAATGTAAAGATTGTGAGATGTCCTTTATCCTTGGCTCACAACTTACTGAACATCAGAGGATCCATACAGGTACGAAGCCACATGAATGTAAGCGGTGTGGAAAAGCCTTTAACTATGGCTCACAGCTTATTCGACATCAGTGGACTCATACTGGTGAGAAATCATATGAATGTGAAGAATGTGGGAAATCATTTATTTGTGGTTCACACCTTACTGAACATCAAAGAATTCACACTGGTGAAAAACCCTTCGAATGTAAGAAATACGGGAAAGCCTTTATTCGTGGCTCACATCTTACTCAGCATCAGAGAATTCATACTGGCGAAAAGCCATATGTTTGTAAAGAATGTAGAATGGCCTTTACACAGAGTTCACATCTTTCTCAACATCAGAGACTTCATACTGGTGAGAAACCCTACATATGTAATGAATGTGGGAAGTCCTTTATTCATGGCTTTCAACTTACTGAACATCAGAGAATTCATACTGGTGAGAAACTATGTGTGTAATGAATGTGGGAGAGCCTTTCGTTATGGTTCACAGCTTTCTCCACATTATAGATTTCATACTGGTGAAAAGCCTTATAAATGTAAAGATTGTGAGATATTTTTTATCCTTGGTTCACAACTTACTGAACATCAAAGGATCCATACAGGTAAGAAGCCACATGAATGTAAGCAGTGTGGAAAGGCCTTTAACTATGACTCACAGCTTATTCGACATCAGAGGACTCATACTGGTGAGAAACTGTATGAATGTGAAAAATGTGGGAAATCATTTATTTGTGGTTCACACCTTACTGAACATCAAAGAACTCACACTGGTGAAAAACGCTTCGAAGGTAAGGAATGTGGGAAAACCTTTATTCGTGGCTCACATCTTACTCAGCATCAGAGAATTCATACTGGTGAAAAACCCTATGAATGTAAAGAATGTGGAAAGGTCTTTGCTTATGGCTCACAACTGTCTCAACATCAGAAAATTCATACAGGTGAGAATCCCTAGGAATGTAAGCTGTGTGGGAAGATCTTTATTTTGTGCCTTGCAACTAAAGCTACATCAGATTTTTCATACTGGAAACCATATGAATGTAAGGAATGTGGTAAGACTTTTATTTATAGCTCACAGCTAACTTACTATCAGAGAGTTCATACTGCTGAGAAACATACAAATGTAACTAATGTGGGAAGGCCTTTAACTGTGTATCACAGCTTAACATCAGAGAATTCATTCTGGTGGGAAGCCTTATAAATGTAATGCATATGGTAAGGACTTTAGATGTCATTCACACCTTACTCAACATCAGAAACCTCATAATGGAGAAAGACTGTGTGAAAAATTAATTTAGTAAATCCTTTCCATGCTTATCCATAACATTTGACTTTCCAATATCAGAAAATACAAAGTATGAATATGAGTATCCTTGTTTATATAAACTCATGAGTAACTTACCTTCAGAGAATTCATAGTTTAAAAAGGCTAGATTAATATAAGTGCAGAATTACTTTCCATCATATTTCAATCTTTGCTAGACAATGATTCATATGAGAGCTCAATCCTAAAAGCTAGGGTTCTCTCATTCAGCATCATTCTCTTGTTCAGCATCATTTGAGCTCCACCTGTCTGGGTGTTTCTTTGGGAAAGTTACTTAACCCCTGTTTGTTTTAGTTTCCTCCTTACTAATACATTGATATCACAAATTTCATGATGGTTTTCTGCAGTTTAAAGGAGTAAATACATATAGAGCCTATAGAAATGTGTACTACATAGTTAATGCTTCGTAATGTTACCTTTTCTTGTAAAGATTACTTTTATTTTGTGTTTTAATCATATTACAGAATTCAAAAGAGAAGGAGACTTTACAAATACAGTGAGAGTGAAGTGTTAGTTATTCAGTAGTGTATGACTCTTTGCAACCCCGTGGACAATAGCTTTCCAGGCTCCTCAGTCCATGAAATTCTCCAGGCATGAATACTGGAGTGGGTTGCCATTCCCTTCTCTGGGGGATCTTCCCAACCCAGGGATCAAACCCAGATCTCCCACATTGCAGGCAGATTCTTTCCCATCAGGGCCACCAGAGACAAATACAGTACACAAGGTAAATCTTTCATCACTTTTACTAAGTGTCAGATAATCATTTTGGAACAAAACATTCTAGTATAATTAATGTGCAATTATACTTCGTTCTGAATCAAAATTCTTACTAAAAGGGAACCCTAAGGGGAGAAAAAATATTTTGCTCTTAAAAATAAAGCTGCTTTTGAACATTTTTGTATAAGTTTTTTGCATGAACTTAAATTTCCATTTCTCTGGTATAAACATTTAAGAGAGTGGTTTAAATGAATGCTTCTCTTACAAGAAATGGACAAATCATTTTCCAAAGTGGCTTTTCCATTTTATATTTCCATCAGGAACATGAGTGACCCAGTTTTTCTCTGTAGCTCTACCAGCATTTGACTTTTTCACTTTTTATCTTAGTCATTCTGATAGGTGTATAGTGATAATCTCTTTGTGGTTGTAATTTCCATTTCCCTAGTGGCTCATGATGATGTGCTTTTTTGCCATCTCTACCCATTGTGGTGATATGACTTTGTCTTTTACTCCTTCATTTTTTAGTTGAATATTTAAAAAAAACACTGTTGGGATTGTGAGCACGCTTTCTTTATTCTAGATGATACTAGTCCTTTGTTAAATACGTAGTTTGCAAAAAATTTTCCCAGTGCATACCTTATCTTTTCATCCTTTTAGCAAGGTCTTTTGAAGAGCAAAAGTTTTTAATTTTGAAAGGTCTGGCTTATTACTTTTTACTTTTAGGGATCTTGGTTTTGGTGTCAAATCTAAGGACTCCTTGTCTAGCTCCAGGTCTCAGAGATCTTTTATGTTTTCCTAAAGTTTTCATGGTTTTATGTTTTGCAATTAAGTGATTCATTTTGAGTTAATATTTGCATATATTATAAGCTTTAGCTTCATGTTCTTGTTTGTTTTGGCTTATGGGTGTCCAGTTGTGTAGTGGGAATTCCTAATAATGTACTTTCAAAGCCTTGAGAAATTTGAGAAATCACAGAAACAGCACCTGGAAACACAGCATATATTAAGAAACTGTGTTAATGATTATCTTTCATGTTTTTCTTAAGAATAATTGCCTTGTTACAAAGCCCAAGGTCAGACCCAGAAGGGAGTATGACTGGGATCATGAAAGCATGGACCTTGGAACACTGGGTTGGCACCAGGCATGATTGCTGCCTAAGCACTTGCCAATTGTTCCCAAGACTAGCCCAGAAGGGAATGGCCTGGAGTAAAAACAAGGAGATCTGGACTATGTCAGTGTAGTCCATGACATTTAGAAGTATGTGATTAACACAGTGTTTGTCTTGAGAAAGATAAGATCTGAGAAAGTCTTGTAGTCTGCAATTAGGAATAAAAGCTGGATTCAGAGTGGACTCTGCACCACCTCAGTCCAATAGAGGCTGCAGGGACCCCTGACCCATTGCACCAGATTTCGTGTTGTCTTCATTCTCATCACTCGCTCCCAGACCATCAGGACAACAATTGGCACCCAACATGGGGCTGGAGCGAAAGACTGCTACCAGAGAAAGAAACTACAGTGATGCAGAACCTGGGACAGTTGAGAGGCCTCTGAAAATTCCCACTGGTAAGTCCTTCAGGCATTTAATCAGGGTTAAAATGGGAAAGCTGGGAGTGCAGAACACTGTCACCCGCATACTTGTTTATTAAGACAGCTCTTGAAGGCGGGAGGAGCTTCTGTTAGTGAAGAGTGATTATTAGAATTGTTGTAAGAGTGGATAAATATTGCTGCTGGTTCCCATCAATAAGGACCTTAGATTTGAAAGTCTGGGAAAAGGCTGGAGCCAAGTTAAAGAACATGCAAAAGGAACTCTGCTCCCTGTTTCTATTTGGAGTATGTGGGTGTTAATTAAGTCAGTACTAGAACCTTTGCAGACTTCTAATTCTTTTGATCAAGGTGATGATGACTCTTGAAAAACCTCAAAGTCCAGAATATGTGGAGTCTGAGGGAAATGGCAAGTCATCTGCAAAACCTTGCTCCCTCAGCTCCCAAGGAGGACGATGAGGGATTTTTTCCCTCTGCGTCCTTCCCCTTGTCCTCCACCACCCACCTGCTTTTGCAGGGAACGTCTTCAGTGCAGAGTCTATGCCCACTCCTCATCTTTCATCCATACAGAAAGGAATTTTGCCAGCACAACGGGAAGGAGGTTTGAAGGCTTTTTGTACTGCCATTCCCGTGACTATTCATGGGAGCTCCTGGTGTCGATCCTAACAACCCTAATGGAGTCTACGAGGTTATTTATGAACCTTTTCCTTTTAAAATCCTAAAGGAATTAAAACAAGCAGTGCAAAATTATGGTGTAAATCCTCCATAATTGGGAATAGTTAAGGGTGTGGCAGAGGCCAATTGCCTCATATCAGCAGATTGGTTGACATTAGCAAAAACACTGTTAGCCCCAGGGAATTTCTTCAATTTAGAACTTGGTGGCAGGATCATGCTGAGACTCTGGCTACACATAATCAGACTCATAGTATGCCTATTTCGTTGTAACAACTTATGGGGATAGGTCCACAGGGGAGAGTGCAAGATCAAATACTTATGAATGATCAAGCCATAGAACAATTGTGAAGGTGTTGCTTGAGGGCCTGGGAAAAAATAGAGTCAAAAAGCCAGACTTCTGTTTCCTTTCAAAAAATTCTTCAGGGGTCTAAGGAGCCCTATACTGAATTTATTACCTGATTACAAGAGGCAATCCAATGGCAAGTTACAAATGCGAGGTGGCAGATGTCATATTATGGCTTATGATAATGCTAACACTGATTGCAAGAAAGTAATGAACCCTTTTAAAGGAATTGCTAGTTTGAATGATTATGTTAAGCTATGCCAGGGAATGGGAACCAAATCCTTTAAAGCTGATTTATTAGCTCAGGCTATCACTGGATTATGACTTTCTAAATTCCCCCAGCACTTGTTTTAATTGTGGGAAACCTGGACATACAAGAGTTGACTGTAAGTTCAAAAAGGGAACTTTCAAAAAGGCAATTCACAAAAGGGGAATGTCCCTGGCCTCTGCCCAGAATGTAAAAAAGGAAATCACTGGGCAAATCAATGGCATTCTAAATTTCATAAGGATGGCTCCCTACTTTCGGGAAACGGCCTCTGGGGCAAGTTCCCAGCCCTGACAAACAAGGGAGCCTATTCTGTTCAGACTCCACAAATGTCTCCCAACTACTCCCGCCAGCAACAACAGTCAGAATTACCATGTCATGTCATGGAATTATCCCCAGCAACCCAAGGAAACACAGCCCTTGATATAAGTAGTAGTCAGGATTTTATTGTTACTCCCGGAGAGACACCAACTATTATTTCAACAGGAATATTTGGACCACTTCCACAGGGGACGGTTGCATTATTGTTAGGAAGATCAGGACTGACTTCCCAGGGAGTTCAAATTCATATGGAGTTATAGACAATGATGAAGGAGAATTGAAGGTTATGGTCTCTATCACTCATCCCTGGAAGGTTTCTAAAGGGGATAGGATTGCTCAGCTTTTAATTCTACCTTATGTGGGTATAGGACATTCAAACAAAAAGCAGGGCTCTGGGGAATTACTTCCAAACCACATAGGCCAGGCTGTTACTTTTCTCACTGAAAAGATTTTGGAATCCAGACCCACTTGTCAAGTCAATGTAAGTGACAAAAACTTTCAAGGTTTAATAGATACCGGAGCCGATGTTTCTATCATCTGCTCTCAACATTGGGCTAAAGCATGGCCAACTAGGCCTGCTCCAATGTCTATTGTAGGTCTGGGACAGGCACAAAGACTAAAAGCGCTATGGTATTGTCTTGTTCAGGGCCTGATAAACAACCAGCTACTATCTAACGTTATATTGCTGATATACCTATCAATCTATGGGGTTGTGATCTTTTGGAACAATGGCATATTGAGATACATATTCCTCCAAATCAATATAGCGAGGTCAGTCGCCAAATTATGTTCAATCAAGGTTATATACCAGGATTGGGACTGGGCAAAAATCAAGATTTTAAGCTTCCCCCTTTTCACTAGTGGCCACTGCTCATATTAATCTTCCTTCACCTACACCCTCACCTATACCTCTTAATTGGAAAACTGATCAACCTGTGTGGATAGAGCAGTGACCCCTAAAACAAGAAAAATTGGAAGATTTACATGAATTAATCAATGAACAACTTAACAAGGGACATATTATTGAATCCTTTTTCCTTTGGAATTCTCCAGTGTTCATTATACAAAAGAAATCTGGTAAATGGAGAATGCTTACTGATCTGAGAACTGTTAATGCTGTTATTGTTCTAATGGGTGCTTTACAGCCTGGCCTACCTAATCCTAGTATGATTCCAAAAAATTGGCATTTGTTTGTTATTGACCTCAAAGATTGTTTTTTCACTATTGCTTTATACCCTGATGATCAATCTAGATTTGTCTTTTTAGTCCCTTCCATTAATTTAAAAGAGCCACATAAAAGATTTCAATGGAGTGTATTACCTCAAGGTATGCTTAACAGTCCCACTATTTGTCAAAATTTTGTAGCCAAGGCTTTATACCCAGTGCCACAGCAATTCCCTCATGCATATATCATTCATTATATGGATGATATACTATGTGCCTTACCTGAAATTGATAACCTGCAGGAATATTTTTTAAAGCTAAAGGAATGCTTGGAATGTGCTGGCTTGTATATAGCTCCTGATCAATTTCAATACACGGAACCTTTTCAGTACTTAGGAAATACAGTCACCTGTACTACAATCAAACCACAAAAGGTACAAGTATGCAGAGACTCAATTAAAATTCTAAGTGACTTACAAAAAGTATTAGGAGATATTAATTGGATTTGACCTAACTTAGGGATTCCAACCTATTCTTTATCCCATTTATTCTATTAAGAGGAAATCCAGAGCTTAATGGCTCCTGACAGCTAACTCCTGAGGCTGAGAAAGAACTAACAATTATAGAACAAGCTGTACAAAACTGCCAAATAGACAGAATAGACCCTTTAGAGCCTTTCCAGTTGTTTGTCTTTCCTACCCCTTATTCCCCTACTGGGTTGATTATGCAAACTCCTTTAACACTTGAATGGATATTCTTAGGTAATTCACAAACAAAATCTGTTACCCCTTATTTAGATGTGATAGCGAGTATAATTCTAAAAGGAAGAGAGTGTGTTCAACGACTTACTGGACAGGATCCCTGCCTTATTTGCACTACACTAACCTGCAAAGAATTAAAACATTCTCTTCAAAATTCATTATCTTGGCAACTAGCTTTAGCTGACTATGTTGGACAAATTGACAACCACTATCCTGATTTGCCTATCTTGCAGTTTTTAAAACAAACAAGATGGATTTTGCCTAGAATTACTAGCGTCAACCCTGTTCCGTCCACTCCTCTCATTTTTACAGATGGCACCAGCCGAGGAAAAGCAGGATATACAGGCGCATTTATGCTAGTTATTAACACCTGAATATTCTGCACAACAAGCAGATTCTGGCTGTTATGCACACATTACAAAATATTCCCCTAGCAGTTAATATGGAGAAGGCAATGGCACCCCACTCCAGTACTCTTGCCTGGAAAATCCCATGGATGGAGGAGCCTGGTAGGCTGCAGTCCATGGGGTCGCTAAGAGTTGGGAACGACTGAGCAACTTCACTTTCACTTTTTACTTTCATGCATTGGAGAAGGAAATGGCAACCCACTTCATTCTTGCCTGGAGAGTCCCAGGCAAGAGTCCCAGAGGAGCCTAGTGGGCTGCCGTCTATGGGGTCACACAGAGTCAGACACGACTGAAGTGACTTAGCAGCAGCAGCAGCAGTTAATATCTTATCTGATTTTCAATACTCTGTACATGTCACTAAACATATAGAAACAGCAACTATTAAGGATACTATCCCATCCGCATTGTATACACTTTTTACAAATTTACAACAGATGATTAGACACTGACAGTTTCCATTCTACATTACTCATATTTGGGCTAGTACTAATTTACCAGGACCTCTAACAGAAAGAAATGCTCAAGCCGATGCCCTTTTACTTCCAATCTTTACAGAGGCATCAGCCTTTTATGACCTGACACATTGTAATTCAAAATGTTTAAAAACCAAGTTTCTTATCACTTTGGCTCAAACTTAACATTGTGCAGACTTGTCCTAAGTGTCAGATGGTTGTGATAACCACCTCTCCAACAGAAGCCGGGGGAGTTAATCCCTGTGGCCTGAAGCCACATCAGATCTGGCAGATGAACGTAACTCACATTCCATCCTCTGGAAAGCTTGCTTATGTGTATGTCATGGTTGATACTAACTCGAAATTTATCTGGGGAACTGTTTGCTCTGGAGAATCTACAAGACATGTTATTTCACATCTGTGTAGCTACTTTACTACTATGGGCCTGTCACAAAATATAAAAACAAACAATGGCCTGGCTTAGACTAGTTCTGCTTTTAGGGATTTTTTAAGGCTTGGTCTATAAAATATCGTACAGGAATCCCCTATAATCCCCAAGGACAAGCTATTGTAGAATGAGCTATAATATATCTTAAAGAAATGTTACAAAAACAAAAAGGAGGAGATGGAATGTCACTTCCCCCACAGCAAAAGTTATATAAAGCATTATTCACTCTAAATTTTTTGCTTCAAGATAATGATTTCACTGCAGAAGAATGACATTTTACAAAGGAACAAAAAGAAATTCACCCCAAACCACCTGTTTGATGGTATGATCCAGTAACGCACACATGGCATAGGGAAATCTGATAACCTCGGGAAGGGGTTTCACTTGTGTTTAGCCAGGTGATTCAGAAACACCTGTTTGGATTCCCTCGCATCATCTGAAACCATATCATGAGTGAACTCCCACAGAAGGATGCTTCGCATAGGACATAGAGCCCCCCCAGTAATGAGTTCCAAGGATCTGAGTCTGAAACAAACATAACATTCCCCTCCCATCGACAAATTGGAACAAGATCCCCACTTGGGGACAGATTAAAAGATTAACACAGAATTCAGAGGAGATCTTAGAAAATAAAGGGAAAGCTGTCACTCCTAACAATCTGGCTGTTGCCACGTTTGCTCTTAGCACCACCACAGTGAGTATACCCTTAGCAACAGCTGAATCTAAAAATTATACTTATTGGGCATACACACCTAACCCCCCATTACTAAAACCCATTGGTTGGGGGGATTCTATGATCCCCATTTATATTAATGATTCTTCCTGGATACCAGGACCTGAAGATACAGACCTTCCTCTTTTTAAACAAGAGGAAGGGGCTCCCTTCGATGTTACTTATAGGTGTGAATCCTGGCCAATTTGTGTAGGCTACAGGATGTCTTAAATTATCTATGCAAGCCTGGCTGTCCACTAATTCTTTAAATAGCAACTCTACTAAGGTTCAGTTACATCTTCTCTCTGGTCTGAGTTTTGCTTATAACAACTCAGAACCCAATAATGACACCAAATCAGACCGACCTTTATGCAAGCATCACAAGCTGTGGACTGAAAAACAAGATTATATTAGTGGGATAATTGCCACAGGACTGAGGGAGTAATTTTGATTAAGGGTTCCTATGGAATTAATATGGGACTGGTCCTCTAAGGAGTCAGTGAGTCAGTCGGTTCAGTCACTCAGTTGTGTCAGACTCTTTGCGACCGCAGCACACCAGGCCTCCCTGTCCATCACCAACTCCCAGAGTTTACCTAAGCTCATGTCCATTGAGTCAGTGATGCCATCCAATCATCTCATCCTCTGTTGTCCCCTTCTCCTCCTGCCTTCAATCTTTTCCAACATCAGGGTCTTTTCCAGTGAGTCGGGTCTTTTCCAATGAGTCAGCTCTTTGCATCAGGTGGCCAAAGTATTGGAGTTTCAGCTTCATCAGTCCTTCCAGTGAACACCCAGGACTGATCTCCTTTAGGATGGACTGGTTGGATCTCCTTGCAGTCCAAGGGACTCTCAAGAGTCTTCTCCAACAGCACAGTTCAAAAGCATCAGTTCTTCAGTGCTCAGCTTTCTTTCTTTCTTTCTTTTAATATTAAAAACACTCTTTATTTGGGTCTGCCAAAAAACAGGGACATCTGCTATCACAAAAATAATTCACATTATTTTGCAGTTCTTGCAACATGCAATAAATCAAGAGGGAAAAAAGGTGTTAAAATCAGAAAGATAGAAAAATTGCCATATTTTATGTCCATCAGCAGATGAATGGATAAGAAAGCTGTGGTACATACACACAATGGAGTATTACTCAGCCATTAAAAAGAATACATTTGAATCAGTTCTAATGAGGTGGATGAAACTGGAGCGTATTATACAGAGTAAAGTAAGCCAGAAAGAAAAACACCAATACAGTATACTAACGCATATATATGGAATTTAGAAAGATGGTAACAATAACCCTGTATATGAGACAGCAAAAGAGACACTGATGTATAGAACAGTCTTTTGGACTCTGTGGGAGACGGAGAGGGTGGGATGATTTGGGAGAATGGCATTGAAACATGTATAACATCATATATGAAACCAGTTGCCAGTCCAGGTTTGATGCACGGTACTGGATGCTTGGGGCTGGTGCACTGGGACAACCCAGAGGGATGGTATGGGGAGGGAGGAGGGAGGAGGGTTCAGGATGGGGAACACATGTATACCTGTGGCAGATTCATTTTGATATATGGCAAAATCAGCTTTCTTTATAGTCCAACTCTCACATCCACACATGACTACTGGAAAAACCATAGCCTTGACTAGACAGAACTTTGTTGGTAAAGTAATGTCTCTGCTTTTTAATACCCCTAAGGGGTATGCAGTCTCTAACTGCTCTCATCAAAATCAGTTCTGCAGTCCTCACAAAAGGCTGTGTTGGCAGGTTGCATAGAGTCTTTGACCATACTAATATTACCACTGATTCAGATCATCCAATTATATGGCATGGTAATGGAACATCACCTCCCTTCCCACAGGTGGATCAAGGAAGAGGGCAAAGAGAAACTTGGAAATTGGCTCTAAGTCTTAAAAAATTCCAAATTTGGGATGGACATTATTCCAATAAAACTATTCATTGACATTTAATACCAGTACAAACTGGACATTTTATATTCAGGTTTTCATGAGAGATCCTTATGTACTCTTGAAAGAAACAATTTCTATCAATGAAAGTGTACAAGAACTTTCTAGCCAGGATTGCAAATTATATACTTGCTTAAATTCTTCACTTTATAACTCTAATCACGCATTTGTTATATTAAAAAGGAGATTGGGAATATGGCTTCCAGTAAATCAAACCAGACCTTGGGAAGACTCCCCTGAAACACATGCTCTTTTAAAGGTTATAAAGAAAGTACTACAATGTTCCAAAAGGTTTATTGAACTCTTTACAGCAGCTATTGTGGGAATTATTGCTCTATCCATGACCACAGCAGTAGCTAGGATGGCACTGCATGAAACTATACAACCAACTACATTTGTACAGCAGTGGCACCAAAATGCAGGTTCTGCCTGGGGAAATCAAACCCACATAGACCAAGAAATTAATGAACAATTGATTTAGAAAATGCAGTTCTCCTACTAGAGGACGAAGTACAAAATTTAAAATTACAAATTCATCTTAAGTGTGATTGGAATATCTCTTCATTTTGTGTCACACCTCATAAGTATAATCAAAGTGCATATACTTGGTATCAATTACCTAAACATTCGACCAATTACAGGCTACTATTTCTAATATGCAGAATGCTCACTTATAATTACTCCCAGAAACTGACTTGTTTGAAGAAATTGAGGAAAGCTTACATGAACTTAATCCCATGATGTGGATTAAAACTTTAGGAGGAGGATTGCTTGGTACTATATCAGGATGTATATTTTTAACTGTTTGGTGTCTAGTCCTCAGATGCATGAGAGAAACCATCTGAGAATTGATGAAGAAAGAAGTTGCTTGGATGGCATATCTACTCCTGCAGAAACAAAAAGGGGAAGATGTAGTGGGAATTCCTAATAATGTACTTTCACAGCCTTGAGAAATTTCCCAGAAACAGCACCTGGAAACACAGTATGTTCGAAACTGTGTTAATGATTATCTTTCATGTTTTAAGAATAATCACCTTGTTATAAACCCCAAGGCCAGACCCAGAAGGGAGTATGACTGGGTTCATGAAAGCGTGGACCTTGGAACATCAGCTTGGCACCAGGCATGAACGCTGATTGTTCCTAAGACTAGCCCAGAAGGGAACGGCCTGGGGTGAACACAAGGAGATCTGGACAATGTCAGTGTGGTCCATGACATTTAGGCGTACCTGATTAACACAGCACGTGTCTTGAGAAAGATAAGATCTGAGAAAGTCTTGTAGTCTGCGATTAGGAATAAAAGCTGGACTCAGAGTGGACTCTGCACCTCAGTCTAATAGAGGCTGCAGGTCCCCTGACCCATTGCACCAGATTTCGTGTTCTGTCTTCATTCTCATCGCTTGCTCCCGGACCATTAGGACTACACAGTTGTTCTAGCACTATTTGTTATATAAAGGCTATCTTTATTGAATTGATTTTGTGCTTTTATGTTTGTTTTATGTCTACTTCTGGATTGTCTATTCCTTTCTCTTGATCTATATGCCAATCTCTCTGCCAATACCACCCTGTCTTGTTTATTGTCATTCTATAGGATAACAATATTGGGTAGAGTGGCTCATCCTCATCCCACTTTACCTTTTTAAAATTGACTGAACTATTCTAGGTCTTTTCATATAAATTCTAGAATAAACTAACCTATATCTACCAAAAAAAAAAAAAAAAAAAATTTTGAGTTTTAATAGAATTTCAATTTGGGGATAATTGATGTTGTTCACTATCTGAGTCTTCCAATCCATGAACATGTCTCTCCATTTTTAGGTCTTTATTGTGGGTTTAATTGTGTTCCCCAAAATATTCAAATCTTAACTCTCAGTACCAGTGAATGCAACCTTATTTGAAAATAGAGACTTTGCAGATACAATCAAATTAAGGTGCAATTGTATTGGATTAGAGTAGGCACAACTCTAATGACCAGTATTCTTATAATAGGGAAGTGTGACCACAAACACATAGGGAAAGCCATGTGGAATGAAAGGCAAGGTTGGAATGATGCATCTATAAGCCAAGGAACACCTTGGATTACTAATACCTATCAGAAGCTGAAAAGGGCAAGAAAGAATCATCCCCCAGGGTTTTTAGAGAAAGCATGGCCCTGCCAATACCTTGATTTTAGACTATGAAAATAAAGTTTAGTTGTTTTAAACTAAATTTGTGGTAATTTGTTATGGAGCCCTAGGAAACTAATATAGTCATTGATTTCTCTTATTGGGATTTGCAATTTTGGGCATACACATCTCATACATGATTTATCAGTGTATAAGTGTTTCATTTTCTTTGGAAAAGTTATAAATGGTGTTTTTGTTTTTACCTATTCATTGCTAGTACATACAAATTGTGTGTGTACATATACGTATATACAAATCGATATACAAATTATTAATATAATTAGTTCTACAGCAAAGTCATAGATTATAATATCAATATAATTTGTATATGGATTACAAATAATTTGTATATTGATCTTGTAATCTATGATCTTGCTGCAGAACTCATTAATTAGTTCTTAAAAGCTTGTTTTTAAAAAAAAAAAAAAGCTTGTTTTTTTAGTACATTCCTTGGAATTTTCTACATAGACAAATCATGTTGGCTATAAGTGGGGACAGTTTTTTTTCTTCTAGTCTATGTGCCTTTTTTCTTTTCTTGCCTTATTTTGGTGGCTATTACTTCCAGTGCTATGTTGAGTAAAAAGTGGTGCAAGCATATGAGGAAACATTCAATCTTTCACCATTAAGTATTATGTTAGCTATAGGTTTTGTGTAAGTGCTCTTTTTTAAATAGAAGGAATTCCCCTCTGTTCCTAACTTCCTGAGGTACTATGTTTTTTTTAATCATGATTGGATGTTGGATATTATCAAATGCTTTTTCTGCAGCAATTGAACTTTTTCTGAGGCAGTTAATCATAGTATTTTTCCTCTTCAACCTGTTAATATGGTGGATTACATTTATTTCTTAAAATGCCAAACCTGTCTTGTATACCTATAGTAAATCCCACTCAGTCATGTTGTATAACTTCCTTGCTGTATTTGATTTGCTAACATTTTGTTGATGATTTTTGTGTCAAAAATTATGAGTTTTTTCCCCTAGTCTTTGTCTCATTTGGGAATCAGTATAATAATGGCCTCATAAAATGAGTTGGGAAGTGTTCCTTATATTTTCTGGAAGAAGTTGTGTAAAATTTGTGTTCATTCTTCAAATGTTTTTGAAAAACTTCCAGTGGAGACAACCTGGGCCCAAGGATTTCTTTTGGGGGAGCTTTATGATACAAATTCAATTTCTTTAATGGTTATTTGGGATAAGTTTCATTTTAGTTGAGATTTAGTAGCCTGTGGGGTTTTGTCTTTGTTTTGGGGAGTGTTTGTTTTGTTTTTTCCCTGCCACAGGGTTTGCAAGGTCTGCTTCCTAACCAGCAATTGAATCTAGCCCATGGCAGTGAAAGCACCAAATCCTAGCCAGTAGACCTCTTCCTTAGTAGTTTGTGTGTTTTGAGAAATTGAGTACAATTAGTTCTACACTTGAAATTTTTCAACACCACTCCCCTAATAAAAATTTTGAAGTTCATTGTGTGAGGCTGGTAGCATAGCCGTAGTTTCAAAGTCAAACAGGAGCAGATAATAATAGATTTTTGCTGTAAATGATAATAAATACTCTAGGTTAAAATATAAATAACATCTAACATACAATTAAAAGAATACAAAGGAATACCACTTTCCAGAATGTCTTAAGATTTAACTTTTCTAGATTAATTCCAGAGTTTAGGAATTATCTTTCTAAGAAATGTTTATGATGGAAAATTGACTTGACACAGTCTCAAGTCATTTTCGTTATCTTAATGTGTGGTTTTGGAATATGATACATTTTTCAAGCTTCTTTGAGGGTGACCCAAATAAAGAAATACATTTTACATGTTATTTCCAGTATGAAAAAAATTTTAATTAATATTTCAAATAATACTGTTTCTTGGAGAAGTTCATTGAAACCACATTTGACTGAATGCTTAATACTTGGCTTAAGACAAATGCACACAAAAACAATTCTGGTATACAAAAAATCTGAGAAATTTTTTCTTTTTTTGATAGATTTTTTAAAATGATTTCAAAGTTTTTTTCATCATGAAATTTGAGGGTTTTTTCCTTGAGGTAGGAACTCTATTTTCTTTTTAGATATAATTGACATAAGTGCTATTTTAGTTTCAGGTGTATGACGTGTTTATTCAATACTTGCATATATTTCAAAATGATCACCAAAGTAAGTCTAGTTAACATCTGTCACTAGATGGAGAAATTGTGGGAAAAGGGAACCCTCCTATACTATTGGTGGGATGTAAATTGGTACAGCCACTAGAGAGAACAGTATGGTGGGTTGTTAAAAAGAACTAAAAACAGAGCTACCATATGATTCAGCAATCCCATTCCTGGGCACATATCCCAAGAAAGCTCTAATTCAAAAGGATACATGCACCCCAATGTTCATAGCGGAAATGTTTACAATAACCAAGACATGAAAGCAACCTAAATGTTCACTGACAGATGAATACATAAAGAAGAGGTGGTACATGTATACAATGGAATACAACTCAGCCATAAAGAGAGATGATAATGCCATTTGCAGCAACATTGATGGATCCAAAAATTATCATCATAAGTAGGTCAGAAAGAGAAAGACAAATACTATGTGATATCTCTTATACATGGAATCTGAAATATGATACAAATGATATACAAACCAAACAGACTCAGAGAGAACAGATTTGTGGTTACCAAGGGGGAGGGGGATACAGGAAGATGGAGTGGGAGTTTGGGATTAGCAGATGCAAACTATTATATAGAGTGGATAAACAAAATGGTCCTTCTGTATAGCAAAGAGAACTGTATTAAATATCCTGTAAAAGGGAATTATCCGGCACTCCAGTGGTTAGGATTCCATGCTTCTGTTGCAGGGGCACAGGTTTGAGTCCTGGTCATGGAACCAAGATATGGCAAGCTGCACGGTGCAGCCAAAAAATTAACAATATCCAGTAATAAACCATAATGGAAAAGAATATGAGAAAGAATATATGTAGACATATAATTAGGGCTTCCCTGGTGATTCAGATGGTAAAGAATCTGCCTGTGATGCAGGAGACCCGGGTTTGATCCCTGGGTCAGGAGTATTCCCTGGAGAAGGGAATGGCTACCCACTCCAGTATTCTTGTCGGGAAATCCCATGGATAGAGGATCCCAGCAGGCTATTGGAGAAGGCAATGGCACCCCATTCCAGTACTCTTGCCTGGAAAATCCCATGGATGGAGGAGCCTGGTAGGCTGCAGTCCATGGGGTCGCTGAGGGTCGGACACGACTGAGCGGCTTCACTTTCACTTTTCACTTTCACGCACTGGAGAAGGAAATGGCAACCCACTCCAGTGTTCTTGCCTGAAGAACCCCAGGGACGGGGGAGCTGTCATGTTTTGGGCTGCCATCTATGGGGTCGCACAGAGTTGGACACGACTGAAGTGACTTAGCAGCAGCAGCAGCAGGCTATAGTCCATGGGGTCACACAGAGTTGGGCACGATTGAGCAACAAACAAGAAAGAAAGATACATATAACTGAATCGCTATTGTACAGCAGAAATCAACACAATATTTTAAATCAACTATACTTAAAACTTTTTTTAAAAAGCATAAAAATTAATTGCCTAATTATCCAACTTAAAATGTGGGGGAGAAAATGGCAATAAACCAAAAGAAAGTACAAACAAGGGAATAATAAAGATAAGACTAAAAAATAAACCTATATACTGGAGAAGATTAACAAGGTCCCAAATAGGTCTTTGTGTTATCATATACCAAAAACTGTTAATCAAGAAATCAATCCTGAATATTCATTAGGACTGATGCTGAAGCTGAAGCTCCAATACTTAAGCCACCTGATGTGAAGAGCTGATTCATTAGAAAAGACCCTGATGCTGGGAAAGATTGAAGGCAGGAGGAGAAGGGGACGACAGAGGATGAGATGGTTGGATGGCATCACTGACTCAATGGACATGAGTTTGAGCAAACTCCAAGAGATGCTGAAGGACAGGTAAGCCTGGTATATTGCAGTCCATGGGGGTCACAAAGAGTTGGACACGACTGAGTGACTGAACAACAACAATCAAGATCATGTACATATTACAGGAAATAATAAATTAATCAACAGATTGAATAAAGACCCTCCCCCATCAGTTCCATACATATACGTTAATCTAATTTATGACTGTCAATAAGAAGGGAGATGATGGCCTTTTCATGTTCTGGAACAACTGGTGTACACACACGTAAATTATACTCTTTTATCTTTCAGAAACTGATTCCAAAAGATTTTATAACAACCAAAAATGTGGAAGGCAAAACAATAAACCTTTAAGAAGATAATGTAGGAGACTAAATTTAAGACCTTGGTGTAAGATATTGATTTCTTGAAACACAAAAAAAGAACAAGTCTTAACATTTTTTTTTCATAAATCTGACATTAGAGAACTTCTACTTATTGAAAGATTCCCTAGAGAATGAAAAGACAAGCTTTCAACACATATGACTAACACAAGATAAACATCCAGAATATTTTTAATAAAATTCTGTAAGACAATTTAAGAAAAAAATGAGCACATAACTTTAATATGCATTTCATATTAGACAAATGGCCAGTAAATATTTCCAGATAAAACCTTAACCTTAATTAGAGAAATGCAAAGTAAAACCAAAATGAGATTTCATCTCATATCCATCTACCAGATTGATCTAAACTTAAAATTCTGACAATTTCAAATGTTAGTAAGGAATAAAAGTTGAAAAATCTCCTTTGGAAAATACTGCATTGTCTAGTAGAGGTGATAATATTTGCATGTTCCAAATACCCTATGTTCAGTGATACAACATTCATAATATACATCCTAGGACAAAGGCCGGCAAACTATAGCCACCCCCCTCCCCAGCTAAATCCTGCCACTGCCTGTTTCTGTAAATAAAGTTTTATTGGAACACAGTTACACTCATTCATTTTTATACATATAATTTTTATTTATTTATTTTTGGATGTGCTGGGTCTTCACTGCTGTGCAGGCTTTTCTCTAGTTGTGGTGAGCAGGGGCTGCTCTCTAGCTGCGGTGCACAGGCTTCTCATGGAGTGGCTTCTCTTGCGGAGCACAGGCTCTAGGGTGCACAGGCTTAATTAACTGCTGCACATGGGCTCAGTAGTTGTCCTTTATTGTGCTCATCTTTGCATGAAATGTTCCCTTGGTATCTCTAATTTTCTTGAAGAGATCTCTAGTCTTTCCCATTCTATTCTTTTCCTCTATTTCTTTGCACTGATCACTGAGGTAGGCTTACTTATCTCTCCTTGCTGTTCTTTGGAACTCTGCATTCAAGTGGGTTTATCTTTCCTTTTCTCCTTTGCTTTTCCCTTCTCTTCTTTTCTCAGATATTTGTAAGGCCTCCTCAGACAACCATTTTGCCTTTTTGCATTTCTTTTTCTTGGGGATGGTCTTGATCCCTGCCTCCTGTACAATGTCACAAACCTCTGTCCTTAGTTCTCAGGCACTCTATCAGATCTACTCCCTTGAATCTCTTTGTCACTTCCATTGTATAATTGTAAGGGATTTGATTTAGGTCATACCTGGATGGTCCAGTGGTTTTCCCTACTTTCTTCAATTTAAGTCTGAATTTGGCAATAAGGAGTTCATGGTCTGTGCCACAATCAGCTCCCGGTCTTGTTTTTGCTGACTGTATAGAACTTCTCCATCTTTGGCTGCAAAGAATATAGTCAATCGATTTCGGTATTGACCATCTGGTGATGTCCATGTATAGAGTCTTCTCTTGTGTTGTTGGAAGAGGGTGTTTGGTATGACCAGTGCATTCTCTTGGCAAAACTCTATTAGCCTTTGCCCCGCTTCATTCTGTACTCCAAGGCCAAATTTGCCTTGGCGTCTACCACACAATTGCACTCATCTCACATGCCAGTTAAAGTAATGCTCAAAATTCTCCAAGCCAGGCTTTAACAGTACGTGAACTGAGAACTTCCAGATGTTCAAGCTGGATTTAGAAAAGGCAGAGGAACCAGAGAGAGATCAAATTGCCAACATCCGTTGGATCATCGAAAAAGCAAGAGTTCTAGAAAAACATCTACTTCTGCTTTATTGACTATGCCAAAGCCTTTGACTGTGTGGATCACAACAAACTGGGAAATTCTGAAAGAGATGGAAGTATCAGACCACCTGACCTGCCTCTTGAGAAATCTGTATGCAGGTCAGGAAACAACAGTTAGAACTGGACATGGAACAACAGACTGGTTCCAAATCAGGAAAGGAGTACGTCAAGGCTGTATATTGTCACCCTGCTTGTTTAACTTATATGCAGAGTACATCATGCAAAATGCCAGGCTGGATGAAGCACAAGCTGGAATCAAGATTGCCGGGAGAAATATCAATAACATCAGATATGCAGATGACACCACCCTTATGGCAGAAAGTGAAGAAGAACTAAAGAGCCTCTTGATGAAAGTGAAAGAGGAGAGTGAAAAAGTTGGCTTAAAACTCAACACTCAGAAAACTAAGATCACAGCATCTGGTCCCATCACTTCATGGGAAATAGATGGGGAAACAGTGGAAACTGTGACAGACTTTATTGTTTTGGGCTCCAAAATCACTGCAGATGATGACTGTGGCCATGAAATTAAAAGATGCTTGCTTCTTGGAAGAAAGCTATGACCAACCTAGACAGCATGTTAAAAAGCAGAGACATTACTTTGCCAACAAAGGTCCATTTAGTCAAAGCTACGGTTTTTCCAGTATACAGGTATAGATGTGAGAGTTAGACTATAAAGAAAGCTGAGCGCTGAAGAATTGATGCTTTTGAACTGTGCTGTTGGAGAAGACTCTTGAGAGACCCTTGGACTGCAAGAAGATCAATCCAGTCAATCCTAAAGGAAATCAGTCCTGAATATTCACTGGAAGGACTGATGCTGAAGCTGAAACTCTCAATACTTTGTCCACCTGATGCGAAGAACTGACTCATTGGAAAAGACCCTGATGCTGGGCAAGATTGAAAGCCACAGAAGAAGGGGATGACAGAGGATGAGATGGTTGGATGGCATCCCCAACTCAATGAACATGAGTTTGAGTAAACTCCAGGAGTTGGCAATGGACAGGGAAGCCTGGTGTGCTGCAGTCCATGGGGTCACAAAGAGTAGGACACGACTGAGCAACTGAACTGAACTGATGTGATATACTAGGATGCATACAGCAGTGCCTCTAGTATTCTTGTCAAATATATTTAAATGTAACCTAGTCGTGACAAAACAAGGAAATTCAGAATGTTAGGCTCAACATTCTAGCCTCTTCAATTCTTTAAAATGTTATTATGAAACACAAAACAAGTGAAGGGAATGCTGCTGCTGCTCTTGCTAAGTTGCTTCAGTCATGTCCCACCGTGCGACCCCATAGATGGCAGCCCACCAGGCTCTGCCGTCCCTGGGATTCTCCAGGCAAGAGTACTGGAGTGGGTTGCCATTGCCTTCTACGGAAGGGAATACTGCTCTGCATTAAAAAGATAGGCCCTTTTTTCACCATGTGAGAAAACAGCAAGATGGTGGCCATCTGTAAACCAGGAAAGGCTCTCAGAAGGAACAAAATCTGCCTGTATCTTGATCTTGGACTTCCCAGCTTCTAGAACTGTGAGACAAAAGCCGGTCCACTGCAACGTGTGACTTTGATTTGGAGTATGTATCAGTTTTTAAAATGCACATATAGGGTATCTGGAAACAACTGGGACAATGTAAAAGCAGATTATATATTAGATGATATTATGAATCAATGTTAAATTTCTTATGTATATTCATGGTGTTGAATACTCATAATATTGCACTTATAAATAGAGCAAAAAACAAACAAAAATAGGTAAATAAGCATAGACAGATTAAGAGAATGGTGCAAAATGTTAAAAACTGGTGAATCTAGGTAAAGGACATAGAGTATACATCATTATAATATTCTTTTGCTTTTCCTATAGCTTAAATTTTTAAAAATAAAAACAGTGAAAAATAATTATAAAAATACTTGAGAACCTGAGATCACTGAATAAATGCTTGACTCATATGTACTGGTATAAATCTAATCTATTGCCAGCATTGATAAAGAGTTTTAAAGAAAATGACCCAATGCCAGGAAAAAGAATATATTTACCAGTAATGTTCATGGGCAACCACTACCATGGGCTCTAGTTGCTGGGCTCAAGCGATAACTAATCCTTGAGGGTCTGGGCCATAATGTAAATCTGAAACTGCCCGCTAATAAACAGGGAACCTGGGTCTTATGAAAATTATTGCTTGTGTATTCTTTCCCCTTTGCAGTTTTCTCCATGGTTTTTCTGGATTTTATCTTCTTCCACAGAATTTAGGTTCCTTGACTCATTTCTTGCTCCAAAATCTTCAACATCTCCATTTTCTTTGAATTTTAAGATTAAAATTTCCATACATGAGTAATATGTTTTCCTTGTAAGGAAAAAAAGAGATTATCATTAATACCTAAAGTCCTCTTTGACACTCTCCCCCTTTACAATAAGTCCTCGCTTCTTGCCTCAAAGGTTACTATTGACAGAGGGGCATATCCTTCCAAAAATATATATTATTTTTTATATTAAATATATCATATAGTATGCTGGAAAAAGATCCTCCTCAGCTTCTGTGATCTTTATTTCTAAAGGTCTTTAGTTCTGGGGGAGGGGGGGGTCAAAGTACCTCTGTGAATCAGATAAAGGTGCCTCTACTTTCTCTGGAAAAGAAAAATCACATTTATACACATACAAAATGTCATAAGTTTAATATACAATAAGAAACCCATCTACATAGAATCTATTCATCTCAGGTTAGTAATTCCTGTTTTTTAAACAATAACCTTTTTTTCTCTTGCAAGCAATCATCACAACTATTCAAAAGCCAAAAGAGACAACAGACAATCAAGATGTGGCTTGAGACCTATGCATGTCTGTCTAATTTGAAACCAGAATGTGTCACCTCTTTAAAAAAACAAACTACATTTCCTATGTATCCTCTTGAAAAAATTTTGGTCCACTCTGACATTCTGACCCACTCTAAGTCAGAGCGATTTGACTATCTCTATTTCACATAGCTATACTGGATCAAGCACACAGGTTCATTCACTCAACAATCTTGGTTACCAAACTTGCTACTCCACAAAATTGGGAAGAAATCAAAGTATTTGGTGCTGCTGCTGCTGCTAAGTCGCTTCAGTCGTGTCCGACTCTGTGCGACCCCATAGACGGCAGCCCACCAGGCTTCCCCATCCCTGGGATTCTCCAGGCAAGAACACTGGAGTGGGTTGCCATTTCCTTCTCCAATACATGAAAGTGAAAAGTGAAAGTGAAGTCGCTCAGTCGTGTCCGACCCTAGCGACCCCATGGACTGCAGCCTACCAGGCTCCTCCGTCCATGGGATTTTCTAGGCAAAAGTACTGGAGTGGGGTGCCATTGCCTTCTCCTAAGTATTTGGTAAATGGTCCTAAAAATCAGATAAGCGTTATTAGTTCTTGATCTTCCGCCCCCTAAGCAGTGATGAAACGACAGCTCCATCTCTTTTGGGCTGGATGTTCACAAGTTTATGATTTTTTTTTTTAAGAACAGGAGGTCACAAAGTAAGTGAAGACAAGCCCAGGCTTATCAACAGACCTACATTAAGTTCCTTTCTCTCTCTGAGTCAAGGTACGCTCATAGAATGGAGAAGGAAATAGCAACCCACTCCAGTACTCTTGCCTGAAAAATTCCATGGATGGAGGAGCCTGGTAGGCTACAGTCCATGGGGTCACAAAGAGTGGGACATGACTGAGCAACTTCACTTTCTTTCTTTCTATAGTTTCTTTTGGAGAAGTAAATGGCGACCCACTCCAGTGTTCTTGCCTGGAGAATCCCATGGATGGAGGGGCCTGGTGGGCTGCGGTCTATGGGGTTGCAGAGTTGGACACGACTAAGCAACTAACTCACACATGCTCATAGAAAAGGGGAACAGGGTTTGACCTAGAATTCAGGAAATCTGACTAATGCTGGACTCTACTGAAATTTACTCTTCTTATGTATAAAGTTATTTTATTGTTTTATTAACTGGATGCCTCTCAACCTTACCCAACAAAGTCCCCTTAATAGTAGAAAAGAATGAATGCCTACTTTGAAGGGCTGTGGTGGAGGAAAAAGCGGATACCCTAAGGTTGCCTTTGAAAATATGCTTCTTAAAAAAAAAACAACAGCCGACTAAGTTGATTTTGCATTCTTCCCCATAATTACATGTATTTGATCCAGTAGAAAAATCAGGCCTAAATTATTTGCCAAATGAACTGATGACCTTTTCCAGATTATCAAATTGGTGTTCAAGGAAGAAATAATTTGACCATCCATCTTTTTTTCACAATCACATATATGTTCTTTTGCTAGTCACACTCCTACAGACGTTCAGATGTAGGCATGATAAAAGTACATTTATATAAGAAATCATCACCAGTCACACAACCACTCTCAATTATGGACACAAAACAAACCACAAAGGCAGAGGCTCCATAATCTCTCAGACAATCCCACACAGTTATAAAATGCTATTACTATGCAGCTTCTAGTACGAATCACCTGACATCCAGCAGCACATAGAATCACACACAGGCAGAAACACAATCCTACACCCGGTCACTGAGGGACTCCTAGTCCACCCGAAAATATCTCGCAATGTCTCGCACATATTCACCTGCACCAAAGGGACACACAGGGTCTCGTGTCAATCTGACGCTCAAACTGATTCCCTGCATCTGCCCTATCTGCCTGTCCCACTTTGTCCTGACCGGCCAACACCACTCAACAGCAGCCGCAGTCTTTGCCCCAAAGGCTAGAGCCAAGCGCGTCCCACGCCTGCGCAATGAGCACAGGCGGGCTCTCCCAGAAATCTCCGGGGCGCGGCATTTGGAGCTAACTGGTTCTAGCAGCAGTGGGGTCCACGAAGCCCGCCGGGAGTTGGTGAACTAGGTCTCCTAGCGTCCTGGCCGTCAGCCACAGCCTGCCCGGAGTTGGACTACATTTCCCAGAGCCACCGCGTCCCGAAGCGGCTTCATTTCCGTTTTTTTCGCGTGATTTGGGGACGTCGCATGGGGAGAGGGCTGCGTCCCTGGAGGAGTTTGGCCTGGCTCCCGCAGGGCGGGCGAACCCGAAACCGGGCAGGGACTCCGGGCACCAGATCCTGGGCCCTGAACTGCACCCTCTATCGAGGTATGTCCGGAACGCCAGGGCGGAAACGCTCCGAGGAAGCGTCGTGGTGTGTGTGTGTGTGTGTGTGTGTGTGTGTGTGTGTCAGGCAACCTGGTATTGGTTACCGTATCGGCGAATGGGCGTGTACTACTGTGGTTTTGTGTGTAAGCGTTTGTGTGAGTGTGAGTTGTTTGTGACTCTGAGGATGTGGTAGTTCTGCTTTGACTGTATTCCTGACCGCTTGCTTCCCTGAGTGGAAATGTGCTTATGTGACAGTATAATTGTGTGTGGACCGTTTGTTCAAGACTGCGGCTTGGGACAGTGTTGTTGTGACAGGCTGTTTGGAAGTGCTTGTGTTACTTTGAGGTTGTGTGTGTGTTACTGGGGTTTGCCTGTGACTTTGAGGTGTTATGATCGTGTTTCTGTAACACGATGTTTGTGATTGCCTGTTTCCTTGAACTGGTACTTGGTTGTGTTTTTCTGACTATCTGATTGAATGACTGTGAAAAGAGTAAAAGTGTTGTTGTGAAAGGTTATTCTGGGCTTTGTGTGTCCCCAGCAGGGTGCTTGTATGTGCTTGAGTGATGTGTATGTTCGGTGTAGGATTGGATTTTCAGACTAGATGGTCAAACAGTGAAGTGTTAACTTGGTGATTGTGACTGGCTGTGAGACTGTGGAAATGTGATCGTGTGTGACTCTGTAAGTCATTTGTATGTTTCATAGCCTGTGACCTTATGGAAGTTTATCTGGATACAAAGGTAAAATTGCATCTTGGTATTTCTGGATTCATTCTGGGGCTGAGTCTGCCTATGGATCAAGAATCCCATGTGGGTACCTCCCTGGTGATCCAGTAGCTACGATGCCCTGCTTCGGATCCAGGGGGCCTGGGTTCCATCCCTGGTTTGGGAATTAGATCCCACATGCTGCAACTAAAGATCCTTCATGCTGCAACTAAGATCTGAAACAGCCAAATAAATAAATATTACAAAAAAAAACCACAAAGAATCCCATGTGGTCCTCTGAGGATGACTTCTTTCTCTTTTGATCACAGTGATTCATTTCCCCTCTTTTCACACATTGGCTGTGGTGCTTCATTTTTCATATTTATCCTTAGTTTGCTGTGGAATTTAAGATGTAACTTCCCTACTGCTTGCTGGTGCCCTCTCACCTTATAACCTTCAGG
>NW_011494852.1:5519594-5548851 GCF_000754665.1 Bison bison bison | reverse complement strand
CAGCCACCCATTTGTTTTTTTTGTTTTTTTTTTTTTTTAATTTGAATGCGGTGACAGGAAGGAATAAGTCAGAAATTTGAACTCCTGATTCAAGAATATTAGTTATTTCTAAAGCACAGATTCTTGAGATGAGAATTTTAGAACTGATGGCACCTTCAAGACAGGTCACTGGGAAATGTAATGGAATTCCAGGAGTGGAAATACTTCCAGAGAGTGTTCTAGAAGAGTCAGTGAGAGACTTGGGAAATTGTATACTCCACTGCAGCTTGTCTCCAACAGACAGCTTTGAATTCAGAAACAGATTCTAGCCCAAGATGGCTGTGATCTTGGCCCTTCTTTCTAATACAGAAAGTGCAGAACTGTTCTAGTTTCCTTCTGATTTTCCTCTGTATTAAATGAGGGGTAGATTAATGGGGTGGGGGTTCTAATTTAGAGTATACCTTCAGAAAGGGCCAGTATCTCATGGTTCTTTTTTTTTCCCCCTCTGAGAGTAGCACCCAGAGGAAGGAAGAATGACTGTTGTACAGTCAGAAGCAAGCTTCAAGGTGTGTATATGTTTCCTCTTTGTTTCATGAAATGATTTTGTTTTTTCAGGACGTAAGAATCTTTTCTTTTTGAAATGTCCCACCTAAGCCTTCTCAAATGATGGAGGGGCCAGCTGTGGGAGCAAGGAATTTATGTGCAGTTAATTGTGATAGATGCTTCCTGCTGCTGCTGCTGCTGCGTGGCTTTAGTCGTGTCAGACTCTGTGCGACCCCCACAGACGGCAGCCCACCAGGCTCCCCCGTCCCTGAGATTCTCCAGGCAAGAACACTGGAGTGGGTTGCCATTTCCTTCTCCAATGCATGAAGAAAGTGAAGTCGCTCAGGTCCAACTCTAGCGACCCCATGGACTGCAGCCCACCAGGCTCCTCCGTCCATGGGATTTTCCAGGCAAAGTACTAGAGTGGGGTGCCATTTCCTTCTCCAGTGCATGAAAGTGAAAAGCCCCAGATGCTTCCTAGTAGTGGTTAAATTGAGGAAGAAGGACCTTGAGATCCATAAATTTCAAAAGGAAGAGCTCTGTTGTGTTATTTCTGACATAGCAGCATTCTGTTTTAACTTTTTTTTTTTTCAGAGATACACAAAAGTGTAATGAACTATCACATGCCCACCTTAAAAGTTATCACTTGGTAATCTTATTTCAGTTATTCTGCCTTCAGTTCATAATCCCTCCTAATTTGCCTTTGGATTTCTTCTTTGTCGTTATGGGGTTATTTAGCAACACTTTATTTAGTTTTCAAACATTTTAAGGATCTTCCAGATGTTTTTCTGCTACTGATTTCTAATTTCATTCCATTATGTTCAGAGAATACACTTCATATGACTTGAATCGTTTTAAATTTATGAACATTTATTTTATGACCCAGAACGTGTGGGCTCTCCTATAAATGTTTGGTGTGCACTGAAAAGACTGTATTCTGCCACTGTTGGGTGGAATGTTCTGTGAATACTTGCTAAGACAGATGGATTGGTAGTGTTTAAATCTTCTGTGTGCTGTACTCAGTCGCTTCAGTTGTGTCCAACTCTTTGCAACCCTATGGACCTGAGCCTGCCAGGCTCCTCTGTCCATGGGATTCTCCAGGCAAGAATACTGGAGTGGGTTGCCATGCCCTCCTCCAGGGGATCTTCCCAACCCAGGGATCGAACCCACATCTCCTGCATTGCATTCTTTACTCCTGAGCCACCAAGAAAGCCCCCTTAAATCTTCTGTACTCTTATTGAGTGAGTTGGATTTACCTTTCTTTGTAATTTCTATCAGTTTGTTTCATTTATTTGGAGGCTGTATTATTAGTTACATAAATATTTCAGACTATATGTCCAGATGTTGAATTGACCCCTTTATCATTCTGAAATGGTTTCCTCTGGTAATATTCTTTGCTTGAACATTTAATTTATCTGATATTTAATATAGCCACTTCAGCTGTTTTTCATTAATGTTAGCATGGTATATCTTTTTCTGTGTTGTTACTGTTCAGGTGCTAAGTTGTGTCTGAGTCTTTGAGACCCCATGGACTGCAGCATGCTAGGCCTCCCTGTCCTTCACTATCTCCTGGAGTTTGCTCAGATTCATGTGCATTGAATCGGTGATGCTATCTAGCCATCTCGTCCTCTGCCGCCCGCTTCTCCTTTTGCCTTCAGTCTTTCCCAGCATTAGGGTCTTTTCCAGTGAGTCGGCTCTTCACATCAGGTGGCCAAAGTATTGGAGCTTCAGCGTCAGTCCTTCCAATGAATATTCATGGTTGATTTCCTTAGGATTGACTATTTGATCTCCTTACAGTCCAAGGGACTCTCAAGAGTCTTCTCCAGCACAGTTCCCCAAAGGCATCAGTTCTTTGGCACTCAGCTTTCTTTAAGGTCCAGTCTTTTTCTATACTTTTAACCTATTTGTGTTCTGATAAAGTACGTTTCTTGTAGGCAGCAGTTCGTTGGATCTTGTGTTTTTATCCAGTTTAACAATATCCGTTTTTTAATTGGAGTGTTTTTACTATTTGTATTTAGTGTGGTTAATGGTACAGTTGGGGTCAAATCTATCATCTTGCCATTTATATTTGTTTTATCTGTTCTTTCTTTTTCCATTTTTTTCTGCTTCCTTTTGGATTGAGAGGAAGAGTTTCAAAATAACAAGGCCAACATTTTTGCTAATCTTATAAATACAGAAAACAGCCCAGACTTCATGTAGTTCAATAGGACATAACCCACTAAAGGATCTGTAATCAAATTCTATGTTTTTAAAGTCACCTATAATAACCTTTCTTATAGGTAAACCATCAACTTGAGAGACACAGGCTCCTTTGTTTCACCTTGCTTTCTACTTTTAGGGATTGTCTTCCCACCACTTTGATTTAATTTTGTTTTAAAATCACATAAAATATTTACATATTTCTAAAATCAAAACTATAGAACAAGGTGAATTTAGCGAAGTCTAGCATCCATTCCTGTCCCTTTCGCCTTGTCTCTTCCCTCTGTAGATAACTCCCTGTACTTGCCTTTATTCTTCTACTTTTCTTTCAAGTGATATATATGTATGAGTGCATGTGTTTGTATGTATCTGAAGTAGTGAATAACATTTGGTTGTTTTCCTTTATATGATGTTAGCAGCCATTGATAATCTTTCCTTTAGAATCCATTATTTTATCAGAAGTTACAGGATATTATTTAATTCTATAATTTCTTCTGCATTTATTAGCTGGGATACTTCTACAAAGGGAACCATCCTCTCATCAGTGTCTTAGTTACTCTGAAGTATAGCTTATGCAAAAAAATTAGAATAGGGAATTCCCTGGTGGTCCCGTGTTAGCACTCGGTGATCTCACTGCCCAGACCCAGGGTTAGTCCCTGGTGGGAGAACTAAAATATGGCAAAAAAACAAAAAAAATAGGATGAGAGCTTAATTATACATCTCATTATTTTTCAGTATCTTTCAAAATTTATCCTATGTTTTTCTTTTAAATTACCATTAAGAACTTGTTGATTCAAATATGTTTGGTATGTTCAGTCTGTAGCAGTTATTCTTATTAAAACTTAAATTATCTTTTACCAGTGGGATCTTCTTTACTACTTTACTACTTCTGACTTGGCTCTTTTTGAATTCCTTATGATGGCTTTTGGAGTCTTTGGTAGATTCCAAACTTTCTGGTGTGACAGGATGTTCTAAGCCCATATTTTCCTGTGTTAAATATGAAATCAGCCACTTCTATATGGAGCTGTGGTTCCTTTTAGTGGTAAACTGTTTTAAAAAGCCACAATTAGGGTAATAGTTTTCATTGCTTCTGGTTGTTATTGCTTGTAGGTTTTTTTGTGTTTTTTTTGCTTGTAGGTTTTTATAGAGCTGGTTACATATGTATTTTTTAGAAGGAGAAAAATAGATCCTGAGTTTATACTGATATTTCCAATGAATTTAAAGGTTATAGTTTTTCTTAATTTTTACATTTGTATCTCTTTTTGTACTCTGGAAATCTTTATTCTTAATAACATTAAGATAACTACATATTTGCTTCATTTTCATTGATATTTGTGTACCTGATGTTATTATTTCAGAATGTAAATATTTTAGAATAAGAATGCCAATATAATTAATAACAGTATAGCTGCTGAAAAACAGTTTATATTTATTTTGTCTGTAGGTTATATTGCACTAGGAATCTAATGTCAAATGTATATATTTTAAAGTTCCTTGAAATAAACACTTCCTTTCTGTGTTTACCCTGCTAGTATTATGAACAGATAAGTTTGTTTCAATTTGCTTTTGGTTCTTAGGGGTTTTTTTTCCAGTTTGATTTAATTTTGTCTTATATGAAACACAGTTCCAAAGTCAAATGGAGTCTATTTGATATTACCTTACAATTTTTTGTGTGTCTGTGTTAATGAGAGATATTGAACTATAATTTTTTTCTTGTAATATTTTTGTCAAGTTTGGTATTATGGGTTTTTTGCCTCAAAATGTAAAAAAGAATGTTTACTCTTTTTCCTACTTTCTGAAAAAGTTTATGCAAGAATAGTACTATATCAGCCTTAAATGTTGGTAGAATTTACTGGTGAAGTCATCTGGGTCCTCTCTGTGGACAGGGTGTTTTGTTTTTTACTGAAAATTCAATTTCTCTAATATCTGTGGGGCAGTTTCTTTTTTGTTTCTTCTTCTGTGACTTTTAATAATTTGTCTTTTAAGGTATTTGTCCATATCATTCATGTTGTCAAGTTTATTGGCATAGAGTTGTGTCATCCTTTTAATGCCTGTGAAGTCTGTAGTGTATTCTTGAAAGAACACATTTTTTACTTTGTTGATTCCCTGTCAATCCATTTTGGATTTTAATGGATCCATTTTGAATCCATTGTGGATTTTGTGTTTATTTCTTTATTTCTTTTCCTCTTACTTTGAGCTTCATTTGTTCTTTGGCCAGCTCCTGAATGTGGGAACCTAAATCACTGATGGGATCTCTCTCTTTTTACCTATCATTTAAAGCTATAAAATTTCCTTTAAATACTGGTTTTGCTACAGCCCACAAAATTTGGTAATTTGCAGCTTGTGGAATCTTAATTCCCTGACCTGAGATTGAATCCATGCCCCCTGCAAGAGAACTGTGGAGTCCTAACCACTGGACTTCCAGGGAAGTTCCAATAAGTTGTGTTTTCATAGTCATTCAGTTCAATCTATTTTCTAATCTCCTGTGATTTCTTCTTATGGGTTATTTAGAAGTATGTTTAATTTGCAGATATTTGAAGTTCCTACTAAAACTCTTATTGTTATTTCTAATTTAATTGTGTGTGAACCAAGACCAGAAAATATACTCTGAATGACTCACACTTAAAATATTTTTAGTACTTTGGTTGTGGTTATCCTAAGGGAGTTGCAGTCCAGGATTCAGGCCCCCTCGCCAGTCATGCTCTTAATGCACATCTGCCTTTCTAACCCAAGTGCCTCCATTATAATCTCTCTCGCCTCCATTATAATCTCTCTCTCTTTTTAAAGAGTACATTTATTTTACCTATTTGGTTGCTGCTGTGCACAGGTTTTCTCTAGTTTCAGAGAGCTGTAGTTGTGGCGCTGTGCTTAGTTGCTCTGTGGCATGTGGGAATCTTCCCAGACCAGGGATTGAACCTTTGTCCTGTGCACGGGCGGGCAGATTTTTATCCACTGTACCACCAGGGAAATCCTTCAATACCTCTTTATCAGGTACCTCTGCCAAGAGTTCCTTATCATGGATAGGGAGGCAAACCTTGATACTTTGTCTCCACTGTGACTTGGTACTCAATACTCTTCTGCTCCTAGCCCTTCCTCTATCTCCCTCTCCATGAAATGGGAGGGGCCTCTTTTTTTGGTACTCCTTTGACAGTGAGATGATTCCACGCATCTGTATTTATCCTTCTGACCCTCTTTACGTGCTGTTTCGTGGGGGAAAATGGATCAGTAGGGGAGTCAGCACTTTCTCTTGGCTAGCCTCTTGCTTATACTAGCTGATTAGTAAGTGATTAAAGATTAAGGGCTTGACTGGTACTTTATTTTGGCTGTTGTCTTCATCAGCTTTTCTAACAACTGGCAGCTCAGCTCACTCTAGCACATCTCAGCTTTTGACAGTTGAGTGTGATGTTCTTGACAGTTGGGTATGATAGCAATTATATCACAGTGCTTGATAGTTTTGAATAAATCCTCTATATTGTTACTAATTTTTAAAAATTTTTGTTGTATCAGTTACTGAGAGAAAGATGTTAAAATTTCCAAATCTGATTGTGGATTTGTCTATTTCTTTTAGTTCTGTCAAGTTTTGCTTTCAGTATTTGATATTTTTTTGTTAAGTCTCTACACATTTAGGATGGCTATGTTTTCTTGATAAATTTATCATTTATTTCCAGTATTACTCTTTGTCTTGAAATCTATTTTGCCTTATATTAATATGAGTATATAAGCTTTCTTTTTTTTTAATTTTATTTTATTTTTAAACTTTACAATATTGTATTAGTATTGCCAAATATCAAAATGAATCTGCCACAGGTATACCTGTGTTCCCCATCCTGAACCCTCCTCCCTCCTCCCTCCCCATACCCTCCCTCTGGGTCGTCCCAGTGCACCAGCCCCAAGCATCCTTATACTTAGCGTTTGTATGATATATATTTCTCCATTTAACTTTTAACCTATCTGTGTCTTTGTATTTAAAGTGTGTTTCTTATAGACAGCATATAGTTGGAATTTGCTTTTTGTCTTGTTTTGATATTGTCCTTTTATTGAAATAATTGGATTATTTACCTTTAAGGTAAGTAAAATTTAGTTTAAACCTGCCATGAATGGGAGCATCCACATAGGTCTTTTAAGAAAAATTTGGCACTGTTTGGAGTTTAATTAGTTCACTTAAATTTGTATCTTTAGCTCTGTGATGCATTTTTAATTGTGATTTTCATTTCACCTGAATTCTCTTTTATTGTTATGATGGGCATAGTTACCTGTTGCAGCTGGAAGAAGTGGAGTTTCTAATTATTTGTTGAGCACCTGTATCAGTGATTCTCTGTAGAGGCAGTGACTTTCTGCAGGGATGTTTTAGAAATATAACTGGGTGCTTGTCAATGTTAAGATAACTGAACTGAGGTTGAAGGCTTCTGGCTTTTGAAAGACTGAAGCAAACCATGAATCTAGATCATAGGTTTGACAGCTTTTCTGTATAGGGCTAGACGGTACATATTTTAGGCTTAATGGGCCATATGGTCTCTTGCAACTCTCAACTCTGCCATTATAGTGTGGAAACCACCAAAGACAGTATATAAATGAATGAGTATAGAGTATAGATGTATTTCAGTAAAGCTTTATTTTAAAAGATAGTTGGTGGGCAATAGTTTGTCCAACTTCTTGATCTAGATGTCCTGCAGTACACAACAAAAAAATTGTTCAGTGACCCGCAAAATGAGGACCACAGCTGCGGGCGGGGTGGAATGTGTTTTTTATTATTTGGGTCTAGAATCTCTCACATACTTTTCAAATTGTTCAACTTTTCTCTTTTACTATTAATTGCATAGTTTTACTATTAGCTAAATCTTCCAGGAATGCTATCATGGTTTGATAAAAGATTGTACTTTGTTTTATTCAGAAATTTACTGAGTTTTTAAAAACTGTTTTAAAAAGTTACAGCACTGGTGGCAACGCTGCTTGTGATATTTGACTTGCCAGTTAGCTCATACTTGTAGAAGTCTCTGTTTGTAGTTAATGCGTTTCCTTGATTCTACAGACACAGACACACAGACACACACACATATGGCCTTTATTTTAAAATGTCAACTGTAAGTGATGTCAACAACATGTTTTCTGTGGTTGTAAGCATAAGTGTTTAACTGTTTGTGCCTTCTGTGTTGTTGTGTATGATCATTAACATATTAAAATGTAACAGGTGGGCATTCTCTCTTACTTTTGGTATGAATGAGTGAAGTCGCTCACTCATGTCCAAGTCTTTGTGACCCCATGGACTATAACCTACCAGGCTCCTCTGTCCATGGGATTTTCCAGGCAAGAGTACTGGAGTGGGTTGCCATTTCCTGTACTGTATATAAATGTGTCTTATTGCCTACAAGTTTCATTTTAGAAACAGAGAAGTTGTAAATATTTTCTTTTGTATATTGAGAGAGCATTGAGTTTGACCAGGGTAACAGCCATCACCTACCTCTTTCACCCCTGCTTAGTGTGTATTTTGTGGATAGTAGAAAGAGACAGGAAGAGGTAAACAACAAAGATAACTCTGACTTATCCATATGGAGCTTTGTACAAAGCATGGGCTCATGGTTTTGTTTTTCCCTCCCCAGCACTACCTTTTCCAGACTGTGCTTCTCTAAAATAGGAATCTAGAAGATGATCAATCATGTCTCACAGCTCTAAAAACCATGGCTCAGGTAAACCAGTACCCTCTTTAAATAATCACTTTTTTACAGAGTATGTGCATGTTTGTATTGCTTATTCTGAAAACTTCCTTCCTGACTCACCGCACTCAGAAATGTGCTTTCTGGTTTGTTCCGTTGTTATAAGTGATAGTGTTTTCCCTAAGTATGCCTTTCTAGTCTAATTTATACTCACATGCTTAGGCAAAAATCCAATGAGCATCTTTGACTGGGAGCACTGATATAACAAAAGCAGAGACACAGAGATGTTTACACACCACACAGGAGAAAACTTTGAAATTCTCTTTAGACCTAAGTTTCCTGGTTAGACAAGGTAGGATTTGCTGTTTACTGGGCTTAGTGTCCGTACATAGCAAGACCTCATGCTTTGTGAGCTTTTAAGATTATCAGCATAATTAGGGATTGAATACAGAGGGATCAGGGATCTACCCTGGGAATCCTTGATTGACCAGTACCAATAACATGGATAATTTTGAGATTCAGCATGTTGGGCTAATCTTGAATGTGTAAGTTTAGATTATCCATGCCACCTTTCTGTTGCTTGGAATAAGGAAAAAGGTGAGTTTTTTAAGTGATGAATAGCAACAAGAAAGATCATTATTCATATGATGATGCTATTGAGAATTATAAACTCCCAAAAGTAAGAAATGCTTACAAGGTTTTTATATAACCTAAAGTATTTAAAGATGCACACTTACTAAGTTAGATATAGTCATTATATGAAGCTATTGTATAACCTATTTTAAGTATTTATTAAATTGTTGGTAATAGGAAAATGCTTATGATGTAATGTTCTTTTTTTTTTTGATGTAATGTTCTGATATTAATATAATGAACCTGAGGTTTCAGTAAATTCTTTCATTTTATACAAATCTTATAGAGATTTTATAAGATTTTACAGAAATATTTACCAAGTGTTTTTCTTTCTTAAATGGAGAAGAAAGAGAAACTCGCATTTATTGAGCATGTATGTATGGTATATAAGATACATATTATACAGGGTACTTTGTGTGCTATTTCTTTTAATTGGGATGTTTCATTTACTTTATGAATTTCCAGATTTATGTGTATAATGAGATATTCTATATGCAGCAACATAGATGGATAATCTATCTACAGCGACAAGCATAAAAAGAAACTTGAGAAGCACCAATTTGTTTAGTGTCTCATCCATGTAAAAGACTGCCCAGCCAAATTGCTCGGTTCCCTTCTTTGTAGACAGCTCTCTCCATCATCTCCCCTTCCATTGAAAAAGTATTTTCTTTATTTTCACAACTACTATTATGTTTCTGTTTCAGAGATCAGTGATGTTCAGGGATGTTGCCATTGACTTCTCTCAGGAAGAGTGGGATTGCCTGGACTCAGCTCAAAGGGATTTGTATAGAGATGTGATGTTGGAGAACTATAGTAACTTAGTTTCACTAGGTAAGAACATCTACCCCTAGTATTTCAGGATCTATCTTTGGAATGGCTGTTTTCGTTTCCATTATTTCAAGGTGGTTTTTAAGTAATTAACTGCATTTTGTATTATTCTCAAAGGGATAGTTTTAAATTGCTAGAAGTAGAATGGATAGTTTCATTCAGTTCAGTTCAGTCGCTCAGTTGTGTCCGACACTTTGCGACCCCATGGACTGCAGCATGCCAGGCCTCCCTGTCCATCACCAACTCCTGGAGTTTACTCAAACTCATGTCCATCATGTCAGTGATGCCATCCAACCATCTCATCTTCTGTCATCCTCTTCTCCTCCTGCTTTCAATCATTCCCAGCATCAGGGTCTTTTCCAGTGAGTCAGCTCTTCGCGTCAGGTGGCCAAAGTATTGGAGTTTCAGCTACAGCATCAGTCCTTCCAATGAATATTCAGGACTGATTTCCTTTAGAATGGTCTGGTTGGATCTCCTTGCAGTCCAAGGGACTCTCAAGAGCCTTCTCCAACACCACAGTTCAGAAGCATCAGTTATTCGGCGCTCAGCTTTCTTCACAGTCCAACTCTCAAATCCAAACATGACGACTGGAAAAACCATTGCCTTGACTAGACAGACCTTTGTTGGCAAAGTAATGTCTCTTCTTTTTAATATGGTGTCTAGGTTGGTCATAACTTTTCTTCCAAGGACCATGAGTCTTTTAATTTCATGGCTGCAGTTACCATCAGCAGTGATTTTTGGAGCCCCCAAGAATAAAGTCAGCCACTGTTTCCACTGTTTCCCCATCTAATTGCCATGAAGTGATGGGACCGGATGCCATGATCTTCGTTTTCTGAATGTTGAGCTTTAAGCCAACTTTTTCACTCTCCTCTTTCATGTTCATCAAGAGGCTCTTTACATCTTCTTCACTTTCTACCATAAGGGTGGTGTTATCTGCATATCTGAGGTTATTGATATTTCTCCCAGCAATCTTGATTCCAGCTTGTGCTTCAATGAGCCCAGAGTTTCTCGTGATGTACTCTGCATGTAAGTTAAATAAGCAGGGTGACAATATACATCCTTGACGTACTCCTTTTCCTATTTGGAACCAGTCTGTTGTTCCATGTCCAGTTCTAACTGTTGCTTCCTGACCTGCATACAGGTTTCTCAAGAGGCAGGTCAGGTGGTCTGGTATTTTCATCTCTTTCAGAATTTTCCACAGTTTGTGGTGATCTACACAGTGAAAGGTTTTGGCATAGTCAGTAAAGCAGAAGTAGATGTTTTTCTGGAACTCTCTTGCTTTTTTGATGATCCAGCAGATGTTGGCAATTTGATCTCTGGTTCCTCTGCCTTTTCTAAATCCATCTTGAACATCTGGAAGTTCATCGTTCACGTATTGTTGAAGCCTGGCTTGGAGAATTTTGAGAATGACCTGTAGCCACTGCTCACATATTGAGTGCAGCACTTTCACAGCATCATCTTTTAGGATTTGAAATAGCTCAACTGGAATTCCATCACCTTCACTAGCTTTGCTTATAGTGATGCTTTCTAAGGCCCACTTGACTTCACATTCCAGGATGTCTGGCTCTAGGTGATTATCTGGGTCATGAAGATCTTTTTTGTATAGTTCTTCTGTGTATTCTTGCCACCTCTTCTTAATATCTTCTGCTTCTGTTAGGTCCATACCATTTCTGTCCTTTATTGAACCCATCTTTGCATGAATCGTTCCCTTGGTATATAATTTTCTTGAAGAGATCTCTAGTCTTTCCCATTCTATTGTTTTCCTCTATTTCTTTGCATTGATTACTGAGAAAGGCTTTCTTATCTCTCCTTGCCATTCTTTGGAACTCTGCATTCAAGTGAGTTGGAACTCTGCATTCAAGTGAGTATATCTTTCCTTTTCTCCTTTGCTTTTCGCTTCTCTTTTCACAGCTATTTATAAGGCCTCCTCAGACGGCCAGTTTGCTTTTTTGGATTTCTTTTTCTTGGGGATGGTCTTGATCGCTGTCTCCTGTACAATGCCATGAACCTCCATCCATAGTTCATTGGGTACATTTATCTCCTCTATCCTTTAAATATAATTGCTTATCGTCCTTCTGTCTTCCCTCCTGTCTTCCTTGATGATCAGGGGAGAGAAATGAATTCTGGGACACTTGTGGTATTGCCAGAAAAAGCAAGCTATGATTCATTGTTAGAATTTAGATCTACCAAAGCAACTCTAAATATTTTTTAAATAGGTGCAGAAATGTATGGTTTTTCTGACAACAGAAGAGCTTATAATTAATATAGTGAGACAGAGGATCAATGTATTTTACTAACTATTCAAGTAAACACAGTTCATTACAAAAAAATTCTCTTATTTGTGTTGTGTAGTTGAATATCATATTTTAAGAACTGCGTATTTTACAAAGAATGAATATGCTAGAACTGCCTTTTATTGGAAATTAGCTCAGGAAGAACCTGTGATTGTCGAAGAAAGTTGATTTTTTTTCCTATAGCAAAATAAGGAACAGAGCCTATATCAATGAGAACTTTAATAAGTGATTTTCCTACCTAAATAATGACTTTAGTCCTTGGACTCTTCAAGTCACTAGCATATAATTGTCTCTTGCTTCTTCCCTCCCCTTCTCCCGCCCCATAACAACCCTTTTATATAAATTTGAGGGTCAGTTACTTTCCAGACTTTTCTGTATTTAGATTTATTGCCTCCATTTAAAAAACTATGTTTGTTTATTCAAAATATATTTATTTATTGGGAAGACTATTCTCTGCCAATGATTGTAGTAGGCACTGGAGAAATAATGATCTAAACAAGGATCCTATTCTGCTGAAACTTACATTCTTGTGGGAGAAATACAAAAAAATAAGGAAATAAAAATATGTATGTGTGTGCATGTATGTGTACATACATTTATTTAATAAATATAGCAATTGCAGGTAGCAATAAAGAATATGAATAAAGATAAAGTAGAATAGGCAAATAACTAAATGGCAAATGGAGGGGTGCATTATTTTAGGTAGATTTTGGAAAAACCTCTCTAAGAAAGTAATACTTGAAGAAAGACTTTACCTGAATAAGGGCATGAGTCAGGGGGAACAGTATTCCAAGTAGATGGAGTAAATAGTAAGTATAAAGGGCTTGGGGCGGGCATTAACTTTGTAGGAAAAATAGGAAAACATTTTATCTAAAGAAAAGTGAATGACAGAGTAATAAGAAATGTAGTTAAAGAATAGAAAAAAAAGAGTTGACATTTTATTCTCTAAGGTGATGCCCTCTGAATCCTGGCCGAAGCAAATGCATATTGTCTCTGAAGCAAAGTAAGAGGGCTTTAAAATTCTCACAAATTAAGATCAACAAAAGATGAGCTCACAAATATCATCAAACTCACAAGGAAACAGGTCACAGGTGAGTGATAGATAATCTAAGGAAACAACAGATTATGTGGCAAATGATTTCACATATTGGAATTTTTAAATGTAAGTATAAACTAGTGGTGAAATATTCAAAGAAATAAACTGAATCACAAAAATGACAAGCAATAAAAGGTTTTTATAAAGGAACAGATTTGGAGGAGAACCAAATTGATTATTTCTAAAGGTTCTGTTTAGTTCTTTTAAAAAATATTAATAATCATTCTAAGATTGATAATTTGACTGCATGGAAATTATTCTCTTCATAAAAAGACATAAAAGATAAGCCTTGAATTTGGTGAAGATACTTGCAATGCATATTCAGAAGAATTAAATTAGTATGTGGAATATAAAAATCTTCTATAGATGGTTAAGAAAAAGGTAAAAGACATTTATAGACAGTTCAAGGAAAAGGGAATGCAAATAGCCAATAATCATGAAAAACTTTAACCTCATTAGCAGTCCAGAAATGCAAATTAAAACCAGTGAGATAATTGTTTCATACACACTAGATTGGCAGAAATT
This sequence comes from Bison bison bison, assembly GCF_000754665.1. NCBI lineage: Eukaryota > Metazoa > Chordata > Mammalia > Artiodactyla > Bovidae > Bison > Bison bison. The sequence continues at coordinate 5,535,103 of NW_011494852.1, read as the reverse complement.
AAGAAGTATGACAGTATCAAGCGTTTACAACTATTTAAGGCAGAAGTATTATATACTTCATTATTCACAATAGCAAAAAAATGGAAATGACCCAAATGTCTGTCAGCTGAATGGATGAATAAAACTGATATATCCTTATAATGGAATATTAGTCAGCAATTAAAAAAGAATGAAGTTGTGATACATACAACATGGATGAACCTTGAAAATATGCTAAATGAAAGAAGCCAGACACAAAGACTATTTATATGATTCCCTTTAAATGAAATGTCCACAATAGACAAATCCATGGAGAAAGAAAGTGTATTAGTGGTTGCCCAGCCCTGGGGTGGGGGCTGGGAGGTGAGGGTGGATAGAAAAGTGAAAATGGGGGAGTTGAAAATGGCTGCTAATCGATATGGGGTTTCTTATTGAAGTGATAAAAATGTTATAAAATTTGATTGTGATGATTGTTGCACACACAACTCTGTGAATATAGTAAAAGCTGTTGAGTTGCATGTATGCTAAATGGATGAACTGTAGGTGTATGAATTATACATGAGTAGATCTGTTTCTTTTAAGAGTTCTATACCTTACTGACATTGGTATCAATTGGCGTAACCACTTTGGAAAAATATTTAGAAATTATTTCCAAACTTATATACACTTTGGAAATAGCAGGGTTCCTTTTAAAATTTCAGGTCCAAAGCCACACCCCAGACCAATTAAATCAATGAATACAGGACACTGATATTATTTTTTTGAAGGTTCCTTAGGTTCAAATAAATGTTCTGACATGTTTGGTGGCTACTGTAATATGATATTATCTGAGAATTTATATTTTAAATTTAACTGTTATTGTCAATATGAATATGTTTGGATTTATTTCTCTCCTGTTTTAATGCTTTAGGTTAACTCTGTTTTTTTTTTTTTTGAGTGTGTGGCATGCAAGGTCTTAGTTTTCCAGCAGGGATTAAACCTGTGCCTTCTACAGTGAGAGCACAGAGTTTTAACCACTGAACTACCAGGGAATTCCCTTGGCTTACTCTCTTGATCTTCTTTGATTCCTTTTAAAATCTTTCCTTAATTGGGATGGGTAGAGTTATTTTTTTTAGGTCCATTTCCTCCCTTGTTTAGTTTGGAAGACATATACCATTTATATGCTCTTACTGGTTATCTTTAATTTTTTTATCACATGCACTTTATTCATTTTAATGCAGTGCAGTTTTGTAGTTTTCAGTAATTGTAATATTTGAAAAATTTTACATTTTAATGGAAATTAAATATTTTACTAGATATTAACTGTTTTAATTAATAGTAAAACATAGTTATTCTTTCCACATATAATATTTGGTTTGAATACTGCTTTGCAGAGGTCTTGTGATAAACTATATGCCTCACTCTCATACCTAGGATTTCAGGGGCAACAATTAAAAACCACAGATATAAAGGATTGTTCAGTTCAGTTCAGTTGCTCAGTTGTGTCCGACTCTTTGCGACCCCATGAACCACAGCATGCCAGGCCTCCCTGTCCATCACCAATTCCTGGAGTTTACCAAAACTCATGTCCATCAAGTCGGTGATGCTATGCAACCATCTCATCCTCTGTCGTTCCCTTCTCCTTACACCTTCAATCTTTCCCAGTATCAGGGTCTTTTCAAATGAGTCAGCTCTTCACATGAAGTGGCCAAAATATTGGAGTTTCAGCTTCAACATCAGTCCTTCCAATGAACACCCAGGACTGATTTCCTTTAGCGCTCAGCTTTCTTTACGTCCAACTCTCACATCCATACATGACCACTGGAAAAACCATAGCCTTGACTAAACAGACCTTTGTTGACAAAGTAATGTCTCTGCTTTTTAATATGCTGTCTAGGTTGGTCATAACTTTCCTTCCAAGAAGTAAGTGTCTTTTAATTTCACGAGTGCAGTCACCATCAGCAGTGATTTTGGAGCCAAAAAAAATAAAGTCAGCCACTGTTTCCCCATCTGATTGCCATGAAGTGATGGGACCAGATGCCATGATCTTCGTTTTCTGAATGTTGAGCTTTAAGCCAACTTTTTCACTCTCCTCTTTCATGTTCATCAAGAGGGTCTTTACTTCTTCTTCACTTTCTGCCATAAGGGTGGTATCATCTGCGTATCTGAGGTTATTCATATTTCTCCCAGCAATCTTGATTCCAGCTTGTGCTTCAACTAGCCCAGCATTTCTCGTGATGTACTCTGCATATAAGTTAAATAAGCAGGGTGACAATATACATCCTTGACGTACTCCTTTTCCTATTTGGAACCAGTCTGTTGTTCCATGTCCAGTTCTAACTGTTGCGTCCTGACCTGCATACAGATTTCTCAAGAGGCAGATCAGGTGGTCTGGTATTTCCATCTCTTTCAGAATTTTCCACAGTTTGTGGTGATCCACACAGTCAAAGGCTTTGGCAAAGTTAGTAAAGCAGAAATAGATGTTTTTCTGGAACTCTTGCTTTTTTGATGATCCAACAAATGTTGGCAATTTGATCTCTGGTTCCTCTGCCTTTTCTAAATCCATCTTGAACATCTGGAAGTTAACTGTTCACATATTGTTGAAGCCTGGCTTGGAGAATTTTGAGTATTACTTTACTAGCATGTGAAATGAGTGCAATTGTGCGGTAGCTGGAGCATTCTTTGGCATTGCCTTTCTTTGGGATTGGAATGAAAACTGACCTTTTCCAGTCCTGTGGCCACTGCTGAGTTTTCCAAATTTGCTGGCATATTGAGTGCAGCACTTTAAAAGCATCATCTTTTAGGATTTTAAATAGCTCAACTGGAATTCCATCACCTCCACTGGCTTTGTTTTTAGTGATACTTCCTAAGGCTCACTTGACTTCACATTCCAGGATGTGTGGCTCTAAGTGAGTGATCACACCATCGTGATTATCTGGGTCATGAAGATCTTTTTTGTATAGTTCTTCTGTGTATTCTTGCCACCTCTTCTTAATATCTTCTGCTTCTGTTAGGTCCATACCATTTCTGTCCTTTATTGAGCCCATCTTTGCATGAAATGTTCCCTTGGTATCTCTAATTTTCTTGAAGAGATCTCTAGTCTTTCCCATTCTGTTGTTTTCCTCTATTTCTTTGGATTGATCGCTGAGGATGGCTTTCTTATCTCTCCTTTCTATTCTTTGGAACTCAGCATTCAAATGGATACATCTTTCCTTTTCTCCTTTGCTTTTCACTTCTCTTCTTTTCACAGCTATTTGTAAGGCCTCCCCAGACAGCCATTTTGCTTTTTTGCATTTCTTTTTCTTGAGGATGGTCTTGATCCCTGTCTCCTGTATAATGTCACGAACCTCTGTCCATAGTTCATCAGGCACTCTTGTGTATCAGATCTAGTTCCTTAAATCTATTTCTCACTTCTACTGTATAATCATAAGGGATTTGATTTAGGTCATACCTGAATGGTAGTGGTTTTCCCCAGTTTCTTCAATTTCAGTCTGAATTTGGCAATAAGGAGTTCATGATGTGAGCCACAGTCAGCTCCTAGTCTTGTTTTTGCTGACTGTATAGAGCTTCTCCATCTTTGGCTGCAAAGAATATAGTCAGTCTGATTTCAGTGTTGACCATCTGGTGATGTCCATGTGTAGAGTCTTCTCTTGTGTTGTTGGAAGAGGGTGTTTGCTATCTACCTTGAAATGAATTGGTGGCTGCTGTGGCAGTGAGTAGAGATTTATAAAAAGATGTGAAATTGACATGTCTATGTCAAATACACATTTCATTTTCACAAAATTCTTATCAGGATTGTACCAGCAGTGTGTGACTGTACTCTTTTTCTACACTTTGATGAACATTGGATAATCATTACATTAAAATACGTGTCAATTTGTAGATAAAAATTTGAATGACATGAGTTTAAATATTTTAGGAGTATTTCTGTCTATTTTGGTCATTTAATCATTACTATTATTGTTTGTGTCACTTAAAAAACACATCCTTAAGAAAGGTGACAATATCTCCCTTCTCCCAGGACAATAAAGAATGTTAGAATACTTTCATTTTGATTAATCTTTCCAATCTGATATGTTATTTTTGACTAATATTTTAATTGTTTCCTTTAACCCCCCACAGTGGGCATTAATTTTGTTTTATAGTGGTAGTATTTGGTTGTAGATTTATTTGCATGATTATCTTTTTATTTGCACACTGTTCCTCTTCCATCATACCTTCCTATTGGGATTGAAATACATTAGGCAAGACCAATTATTAGTAAATACTCTTCATTTTATATTTTTTGCTTCACCTTTATTTTTACCTGATGATTTAAGTGGGTATAGAATTCTATGCTGACAATTATTTTTTTCTCAGTGCTCTGAAGATATTATTCCACTGTCTTCTGGCTTCTGTTGTTGCTCTTGAGAAGTCTGCCATCTGTCTCATTGTTGTTCCTTTTGTAAGTAATCTGTATTTTCTCTGTTTTAAGATATTTTCTTAAGATCTTAATATAATTGATTATATTGTTTTCTTTATTTCTAGAACTTTGTTATTTTCCCTCTCCTTTAGATGTTTTCATTTCTTCTATATTTCCTCTCGTTTTGATTTTATATTTTCATATATTTCAAGCATTTATATTACATGTATCATTCAGTAATTACAGTTCCTGGGAAACCAGTCTAATTCTTCAGTTTCTTGCAAGCATGGGGGCTCTTGTGTAATGATAAATTATCCATAGCACTTTTTCTTCATTTGATAGAGATTCTAGGGCAAGATAAAAATGTTCCTTGTCATTTTCCTTTGAGGTCAGATGGATCTTTTTCCTTTCTCTTTTTCCTTTCCTTTCTCTGTAGGCCTTGGACAGTTCTGATTTTGTGAAGAGAAGCAGTGCCAATCCTTGACCTTTTTGTCTCTTGGGTTTTTTCTATACCGTTAAGATACAGACATTTAGGCAAGTGAAGTCAGCAAATGTCCCAAGGGTAGCTGTGACTTCAGAGCTAACCTCTGGCTTCTGATGATCTCTTCATTTTGCCCCCTTTGGATCTGCTTTACTTTTTTTTTTTTTTCTTTTTTGAGGACTTCCCTGGTGGCTCAGACGGTAAAGCATCTGTCTACAATGCGGGAGACCTGGGTTTGATCCCTGTGCCTTATGACAGAGGAGCCTGGTAGGCTACAGTCCATGGGGTCGCAAAGAGTTGGACACGACTGAGTGACTTCACTTTCACTTTACTTTTTTTTAACTGTGGAATACTTGTAAAAGGAATACTTGTAATACTTTGTCATATATTACCTAGCATTTCTTGGTGTTTTGGGGAAATCTGACCACTGTTCATCTACTTGCAGTATTGAATCCTTCTACCTTTGAACATACTATATCTACTTTTCTTTTTATGTCCTCTATAAAGTTTCATTGCCTTTTTAAAAGATCTTGCACATTTTTTGGTAAGTAATTTCCTTAGTACTTCATAAATTTTGTTCATATTATAAATAGGAATATTTTGTTCTGTGAAAAAATTCATAGATATAAATACACATACATACATAGAGTGAAATATTCATCTCTGTAAATTGATAATAACCTTACAGAAGTATCTAATAGTTTTTCAGTGGATCATTTTGGATTTCTAGGTTGATAATTTGCTCTCCGCATATAATGTATGATCCTTTTATTTTCTATATGTACCATTAAAAGAAAACTAATCAGTAGAAGGAGCTGAGTATTTGAGTATATCACATTTTGAAAACAGTTAGTTTTGTTTTTCAAACTAATTGGGGGTGCTTCTAATGTTTAATTTAAAAATTTTCTATTAAATATGTAGGTTTCTGGTTAATACCCTTAATTAGGTTAAGGAAGAGCCATTGGTCTTAGAGTCTTAAAATACATTTTCTGATGTTGAGCTATTTCTGTGTTTGTAGGATAAACCTTATTTGATAATGATGTATTAGTCCTTAAATACACAGCTAGATTCTCTGTTGCTAATATTTTACTTTTAAAAATTTACCTATGTTTGTTTGTGAAATTGGATTGGTTTTCCTGAGCTTTCTTTGTCCAGTTTTGTTACCTGAGTTCATTTAATTTTGTAAAATGACTTGGATGGATTTCTATATTTTTATATGTTCAAGAACAGTTATATATGATCTTGCCAATAATACTGTCAGTCATCAGTATCTATTGCCTTTTAGGAGCATAGACATTGAACTCAAATTTTAAATTCTAATGTGGTTATTGATATATATTCAGATTTTCTATCTTCATGGGTCATTTTAAAAATTATTTTCATCCATTTCAGCATTTTTTAATTTACTGTTTAGTTATATATAGTTTTTTTTGTCATAAGCACTTTTTAATTCCTTTGGATTTGGGGGATTTAAGGTCTTTTCTTTTCCAGTGTTTTGGCTTTGTGCCCAATCTGATTTTTTTCCTACATGTCAAAGTTCTGTATCATGTATTGGTGTTTGCAAATAATTAACTTGTAGTTTGCTAGCCATTTCTATTCTTTCTGCATTCTAGTTTACTTGTTTATTGATTTTTAGATAGCTAATTGTTTTATTTCTCTCTCTCCTTCTTGAGTTGAACCTTAATTCTCTTGTTTTTAGTTATTTCTTATTTTCTAATAAATGGAGTTAAGGCTATAAGTTTTCTGTGGTACATTAGCTGAATCTCATGGGATTTCCCACAAGGTTGCTCTTGGTATTTAGTTTTAAATTGTGGGTTTTACTTTTCTGTCATTTTCCTTTTATGATAATCATTATATGGAAGTATCTTAATTACATTATATATTTTTTGCATGCTTTTGTAATTTCTAATTTTGTTGTAATGTGTTAACATGTCATCAGTTTTACCCATCTACCCATCTTATGTTCCAGTCTTCTCTGTCTTTATTTCTTGTCTGTTTATATTAGGTCCTAAAAGGGGGTAAGATACTGTTTCCTTCTACTTACACAACACTTTTGATCCTAGATGTGTGGATTTTCCCATACCAAACAATTCTCTAGTTCTTGGTGGACACCAACTGGGTATTCTAAAGTTTAACTCAGTTCTGACACTGACTCCCCAGAGTAGTACAGACACCACAAGTTAAGGACTCAGTCCAATAAGATTGACCACCACTTCAGATGACAATTCCAAGTTCCAAGTTGTCACAGGTACTTCTGACTGACTGGCTGTAAATCAGGGTTTCTCAGTGGCTATAAATCTCAGGTTCAATAATTTGCTAGAATGGTTCACAGATCTTAGAGAAACATTGACACTTAACAGTTTATTATAAAGGATACAACTCAGGAGCAGCTAAATGAAAGAAATGCGTAGTTTTTACTGTTTATGCTGGAATCAGCCTATCAATAATCAATACTGTGGCCAGACCAGCCCTTGTAGTTCTTATGATGATTGCAAGTATGTATCAGTAGTATGTATCAGGAAAACTTTAAGAAAATAGAAGTTTATTTACTTACAGGACCTGGAAATTACACAGCACATCTGAGGCCATACAGTGAGGTTATTAGGGAAGGGAGAATGCAGGAGAGAGAAAGAGAGCCAGCACACAGGCCTGTGTGAGCCTGGGGTTCTGCTTTAACTGGGATTGAGGATTTCACAGGCCCACTCATTAGTGAATTTAAAACGTGGAATTGGGAGTCTAAAGCGTGGGAAGATAAAAAACAAGTGGCCCAGTTTACTGAAATCAACTAAGGTCTCTAAAACAAAGGAGCTCACTGTGGGGATGCAGCCTGCCTCAGCCTGCCTCTACCTAGTTGTGTGGCTGGCAGCGTGTTTATTGGTGCAGACATGCTTGAAATGAATGCTTTGACAATCAAAGTTTAACTCATACTCTTGCATTACAGAAAAGAAAAAAAAAAACACAAAAAACACACCAACTGTAAGGCTTATACCATAGGAAGGTATGGAGAAGAGTTGCAGAGCTTCCATACCCTCTCCAGGTATACCACTCTTTTAACACTTCAGTGTATTCACTGACTGAGAAGCTCTCTGAATCCCTTCTGTTAGGACTTTTCATGAAGGTTTCATTACATAGGCATGACTGATGAACTCACTGGTCATTTGTAATTAATTCAACTTCCAGGGGATCTTCCTGACCCAGGGATGGAGCCCACATCTCCTGCATTGGCAGGGGGTCTTTCCACTGGGAAGTGTGGCATGAAACAGACTGTGTGTGAGAAGATGGAGTGAGAGGAAAAAGATGACTAAAATGGTGTAGTATAGAATAAAATAGAAAACAGAATAGGCATTGTTTTATAAAACCAAATATATATCAGGTTCTGATGTGAAAGGTAAGTAGTACACAATGTTTGGAAAACACTGAGGTTATTTCCTATGGATATTATTTCCATATATATTTTTTCATATACAGTCTTTTCTACTATGGAAGTTCTTTTGAAATGACAACAGAAATTTTCCTCTTACCTTTCAGACTTGCCCTCAAGGGGGGCAAACAAGCTCTTATCTCCAAAAAAAGACATTTATGAAACAGGATTATCCCAATGGGAAATGAGTGCCAGACTTGAAAACTGTGATCTTGAGAACTCTAGTTCCAGAGATTATTTGGAAGTCAAAGGCACATTGGAAAAGCAACAAGAAAATCAGGCATATTTTAGTCAAGGAATGATCATATATGACAACATGTCTATTTTCAACCAGCATGCTTATTTATCTCAACATCCCAGGTGTCATTCTACTGAGAAACCCTATAAATGTAAGGAATGTGGGAAGGCCTTTAGACGAGCCTCACACCTAACTCAACATCAGAGTATTCATACTGGTGAAAAACCCTATGAATGTAAGCAATGTGGGAAGGCCTTTAGTCGTGATTCACAGCTCAGTCTTCATCAGAGACTTCATACTGGTGAGAAACCCTATGCATGCAAGGAATGTGGGAAGGCCTTTACTCAGAGCTCCCAACTTATTTTACATCATAGAATTCATACTGGTGAAAAACCATATAAATGCGAAGAATGTGGGAAAGCCTTTATTCGAAGCTCACAACTCACCCGACATCAAAAAGTCCATACTGGGGAGAAACCTTATGAATGTAAAGAATGTGGGAAGGCCTTTACTCAGAACTCACAACTTACCCTGCACCAGAGACTTCATACTGGTGAGAAACTCTATGAATGTAAAGAATGTAGGAAGGTCTTTACACAACTCTCACAACTTATTCTTCATAAGAGAATTCATACTGGTGAAAAACCCTATGAATGTAAGGAATGTGGCAAAGCTTTTATTTGTGGCTCACAGCTTTCTCAACATCAGAAAATACATAATGGGGAAAAGCCATATGAATGTCAGGAGTGTGGAAAGGCCTTTATTCGTGGCTCATTACTTATGCAACATCAGAGGATTCATACTGGTGAAAAACCCTATAAATGTGAAGAATGTGGGAAGGCCTTTATCCGTGGCTCACAACTTACTCAACACCAGAGAATTCATACCAATGAGAAGCCCTATGAATGTAAGGAATGTGGAAAGACCTTTAGTCATGGCTCACAACTTACTCAACATCAGAGAATTCATACTGGTGAGAAACCCTATCAGTGTAAGGAATGTGGAAAGGCCTTTAATCGTGGCTCCCTCCTTACCCGACATCAAAGGATTCACACTGGTGAAAAACCCTATGAGTGTAAGGAATGTGGAAAGACCTTTAGTCGTGGCTCAGAACTTACTCAGCATGAGAGAATTCACACTGGTGAGAAACCCTATGAGTGTAAGGAATGTGGGAAGTCTTTTATTCGTGGCTCACAGCTTACACAACATCAGAGAATTCATACTGGTGAGAAGCCCTATGAATGTAAAGAATGTAGAATGGCCTTTACGCAGAGTTCACATCTTTCTCAGCATCAGAGACTTCATACTGGTGAGAAACCCTATGTATGTAATGAATGTGGGAAGGCCTTTGCTCGTGGCTTACTACTTATACAGCACCAGAGAATTCATACAGGTGAGAAACCATATCAATGCAAGGAATGTGGGAAGGCCTTCATTCGTGGTTCACAACTTACTCAACATCAACGAATTCACACTGGAGAAAAACCCTATGGATGCAAGGAATGTGGGAAGGCCTTTAGTCACGGTTCTCAGCTTACTCTACATCAGAGAATCCATACTGGTGAGAAACCCTATGAATGCAAAGAGTGTAGAAAAGCCTTTACTCAAAGCTCACATCTTTCTCGACATCAGAGAGTTCATACTGGTGAGAAACCATATCAGTGTCGGGAATGTGGGAAGGCCTTTACTCGTGGTTCACAACTAACTCAACATCAAAGAATTCATATCAGTGAGAAATCTTTTGCATATAAGGAATGTGGGATAGACTTCAGTCATGACTCACAAGTTTATATATGAATTACCTGATGCTTGTAATTAATATAGAGAGCCTTCTCTGGTCATTAATTCATTATTATCAAAGAATTCTTAAAATGTGAACATGTAAACACATGTGCTTCATAAAGTTCAGAATCAGTGAATTTGTATGGGGGAAAGATAATGCTAATGTAATCCATGTAGAAAAACCTGTCATTACTGGAAACCTACTCAAATTTAACAAATTATAATAGACAATAATTCTGTTCTGTAAATATAGGAAGACTTTTAGCCATAGACATATGTCTTTTTCAAAATTATCTGACTCTTTCAGTTGCTTTCCTTTGTGACGTTTAACATGATAATTAACTGCTGCTTTGGTTTACTCAGTTATCAGATAGACCTAAGAAGAATACCTTCCTTATAAGATTCTCAGAAGTATTATATAAGTTATTAAATGTAAGGTTCTTAGACCAGTGCCTTCAACATAGCATTTTACAAATATTAGCTATTAGAGAATTTGCACGAGAAGACATTTATGAGTATAATGAATATTGAGAAATCTTTCACTAGCCCTGAACCTTGATTATTTGAGAGGAGGGCACTGTATGCTGTAATGAATATGAGAATGCTTTCATTCACATCTTGTCCCATATGCTGTAAGAGGAAATTCATAATGAGAAAAAGAACCCTGTAGATTTAATCAGTGAATTGTTGAAGAGATTTGAATTGTAACAAAGTCCAAAAGCTCTTATTTTCTGCCATCTCTGACCACTAGGTACGAGTGTTACTTAGAAAGGAAAAAAAAAAAGGATAGCCAAAATAAATCTTTCTACGAAGAAATTTTTAAAAATTTGAATGCACAGCTTTTGAGTTAAACTAAAAAAACTGATATTATAGGCTATTTTGCAATTAAAAATGATGTGAATCTGTATCAGAGACTATTTCCCTACCCCAAATTCATTCTTTTTTCTTCAGTAATAGAGTTCTTGGCTGAAAAACTTTCTCAGCCTCCCTTGAAGATCTATAAGCTGGAAGAAGTGTTTGTATGAATAGAACATTTAAGAAATAATTTCCTTTTTTGCACTTTTTTGTTTCACTGCCTACAATGTGGATATTTAAATCTGCAGCTCTGGCAATTCTGTAGGAACTTTGAGAATGGTATCTGAGTATTAAGGATGATGGAACAGGATTACAGAACATGTCTCCACTTACGTTGATTTTATGGAACAGCCATACCATTTTGGGTCTGCCTGCCTTCTGTATTTCTTTATATAAAATTAAACTTGTTTGTTGATGCTGTTGTCATTTTGTTATTGACACTAAAAATTACAATGGATATAAAAGTTTGTACCTGAAAGTGCAATGCTGTGGGTAAAAGAAATCTCAAATATGGCATTAACTTAGGGTGATGGGGAATGAGGATATATGCTCAATTCTGGCTAGAGAACTGAAATGAACAGTCATCTTACAAGAAAGGTCTTGTACCAATTAAGGCTTTAATGTTAGAAGAAATGGTAGAAATGACTCAGAGTGTGTGTGTTGAATGTTTTTTGCTGCTTTCTTTCAGTAATATCCTGTGAAAGACATAAACTTAGTGTAGAATTAGCTAGAGAGAGCCTTCTAGCAGAGATTGAAAGCAATATTGCTTTATTAAGAGATGCTGTCTCAGGGCTGCAGGTGCTCAATCCAGTTTAATGGTACCTTCTTAATTTTGGAACTTGTGGGATTCAAAATAACAAAATTGATTCTCTACTCCTAACTGAAGCCACTTTAGAGTGGTCTTCAATAGCAGTCTGAACAAAAAAAATGAGACCATTGCCCCATCCATGGAAAGACACTGAGTCTCCTTCAAAGACTTTAAAGTATTTTCCCCACCCAAGCCTGTCATTTTAAAACTAGTCATATTTACTACGTTCCAGCTACTATCTTAGGTGTTAGGATATATTAATGAGAATTCTAGCAGAAGGAGATGGAATAATAAATTGTAGAGTATGTTAGAACATAAATGGTATTGGGGGGGTCTTTAAAAAGGAGTTGGGAGGAATATGATAATATTTGTTGCTGTATGAAATAGAATGACCAGAGTAGACCATGGAGAAGGAAAGATCTGAGTCAAGATTTGAAGGTGTGAGGGAGTAAGTCTGGTTATCTAAGGGAAGAGCATACTAGACAGAAAAAGTTAGAGCAAAGGCCTCACAGTGGAACTCTGCTGGTGTATTTGAGGAATATGGGGAAAGTTATAGTAGAGGTCTGTGTAAAGGGATGATTAATAGAGGAGGTCAGGTAACAGGGCCATATCTTGTAAGTCACTGTAAGCATTTTGGATTTTATTCTGAGGGAAATGGACAGTCCTTGGAGAGTTTTGAATGGAGGACATAATTTGTCATGTTGCTTTTGTGTTAAAAAAATAAAAACTGGGTACAAGACTATGGTATTAATTCAGATAAATGATGGTGGCTCAGACCAGGGTGATAACAATGGTGAGAAGTGATTGGATTATAGATACATGTTAAATATGATGGAGCAGGCAAAATCTGTTTAGGGAAAGGATGTCAGTTGTGAGAGGAAGAGAAAAGCCCAAGGTGACATTACCTCAAAGGTTTTAGTTCCAAGCAACTGGCAAGATATGTTCCCATCTGCTGAGATGCGGAAAGCTACAGTTCCATCAGTTTTATTGAGTAACCACTTGGATATTCTAGCTTGTACTAGTCTAGAGATGATATTAATTTAGTAGTCATTGCCTATGTATATTTAAATTAAGGAGGCAGGCTAAGATTATTAAGGACCTACATGTAAATGCAAAGACTGATCCACAGTGTGTTCCAACATTAAAGAGTTCATGGGTAAAAGCACAGACCAGTAAAAAATGCTAAGGAAGACCAGTGAGATGGAAGGAAAACCGAGACTGACATTACAGAAGCCAAATGAAAGTGAGTCAAAGAAAGGATAATCAGAGATACAGATACCTTTGGCAAGTTACATAATTGTGTAAGGCTTGAGAATTGACTATTGGATTTAGATGTTACTGTTGACCTTGAAAAGAGCAGGGTTATTTCTGATGTCTCTGTTTTGGAGTGAAATGAAAGCCTGATAAGAGAATAGAAATTGGAGACAGTATAGAGATAACTGTTTGGAGGTGTTGTGCTGCAAAAGAAAACAAATAATAATTAGTTAATAATTAGTGTAGCAGTAGGAATGGGAGTGTTTTGTTTTCAGGATGGGAAAGTAATAGCAATTTTGTATGCTGATTGGAATAATCCAGTAAGGGACAAGGATGGATGATTTAAGACAAAGAAGAAAGACTTACTGGAGCAAAGACCTTGTGTAGGTAAGAGGGAATAAGATTAGAGGATGGGAGGATTAATTTAGGTGATACCATGGGAGACTTATTCCTGGCAATAAAATGGCAGAATATCGAGTGCAGATGCTGGGAAGTGAGTAATGATGTAGAAGTCTTCAGAAGTGTTCTTCTGCTCCCTTCAGTGCATTCATGAAGTGGTAAGCAAGGTTAGCTGGAAGTATGAGAGATAAGTTTGGGGTTTAAAAGAAGAGAGATATGAAATAGTCACTAAAATGAGATACTTAATGTACTGTATAATTAGGAACATTAAAAGGCAAACAGGCTAGTAAAAAGAATCATAAAGTTTAAAACTATGTTAACACAAGACCTTTGGAATTGCCATTCAGTTCAGTTCAGTTCAGTTGCTCATTCGTGTCTGACTCTTTTCAACCCCATGAATCGCAGCACGCCAGGCCTCCCTGTCCATCACAAACTCCCGGAGTTCATGTCCATCGAGTCGCATCTCATCCTCTGTCGTCCCCTTTTCCTCCTGCCCAATTCCCAGCATCAGAGTCTTTTCCAATGGGTCAACTCTTCACATGAGGTGGTAATTGCCATTAAACAGTAGCAAATAGTTTGAAAGGTTCCTGTTTTTGAGGAAATTGTTCTAATTAAACCCAGTTGTAGCCTGCCGCAGTCTGATTCAAACCCCTCAAACAGTCCTCATACTATGATACAAACCCATCAGGAAATTATCCATTTATGTAAATTCTCCATAGGAAACTATGTAAGAAAAAAATATATACATCTATACCGCATGTGGTCTTTCTTCATTTGCTTTTCAAAATAAACTATTACATATATATATATTTTAATGTGCTTTGCTTTTTCACTTATTTTGGCAGTTGTTCAAATTTTCTGTTGCTGCATTAACAACTGCCCCAAACTTGGCTTAAAAAACAACAATCATTTATTTAACTCACACATCTACAAAAATTTGTCAAGACTTAGCAGTGATGTCTCAAGTGGAGTAACTTGAAAGCTGGGAGTCATCTGATGGCTAAAGGCTAGAATCACCAAAAGACTCACTCACATGCCTGGCATTTGATTCTGGTTGTCCGCTGAACCGCAGAATAGTTGGCCACAGTAACTACATATGATGTCTCTATGTGGCCGCCTAACCTGTGACTTGAGTTCCAAGAGTCTATCCCAAAGAAGGTGGAAGTGCATACAATTACTATTATCTAGCCTCAGAAATCACATAACATCATTGTATCATACTCCCTTGGTTGAGGCAGTTTTAACTCAATGAAGTATCATAAAGTAAAAAGAGCTTGTAGGATAAGATACATTGTGCTATATGTGGAAAATACAATATGCCACAAAGATGCTTCCATACTTAACTTTGGAAGTCACATAATCTCACTTCTGCCATTCTCCATTGCTTTAAGCAGTTACTTTTTTTTTTTTTTTTAATTCCTTAAAAAAAAAAATGGCTGCACCAGGTCTTAATTGTGGCACATGAGATCTTTAGTTGCGGTATGTGGGATCTAGTTGCCTGACCAGGGATCAAACCCAGGCCCCCTGCACTGGGAGCTTGGAGTCTTACCCAATGAACCACTAAGGGAAGTCCCTCAAAAAAATTTCTGAAGCACTCATTTTTTATTATTTAAATATAATTGATATACTTTTATTAAATTTCAGGTATATTACATAATGATTTTGTATTTGCTAAATGATCACCATGATAAATCTAGTAACATCTGTCCCCATACAATGTTATTACAGTATTATTGACAGTATTCCTTATGATGTGTATTGTATTCCCATGGCTTATTTATTTTATAACTGGAGATTTGTATCTCTTTATCCCCTTCACCTATCCCCTGCCCCAAATACCCATTCTTCCCTTTGGCAGCCACCCATTTGTTTTCTATGAGTGTTTTCCTTTGGCAGCCACCCATTTGTTTT
>NW_011494852.1:5517105-5519240 GCF_000754665.1 Bison bison bison | reverse complement strand
ATATATATATATATATATATACACCCCCCCACACACACACACACATACCACATATTCTTTATCCATTCATCTATTACTAGACACTTAGGTTGCCTCCACATCTTGGCTTGTAAATAATGCTGCAGTGAACATTGGGGAGCATATATCTTTTTGAATTAGTGGTTTTTTCTTTGGGTAAATACCCAGAAGTGAAATTTCTAGGCCATATGGCAGTTCTATTTTTAATTTTTGGAGGACCTCCCATAATATTTTCCATAGTAGCTTCATCAATTTACAATCCCGTCAACAATGTGCAAGTGTCCCCTTTCCTCCACATTTTTGCTAAAACTTGCCATTTGTTATCTTTTTTAATGACAGCTATTCTGACAGGTGTAAGGTGGTATCTCATTGCAATATTAATTTGCATTTCCCTTATTAGTGATGTTGAGCATCTTTTCATATGTCTGCTGGCTATCTGTATGTCTTCTTTGGAAAAATGTCTCTTTGTCCATTTTTTAATTAGGTTGATTTTTTTTTTTTGATATTGAGTTGTATGGGTTCCCTGTATATTTTGGATTTTTACCCCTTATTGGAGATATCATTTGCAAATATTTTCTTGCATCAGTAGTCTGCCTTTTTGTTGATAGTTTTTACTTTCACTGTGCAAAAGCTTTTGAGTTGAATGTAGTGGCATTTGTTTTATTTTGCCCTTTGTTTCCCTTGCATGAGGAGACAGATCAGAAAAAGTATTGCTAAGACCAGTGTGAGAGATTGTACCAGGCAGATACATCTTAATGGGATGGTGTCATGTTTTAAGAAAGCATATAAGATGGGATATATTTTAGTAGCATTCTTGGAAAATATATTTTGTCCAGGAGATTCAGATATGAAGAGTTTCTTTGTGTTTATGGTGGTATATTATTATTATAGCTGTATATTATTATTTTGTTGGTGCACTTTGGCAGAATTCCAAAATTCTCATTTTCTTCCTGGGAACCTGGCTACCAAGCCCTGTACCAAATTTTCCATTCTCCCCTACCAGTTATGGTCCTGTGACTAAGTGAAATGTCATCAGAAGTGATACACAGTTCCCCTCTCATTTGCTCAAAGAGTAATTTCCATGAGTATAGAAATAAATCCAAATGCATCATTAATTCCAGTTAAGATAAATATTTAATGTGGCTATTAAAGGATATATTTTACTTCTGGTTCTGGACCAAGATGGAGTATAAAGAATTGTTAAACTATGGTAGAAAAGTAACTATAAGATATAAAAACACTGTTGTTTTAGTTGCTAAGTTGTGTCCAACTCTTTTGCAACCCCATGGACTGTAGCCCACCAGGCTTCTCTGACCATGAGATTTCCCAGGCAAGAATACTAGAGTTGGTTGCCAATTCCTTCTCCAGGGTATCTTCCGGACCCAGGAATTGAACCCACGTCTCTAGCATCTCTTGTATTACTAAGCAGATTCTTTACCACTGAGGCAAGGGAAGCCCAAAAGAACTCTGAAGAATACCTAGAGGCTGAGGGAGAATATCAAAGGAAAGATAAATTTTGAAGGTGAGTCCCATCTTTTAACTCTGGGGTTCAGTTCAAATTTCACAGAAGGTGTGGTTTCAGCCCCACTGGATGGTGGAGAATTTTGGTGGGTTTCCAGGGCCAGAGCTGATCTATAGTCACTGAGCAAGCAGGAGACAAACCTTTGGGACACAATTGAATTGCAGCTGGTAGAGCTGAGGTGCGGGTACACGGTTTAGAAAAAGAGTGCATTGAAAGGGACATGGGAAATTGCCAGGGCATAAGTGACTGACAGCTGATGTGTGGGCACCTAAAGCTGCTGTAGCCCAAGGACTACGGTTCACATTATGTACATCAGGAAGGAAGTTTGTTGGCTTTGGTTGGGCTGTAGAGTTGCCAGTCACAATGGAATGAAACTATTAGAAATAACAGTAGCGGTAGGAAAGAGGGAAATCCACAAAAAATGTGGAAATTGAACGTACTCTTAACCAATATATCAGATAAGAAGTCACAAGGGAAATTAGAAAATATCTTGAGACAAATTGAAATAAAAACACAAGACACAAAGACATGGGATGCATCCAAATCAGAGGGGAATTTATAGCTATAACATTTACATTAAAAAAAGAGCTCAAAC
>NW_011494852.1:5516864-5517005 GCF_000754665.1 Bison bison bison | reverse complement strand
ACAAATAGCTGAGAAAAGAAGAGAAGCTACAGGCAAAGGAGAAAAGGAAAGATACCCATCTGAATGCAGAGTTCCAAAGACCAAGAAGAAGAGATAAGAAAGCCTTCTTAAGTGATCAATGCAGAGAAATAGAGAAAAACA
>NW_011494852.1:5514822-5516108 GCF_000754665.1 Bison bison bison | reverse complement strand
AATGATGGGAATACCAGACCACCTGACCTGCCTCCTGAGAAATCTGTATGCAGGTCAAGAAGCCACAGGTAGAACTGGACATGGAACAACGGACTGGTTCCAAATTGGGAAAGGAGTACATCAAGGCTATATATTGTCACCCTGCTTATTGCAGACTTATATGCAGAGTACATCATGCAAAATGCCTGGCTGGATGAAGCAGGAGCTAGAATCAAGATTGCTGGGAGAAATAATCATAAACTCAGATATGCAGATGACACCACCCTTATGGCAGAAAGCTAAGAGGAATGAAAGAGCCTCTTGATGAAAGTGAAAGAGTGAAAAGGCTGGCTTAAAACTCAACATTCAGAAAACTAAGATCATGGCATCCAGTCCCATCACTTCATGGCAAATAGATGGGGAAACAGTGGTAGACTATATTTTGGGGGGCTCCAAAATTACTGCAGATGGTGACTGCAGCCATGAAATTAAAAGATGCATGCTCCTTGGAAGAAAAGTTATGACCAACCTAGATAGCATATTAAAAAGTAGAGACAGTACTTTGCTGACAGAGGTCCGTCTAGTCAAAGCTATGGTTTTTCCAGTAGTCATGTATGGATGTGAGAGTTGGATCATAAAAGAAAGCAGAGGACCAAAGCATGGATGCTTTTGAACTGTGGTGTTGGAGAAGACTCTTGAGAGTCCCTTGGACTGCAAGAAGATCAAACCAGTCAATCCTAAAGAAAATCAGTCCTGAATATTCATTGGAAGAACTGATGCTGAAGCTGAAGCTCCAATACTTTGGCTACCTGATGCAAAGAACTGACTCATTGGAAAAGACCCTGATGCTGGGAAAGATTGAAGGCAGAGGAGAAGGGGATGGCGGAGGATAAGATGGTTGCATGGCATCACCGACTCGATGCACATGAGTTTGAGCAAGCTCCAGGAGTCGGTGATGGACAGGGAAGCCTGGTGTGTTGCAGTCCATGGCGTTGCAAAGAGTCAGACATGACTGAGTGAACTGAAACTGAGAATTCTATATAAAAATAATAATAAACCCAGAAGCTGGTTTTTTGAAAATAACTGCAAAATCAGCAAATCTTTCTCTATGGCTATATATATAGACAGAGATAGAAGACTTAAATCACTAAAATCAGAAGTGAAAGAAATACTATAAACAGTTGTAGACCAACATACTGATAATCTTGATTGTTGGGAAGCCCAGTACAAAATAGCCGGTTGGAGGAAGTCCTTGGGAAAATGGCAAAGGGCCAGAAATACCCTGGCTTGGTGTGCTCGGGCAGAAA
>NW_011494852.1:5510514-5514722 GCF_000754665.1 Bison bison bison | reverse complement strand
TCTTGAGTTTAGTATTGATATTGTGAAAATGAATGCAATTTGGATTTCACATTTCTTAATGTTTGTTCTTATTTCACAAATGGATAATTAAGGAATTATGCGTCATAAAGAAGGAACCTAAGTGAGCTATATTATGGGTATGCTGTCTTTGCTCACACATTTGGGTAGCTTCTGGAATATAGGACTTATTCACGTTTTGCTTCCTAATCTTTCTGTTGTACAGGGCCAGATCTCCTCTTAGCCACTTGATTGTTTTTATGTGAAGCACATCTTACTATCGCCTTATTTTGGTTGCTTTTGTTCACAAGAATTGTTAATATGAGAATGTGTATCCACCTTAATAAAGAAGTTAAAATAAAAAAAATAATAATAATAATAAACCCAGAAGCTGGTTTTTTTAAAATAACTGCAAAATCGGCAAATCTTTCTCTATGACTATATATATAGAGATAGAAGACTTAAATCACTAAAATCAGAAGTGAAAGAAATACTATAAACAGTTGTAGACCAACATACTGATAATCTTGATTGTTGGGAAGCCCAGTACAAAATAGCCGGTTGGAGGAAGTCCTTGCAAAAATGGCGAAGGGCCAGAAATACCCTGGCTTGGTGTGCTTGGGCAGAAAAACATCTCCTGCCTTTGGTTATGCCCGGCGCCAAGATTTAATAATAAATATTAAGGATGTTGCTTGAGAAAACGGGTTATGGGATAAGCACATGGGTCACTTAGAGCGCGCTGTCCTTGAAATATTTTTACTGATTAGGTGTTAACCCTGTACGCGTTCTGCTGGCTGTATACTCTAAGCTCTTTGTTCCTACTTCTATAAAAAGGCTTGACTGCAGAAATAAACTTGTCAGTCCTTGCAAGAGACTGTCCGAGTGTTCTTCTTTCAGGTTCGTGGCTTCCAAGTCCTGGGGAGAAAATCCCCAACAAGTGGCGCCTGAACAGGGACTTGAAAGGAAGGCTGAACAAAGCGACGAGCCCCTGAAGAAAGAGGTAAGCAGGATGGGACAACATAGCAGTAAAATTCCTTTCATTTCTATAATGCATCATTTTTTTGAAACAAAACGGTGTTAATGTTTCAAGAGACCAGTTGAACGACTGCTATCATATTTTACTGGAACAATTCATGGTTCCCAGAAGAGGGGCACTCAATCTAGACATATAGAAAAGGGTTAAAAATAATGTTTTGCAAGCACATTGGCAAGGGTTACATGGTCACTCATACGGGCTATCATAGAACAAATTGAAGGGCATAACGTTAATTTGGAAGTAAAAAACTATTCAATCTTTACATGAATATGAGCATAAGGAACAAGATATGCAAGGTGCTTTGAAATATAAGAATGTTATGCTCAATCAGACACAATCCTTAGAAAAACAACTTAGAGACATATATACAGGATATGTCAAAACTGAAGCCACTTAGAATGGTGGTCATTTCATTCAACGGACAGCCCAAATCTGAGGTTTTTCCTTCTGCTCCACCTGTAACAGCAATTGCTAACTTTGCTCGTACTAATCATTTCACTCCTCCTTGGGAGATGCCTACTTGCGCTTTCGCTTTCCCAATGCAATTTAATCAGCCTGCCCAAGACCAAAATACTTGGGCTAATCTAGATTTTGGCATGTTGTCTAGCTTTAAGAAAGCATGCACTCTGTATGGACCTACTTCTCCTTACTGTATAGAATTTCTCGGAGGATGGGCTGACCATTGGATGCCATATGATTTTTTTCAAATAGCAAAGATAATTCAAAATCCTCAACAATTACTTCAATGGCAAATATGGGTTAAGGATGAGGCCCAACAAATGCTGATTGACCAGCAATCTCATGGTAACCCTGCCAATTTAACCTATGATATACTCACTGGAACAAGAGCCATGGCCGATATGATTGTGCAATTAGCTAATATTACCCCTCAGATGTTACATTTCACTAAAGAATTGCCTGCAAGACATAAGCAAACTCATAAACATAACTCTGATGGTTCATTTGTTAAGATTATTCAAGGACATGAAGAGGAATATTCTCAATTTATAGGAAAATTCAAGGATGCAATTGAGAAATCTAATAAGGATGTGACTTTATAAAATATTATTTTAAAACAACTTGCTTTTGAAAATGCTAATGAGGAATGTCAATCCATGCTTAGACCAATTTAAGAGACTAGCTCTCTTATGGAATATTTGAAAGCTTATAAGGATATCAGATCTAATTCCCATAGAGCAAAATTGGCAACATTAGAAAACTTTAATGTACAGAAAGCTACTAATGCCAAATGTTACAACTGTGGGAAGCCCGGCCATATGAAAAAACAATGTTGCATGCCAACACAGGCTGGAAAAAATAATACTAATAAGAAGAGACCTCCAGGAGTATGTCCAAGATGTAAAAAGGGGTTCCATTGGCTGAATGAATGTCATTCTAAATTTGATAAGGATGGAAACACTTTGAACCCTGATGCACAACAACAAAAAAAACCAGGGAAACTAATAAAGGGGCCATCTTCTAGCCCCACTACAAAAGGAGGACCTAGCATTATGACGCTACAAACAGCTACATCTAAGAGTGCTTGCATTGATGTACCTAGTCTTTATGATATGGAACTAATAGATTTATACAATCCCCACAAAATTCCCACTGGATATTATGGCCCGATTCCACCCGGGACAGTGGGACTGATTTTGGGATGTAATAGCTGCACAATAAGAGGTTTAATGGTATTGACTGGTGTTGTGGATGAAGATTATGAAGGGGAAATACATGTTATAGTAAATGTTGTGAAAATGGGAAATATATACTTACAAAAAGGGGAATGTTTTGCACAATTATTACTTTTGCCAATGAAGGCATCTGATAAAGTTCAGCAGGGAGGCTTTGGCAGTACCAACCTTACTGCTGCACTATCCACCTTATTAAAGAAACATCAGAAACCCATACTTACTTTACACATACGGGGAAGAAATTTCACAGGCATGTTAGATGCTGGAGCTAACATTTCAATCATTAGAGCTGCAGAATAACCCCTTGATTGGGGTAAGATTATGGCTCCTTCTAGACTATTAGGAGTGAATAAAACTGATGCCACACAAACTTTTGTCAATGCATCCTATTTACAAATGTATGGCCCTGATCAAATTGTAGCTTATCTTAAACCATATATTACTAATATCCCTATCAATTTATGGGGATGGGATTTTCTTGAACAAACGAAAGCCACAATTTCTTTAAATGAACCTTCTTAATGGGGGCCATTGAGTTAACACGGCTGCCTTTCGATTGGGAATCTGATACCCCAATATGGACACCTCAGTGGCCCCTAACTAAAGAAAAATTGGCAACTCTTACACAATTAGTAAATGAACAATTACAAAAAGCTCATATAGAACCTTCATTTTCCCCATGGAACTCTCCTATTTTTATAATGAAAAAGAAATCAGGAAAATGGCGAATGTTGATAGATTTAAGAAATGTTAATAATACCATGTTACCTATGGGGCCCTTACAACCCGGATTGCCCTCCCCTTCTATGGTACCAAAAGGATGGTCTATAATTATTATTGACTTACAAGACTACTTTTTTTTACTATACCTCTGCACCCTAAAGATAGAAAACATTTTGCCTTTTCAGTTCCTTCTATAAATCACATGGCTCCTATTAAAAGATTTCAATGGAAGGTGCTACCTCAGGGAATGATGAACTCTTCTACCATTTGCCAATATCTCATATCTGTTTTATTACAACCTATTAGAGATAAATGTCCTACTGTGTTTATAATTCATTACATGGATGATATACTTCTTTCTATGGAATCTGAATGCTATTTGCAACAGTTATACAATGAAGTTACTACTGCTCTTCAAAATCATGGCCTGCTTATTGCGCCAGATAAAATTCAATGGAAAACACCCTTTAATTATTTAAGACATGTTATGGAAGAATCTAAAATCAAACCTCAAAAAACTCAAATTTCTGTACAGTCTCTACACACGCTGAATGATTTTCAAAAATTGCTAGGAGATATTAATTGGCTGCAAGGAGATCCAACCAGTCCATTCTGAAGGAGATCAGCCCTGGGATTTCTTTGGAAGGACTGATGCTAAAGCTGAAACTCCAGTACTTTGGCCACCTCATGTGAAGAGTTGACTCATTGGAAAAGACTGATGCTGGGAGGGATTGGGGGCAGGAGGAGAAGGGGAGATG
>NW_011494852.1:5505384-5510414 GCF_000754665.1 Bison bison bison | reverse complement strand
GGATTGGGGGCAGGAGGAGAAGGGGACGACAGAGGATGAGATGGCTGGATGGCACCACTGACTCGATGGATGTGAATCTGAGTGAACTCCGGGAGTTGGTGATGGACAGGGAGGCCTGGCGTGCTGCGATTCATGGGGTCACAAAGAGTCAGACACGACTGAGCGACTGATCTGATCTGATTAATTGGCTACGGCCATCTGTTGGCATCCCCACCTATGCCTTACAAAATCTATTTAAAATTTTAGAGGGATCCCCTGACCCTAATAGCCCTAGAAAGAAGAACTGGCCTTAATGGAGAAATGCATTCAACAATCTTTTTCAACTCAGCTAGATTATGATCAACCAGTTTCTTTATATATATTCCCCACTGAACATTCGTCCACTGCAATTATAGCTCAGCATAACCCAATAGAATGGGTATATTTACACACTAAACAGTCTAAAAAAATTATATCATATATTGAGAAAATAGGGCAATTAATTATGTCAGGAAGAAGCCATATATACAAACTTTGACTGGATTTGATCCATATGCAATACACGTTCCCTTGACAAAAAAGGAATTGGAAATTGCCTTACAATATAACTTGACCATGCAAATGGTATTAAGTGATTTTCAAAATGTTATCTCATTTCATTTGCCAAAAGGAAAATTATGGGACTTCCTACAGTGTACTAAATTCATTGTAACTAATATCATTACATCCCAACCTATTTCCAATGCACCCACCTATTTCATTGATGGCAACAAGAAAGGCATATAGCAAGGACTGTCGGCCCTGATATCAAAGAGAAATTACCCACTACCTATTCTTCAGTACAAAGAGTTAAATTATATGTTTTATATGCTCTTTTGTCGCTTCAACCATTATCCTTCAACGTATATACTGATTCCAAATACCTTGCTTCCCTTTTTCCTGATTTTGTTACCGCCTTTTTATACAACCTAGATGAAGAATTATATACTCTCTTTTCACAGACTCAAGCTTTAATTCGCTCACGTATGGAACCTTTCTTTATTGCACATATACATGCTCATTCAGGTTTACCTGGCCCTCTAGTTGCAGGAAATAATGCTGTTGACAGGCTCATAGCTCCCATTTTACGTCTGCCAGTGACGAACATGCTAATCTTCATACCAATACTAACAGATTGCACTCTAAATACCATATTCCTCTCACGGAAGCATGGCATATTATTAAAACCTGTGATGTCTGCACCCCTCTGCGCTTATGAACTACAGTTTCAGGAGTTAATCCCCAGGGGCAACAGCCTAACTCCCTTTGGCAATCTGATTTCACTCACTGCTCCTTAGGAAAGTTTTCTTTGCTTTTTGTCTCAGTTGATACATTTTCAGGATTTATCTGGGCAGTACCTGTCTCTTCAGAATCCAGTAAACACGCCATTTCCGCACTCTTACTCACCTTCCCCGTTATGGGGATTCCTTCTGTGTTGAAAACAGACAATGGACCTACATTCACCTCGCATTTGTTTTGTTCATTTTTATCAGAATGGAACATAACACACATTACAGGAATACCCTATAATCCTCAGGGTCAAGCCATTATTGAAAGAGCCCACCGCACCCTAAAAACTCATTTATTAAAACAGAAAGGGGGAATATGGAAGAGGAGATACACTTCTTATCCCATGAACCCTCAGTTACTATTATCTTTAACTCTTTATTCCCTAAATTTATTAAACCTAACAAAAAGTAATTCTGACACTCGTGCAGATAGACATTTTGCAGAAGACAAAAACAGCAAATTAGAAATCAATACACCAATATGGTATAAGCAATTTAATCAGGGGCTGCCAGGAATCTTTGACTCCTAGGCAAGGGTTATAGTCTTGTCATTGCAGATGGAGAGGAAATCTAGTTTCCCCTTCGCCATGTCCATTACTGAGAGGGACCCCAAGACCGGACTCCCTCGGCAAGTGACGAAGCTGACACGAAGGGTCTCGTCAATAACATTGGAGGAGCCAATGAGGAAACGCCATTGTCTGAATCTTTCCAGACATGGGCTCAAGTGAAAAACATGACTCGTCAGGCTGAGCAGACACTGAAGAACACTGGAACTCCTATGATTCCAGATAAGCTGTTTCTGGCAATGTTATCTGTTCTTTCCTGTTCCTCTGGGGTAAATGCAGAATATGTTTATTGGGCATACATACCCAATCCACCACTTCTCTCCATAGTGGATTGGGTAGCTAAAGCCCCTATGATCTTTACTAATGACAGCATGCATTTTCCAAGTCCCTGGTCCACAAAGCAACCAATTCATGAAGAAGATGAGGGAAAGCCAATCAACATTTCCGTGGGATTCAAAACCCTGCCTATCTGTTTCGGATCTCATCCCCTTTGCATGACTATCTTCCCACAGTGGTGGGCATACTCTGCCAACAGTGGGACTGCTTTGCGTCTGGGAACGTTTGCTTTGGCATCTTTCTTACTTATGGCTCCGAGCGACATTATCCAGGCCAGATAAGCCAACTATTCAAACTCGCTTTTTCAACCAGAGGAACCTTCATGTCATACTGTATCTTGGAGAAGAAAACAGGAGATACAACCATTACATTGGTTTGATTGTCAAGGCCAATTTGGGAAAGTTTCTATAATTCAGCAAAATCATACTAATCATACATTTAAATTTGTTGACTGGGGACCTCACGGTTTGTTTGTAAACTGTTTTGAAGAGCAGGAGGAACATCATAATTGCTCCTGGTTTAACAGATCAAGCATTGGAGGCTTTCATAAATCTAAGACAAGTTTCTGGACTGATAAGGACATATTGCTGAATTAGTATAATGGGGGCTTATCACCCCCACGACCCAGGATTATTGTCCCCATTGTGGGGCCAGAGCAATGGCACATTTGGAAACTTCCAGCAGCCTTAGAGCACTTCGCTAGTGTTTATGGGACTGTGGGTGTGTTTCATCCTTCTAATTATACCTTCCTATACAATAGTACTGGTTATATTCAATCGTGTGTTCACCTTCCATACTTGTTTACTGTAGGGCATTTTGATATTGATTTATCGGCCAAGATTGCAATTGTACTGCATGTGCATTGTATACCTGCCTTAATCACACCATTTCATATCACAATGCTAGCAGCTAGTTAAACAAAAATCTGAGTTATGGCTAGCTAGCTAGTTAAACAAAGATCTGAGTTATGGCTTCCCGTAAACTTAACTGAGCCTTGGACTGATTCTGTATTTCTTTCTGTATTGTTGAAAACTGGACTTAGGCGATCTAAGTGCATCATTGGGTGGATTATTACAGGCATCCTAAGCCTCATCTCTATTGTGACTGTAGGAACTTTGTCCAGCATGGCTTTACATAATTCTATACAAAATCATGATTTTATCACTGCTTGGCACAAAGACTCTCATGATCTTTGGACTCAACAAGCTCAAATAGATCAGCAATTACAAACACGAATTAATGAGTTACAAACTGTGGTTATCCACTTAGGAGATCAAGTGCAGCAACTGACTTTCCAGACATGTATACGTTGTCACTGGAATTTTACTTCTTTTTGTCTGACTAACATGCCCTATAATAGCACTGAATATCCTTGGGATAAAGTTAAAGCGCATTTGCAGGATCTCACAAATAACTCAAGTTTAGACATCAATTTGTTGAAACAACAAGTTGCTAATTTTCAAGTTAAGGTACCTAAGGAATTGTACAGCAATCAATTTTATGATACTTTAACCAAAACCCTATCGTCTCTAGACCCTAGAGATTGGTTTTCAGGAAGCAACATTTTTATATATGTATTAATCACCCTGCTTTTTCTGTCATTGCTTATAGGATTCAGATGTCTCTCCTCAAGACTCCATGCCTCCTACGATGGAATCCAACTAGCAGCTGCTGTGCTTAAATTAAAAACAAAAGGAGGATATGTTGGGAAGCCCAGTACAAAATAGCCGGTTGGAGGAAGTCCTTGGGAAAATGGCGAAGGGCCAGAAATACCCCGGCTTGGTGTGCTCGGGCAGAAAAACATCTCCTGCCTTTGGTTATGCCCAGCGCCAAGATTTAATAATAAATATTAAGGATGTTGCTTGAGAAAACGGGTTATGGGATAAGCACATGGGTCACTTAGAGCGCGCTGTCCTTGAAATATTTTTACTGATTAGGTATTAACCCCGTATGCACTCTGCTGGCTTTATACTCTAAGCTCTTTGTTCCTACTTCTATAAAAAGACTTGACTGCAGAAATAAACTTGTCAGTCCTTGCAAGAGACTGTCCGAGTGTCCTTCTTTCAGGTTCGTCACTTC
This sequence comes from Bison bison bison, assembly GCF_000754665.1. Lineage (NCBI taxonomy): Eukaryota > Metazoa > Chordata > Mammalia > Artiodactyla > Bovidae > Bison > Bison bison. The sequence goes on along the minus strand of NW_011494852.1, from coordinate 5,506,126 downwards.
CGAGTCCGGGGGAAAAAATCCCCAACATTGATGAAATAGGCAATCTTCTAGAAACACATGAACTACAAAAAAAAGTTCGAGAAGAAACAGATCTTGATGCTGGGAAAGATTGAGGCAGGAGAAGGGAGCCCTTCTCCTGAGGGCTCCCTTCAAAGGATAAGATGGTTGGATGGCATCATTGACTCAATGGACATGACTTTGAGTGAATTCCAGGAGATAATGAAGAACAGGGAAACCTGGTGTGCTGCAATCCATAGGGTCACAAAAAGTCGGACATGACTGAGCAACTGAAAAACAACAACAAATAGGCCTCCCAACAAAGAAAAGCTCAGGACAAGATGGCTTAACTGGTGAATTTTAGAATAACACCAATACTTCTTAAACTCTTCCCACAAATTGAATTAAATAGAAAACTAACAAACTCATCCTAAGAGGTCAACATTACCTTGATTTCAAAGCCAAAACAAAACAACAAAAAAACAAAACCAAAAAATCTACTGGGGAAAAAAAAAAAAAACAAAACAAAACCTGAAAGCCAGTAACCCTAATGAATAGAATGCACATATCCTCAAAACAGTACTGGCAATAATAATAAACTAGTGAATTCAGCACGCTATGGAAAGGACTAACATGTTCAGTTCAGTCGATCAGTCGTGTCTGACTCTTTGCAACCCCATGAATCGCAGCACGCCAGGCCTCCCTGTCCATCACCAACTCCCAGAGTTCACCCAGACTCACGTCC
>NW_011494852.1:5497937-5503975 GCF_000754665.1 Bison bison bison | reverse complement strand
TTTGTACAGTTCTTCCGGTATTCTTGCCACCTCTTTTTAATATCTTCTGCTTCTGTTAGGTCCATACCATTTCTGTCCTTTATCGAGCCCATCTTTGCATGAAATGTTCCCTTGGTATCTCTAATTTTTTAACATTAACATTGTGGCCAAGTGGAATTTATCCAGGTCCTGTGAGGGTGTTTCAACATAGGAACCCAATGTAATGTGCTACATTTATAAAATAAAGAGGAAAAATCTAAATAATCATATCAACTGATGCCGAAATCTGTCTGAATTAAAACTATAAAACTCTTAGGACAAAATATAGGTGTAAATCTTTGTGACCTTGGATTAATGGTTTCTTAGATATGATTCCAAAGGAAAGAAATAGACAAATTGGAATTTATCAAAATTAAAAACTGTTTTGCTTCAAAGGGCACTGCCAAGAAAGTAAAGAGAGAACCTACAAAAATGGGATAATGTTTATAAATAACATATCTGATAAGTGACTTGTCTGAGTCCTTTTGCTCTAAGGAATACCATAGCTGAATGGCTTATCCACAACAGAAATGTGTCAAAGTTCTTGAGGCTGGAAAATTCAAGATGAAGGTGATGGTAGATTCCATGTCTGGTGAGGGTCTACTTTCTGTTTCATAGGTGGATATCTTTTCACTGTGTGCTAACATGGCAGAAGGAGCAAGTGAGCTCTTTGGGCTCTTTTATAAGGGCACTACTCCCATTTGTGAGGGCTCTGCTTTTATGACATAATTGTCCTCTGAATGCCCCGCCTCCAAATACCTTTACATTTGTCATTAGGGTTTGACACGTGGATTTGTATTTGTGGGGGCGGGGGGACACAAACATTCAGACCATAGCAGAACTTGTATGTAGAGTACATGAAACACTCTGATAGTTCAACAATAAAAAGAACGCCATTGTTAGGGACTGAGTATGCCTATGTTGAAATCCTAACCCACAACTGGAAGGTGCAGCCTTTGGGAGGTAATCATTTCATAGTGTATAAATATACCAAGTGGGCTTCTCTGGTGGCTCAGAGGGTAAAGCGTCTGCCTGCAATGCGGGAGACCCAGGTTCGATTCCTGGGTCGGGAGGATCCCCTGAAGAAGGAAATAGCAACCCACTCCAGTACCCTTGCCTGGAAAATCCCATGGACGGAGAAGCCTGGTAGGCTACAGTCCATGGGGTCATAAAGAGTTCAACACGACTGAGTGACTTTAGTTTCTTTTCTTTTTCTCTCTAAATATACCAAAACATTACATTGTACATTTTAAATATATATAATTGTTTCAGTCATACCTCAGTAAAGCTGGGGGAAAAAAGAATGATGGGGAAAAAATTGTGTAGTAAGTAGGCTATAAAACTCTCAGCATAAAAATACAGTCATGCTCAAAACACTGATCCCTAGAGGAAAAGTCACCAGATTAACAGTGATTGCATTTGGAAGTCGATTGTATACAAACTTCTGAAGAAAATGGTGACTATGGGTTGAATGAATGGTGAATATGGCGTGTCTGAGGTACAGTGAAGAAATAACTGACAAAAGCAAACATTAAATGTTTTTTTTATTATGAAATAGTTTAAATATACAGAAAGATACAGAGAATAAAACCCCACAACCAGCTTTATTATTTTAGAAGAATTGGTATTTTTTCAACAAATGATTTCTCATTTTTCTCCCTCTCCAGAGGTCATCACAATTTGATGATTATTTCCATAAATGTTATTACAGTATTTTCATATGGTATTCAGCCATGAAAAAATACATAATTTTGATTTGCATGTTTTCAAACTTTATATAAATAAGTAGAACCATATCATACAAAATACCCCCTAGTTCAATTTCAGTATTGTTTCTCAGATGTATCCATGTTGACAGAAATATCTCTAGTTCCTTCATCTAAAGTCTAACATTTAAACCCCAATAATTTTTTTGATTCCCTAATACTTTTCATTTCTACAAACACTGAAATGGGTCTTCATGTACATCTCCCTGAACCCAAGAGGCTCTGTAGAGGTTTAAGTTGAATTTCTGGGTCAAAGAGTATCCATATCTTCAACTTTACTAGATATTGACAAATTCTTTTTAAAAAACTACAGTAAGTCCCCTACACAGGAATGAGTTCTGTTCCAAGAGAATGTAAGTCCAATTTTTCCAAGTCCAACTGTTAGCCTGGGTACCCAACTGACAATTGGCTATATAGAACTCTACTGAAATAGCTTTCCCTGGAGAAGGGAATGAATGGCAACCCACTCCAGTATTCTTGCCTCGAGAATTCTGTGGACTATTCACACAAATAATACATAAAAAGCAAAAAATAAAGAACACATTTTTAATCTTATAGTACAGTACCTTGAAAAGTACAGTAGTACAGTAAAACAGCTGGCATACAGGGCCTGGCATCAAGGGAACAGGCAAGACTTACTGACTGAAGGAGGGAAATAGGATATGGTAGAACTGGATTGTCAGCAATAGAAGATATCAGCTACATCACTGCCTGCTTTTACACTTGCTTCTGGACATCCTGGACTTGAAACAAAGATACTGTACTACTGTGCTCTATACTGTGAAGTACACAAAAGCACAGCTACTTGTAGAGGATGGACGCGTGTCACGAGGTACGCCAGACATGTAAACTAACTTACATGACTGGACATGTAAATGCACATACACATCTTTGAAAGCTTGCAACTTGAAGGTTTGTATGTAGCGGACTTACTGTATTTTCAACTGCATTGTATGATTATTTCTCTTGCTCCACATCTTTCCAGTAATTAGTACTGTGATGCTTTTGAAATAGTTCATTGTGATTTTGTTTCCCTCACTGCCATGATGTATATCGTCAATTCTTTTACTACTCCCAAATCCATTCTTTCTCTACTGGTATTTAAACCATCTTTATCATATGCAAATTTTCTACAAATAGATTTGGTTCAATAATTTTATTGCTGTTCTTTAGAAATCACACTTCATAGACTAATTAAAATTAAAGTTTTAAGATTTTATGTGAAATTAAAGGGCAAAAAGGCCTATTGAGGAATTTTGTTGGAATTGCAGTGAATTTGTTAATCAGAAATAATGGATAACTTTATTATCTTGAGTCTCTTCAGCCTAGGCTACATAATACCCTTTGATTTATTTTATTCTTCTTCAGTTTTCTGGACCTAGAAAATCTATTAACTCCTTGAGGATCTGGTCTTTGTATTGATCATGTTGTCTCCTGTCTAAATCAGTGTGTGGCAAACAGCAGCTACTCAATATTCACTGAATGAATGAAACTGTATATATATGTGTGTGTGTGTGTGGTTTGTAATTTTCTTCTCAATCCCGTTTTGATTTCAGTTTTATAATCACCTGATAAAAATTTATAAACTTTGTCTTTTTTTCTGTAGTATCAAACAGTTTAGATGAAATCACCTAGATTAACCCATACTGTTACTTGGGACTGATGTCTTTTTATGCTGCAGTATGAATTCTTGAGGTTTTAGAGTTAACTGCAATACTCTCTGTGCTTGATCTAAATAGAAGATCTGTATTTTTCTCATTTTCTTTAATTACTTTCTCTCTTTAGAAACCTAAAACCAGCTGTGTTATATAGTTCTACTTCTATTACTTGCCTATAGTAAAAACTCTCCTACATACATTCTAAAGTTTTTAGGTTGTCCCAGTTGTGACCTGATGCTTTCCATGGATGTTCTTCTTTGTCTACTAAGGAATCTTGTTTTAGCTGTAAGGATTAAATGAGTTAATATATGTTATGTAGAATAGTGCCTGGTGCATAGTAGGCACTCAATACATGTTAGCTATTATTATTTAATTGAAGATCTGCTATATTTGATGCACTAGGTGAAGTACTTTGCATGCAAATTTCTTACTTAATATGCACCAATCTACAATAGACACTATTTCATTTAATATTCACATTTCTACACTACAGTGTCCTTTATTATCCCTATTTTAAGAATTAAAGAAAACCCTGAGTTTCAGACAAGTCAAGCAAATTGTCACAATGTCACAAGTCAAATTCACACAATGCCAGAATAGTAGGAGAGCTATGATTTTCCAGAATCTAAGCTCTTAGTCCTGGTAAGTGCTAGATCTAGTGCCTAGATCTGAGAGAGAAACAAATAAAATAAGGCTGAAAGGTATATTATAAGAACTAGATAATGAAGTTCCTCATAGACAGTTTTAAAGACTGTAGATGTTAAAGAACAACAGCAAGGCAGTGATGTACTATTATACTTGAAAATGTTCATTTTGGGTGCATGGTGGGAAATTAATTTAAGGGGACCAAAAATTGATACAGGAAGATCTGTTAGAAAGCTATAGACTAATCCTCATGATTGGTCAACAGAAACTAATAGAATGCTATAGCTGAAACTACCATTTAGTAATCACTTTTGAAAATCCAGATGCACATTAGAAATAGCTTGGATGCTAATTAGATTAGAATTAGCTTGGATGCTAATACACAAATGCCCAGGTATTACTTTTCCCCCCAAAACTCCAGATGTGATTCTAATGAGCAGCCATGTTTAAAAACAACTGGACTATATGATGATCTTTTACTTTTATCTAGTTTCACTTTTTCTATTTCATATTCAGTTCTCCCATTTCATTTACTTGGTTTTCCAATCTCTGTCTCATTTTTTATTGTTCTCAAGCCTTTATCAAGTGTAGTAGAAAAGCTTTTGTATACATACATACATATATAATGTTATAATATATGTATTTTTAAAATATGAATTTTTGCTTAGCGAAAAAATTTATGACATTTTGGCTCCACTTGTTTGACTAAGTATGAATAGAATGCTAGATTTCTAATTTATATTCACTCAAAACTTTGATATAGTCCCACTTATTCTGGCATCTAGTATTACTGGTAAAAGTCTAGAAAGCGTATTATTTTAGTGATTTAAAAAAAATTTTTTTGAATGATGCTTGAAACTTCAATTCCGAGAATATAAAGAAATACTATGTTGTTAAAAAAACAAACAAGAAATTAACACGTGATACAGTAACTATAGACTTGGTTCAAATTTCACAAAATTTTATGCTAGAGTCCATTATTAGTCTTCATATCTTACTCAAGATTCCACACTGTATTTAGTTGCATTGGGCATGAAACAAATTCTGATAAATTCTCTTTTCATTTTTATTGTTACAAATATTTTCTAATTTTCCTTGTTATGGTTTCTTAGATATACCCATCATTTAAAAGTGGACATTTAATTTCCAAATACATGGGTTTTTAAAGTATCCTTGATATTAATTTCTAATTTTGATATTAATTTCTCATTTACATGCTTTCTTCTGTGCACTCACCCTCTGTGCTTTTCCAGTCTTTTAACTTCATTGAAGCTTTTGATGGCTAAGTCAAAGATCTCTCTTGGTAAATGTCACATTGCACTTGAAAATATGTAGCTTATTTTCAAATATCTTTTCATACTGATTCCTAACATAATTCCACAGTGATAAAAGAGAACAGACTCTTTATGATTTAAATACTTTTAGACCATGAAACATTTGCACCTCATTTTACATCCCTGGATATGTTACAGAGTCTCTTGGTTTATAGTCTATGGGAACTTCAATAGAACTTATATCCTACTGTTGTGTGAAAATTATATAAATCTTAATTATGTTGAATTGGTTCATAAATAGTTCTTTTCTATTCTATATCCTTCTACTTTTCTGCCTATTCACTCTATTAATTTTTGAGAGTTTGATATTGAAACTCCAACTAAAAGTCTTAATTTATCTACTTAAAAAAATAATTGTAATATATAGTGGAACTATATAACTTTGTTTTGTATTTTCCAAGTCTCCTTTAAATGTGTTGTCATACTTTGATAATTAAAAAATTTTTTTAAAAAGAGAGCTATAGAGTGATCCATGTGAGGTGAGTCTTAAACTGGGATGGCAATATTAGAGAAAAGAGTATAAATTCCAAAAGTATTTATGAAGTAGTCTAAAGGACTTGGTGACTGACTGGATTGGGTGGTGAGAGTGACTCCCCAAGATGGATTCTCTGATGATG